>NW_005054298.1:563783-585075 GCF_000277835.1 Geospiza fortis | reverse complement strand
CAGGAATCCATTTGAGGTGCTTGTTGTTTAGGTGTTAGAAAACAAAATGCTCTTGTTTCTGTACCACATAAATGGGAGTTCACTGGTGAATCTCTGTGTGATTTGATCATAAATAGTTCGTCAGGAAGCAGCTCCAGGAGTGAATTCTTGGTTCATTCCTGTCCCAACGAGGGAACAGCAAAACCTGGCCACAGGTGCCGCTTCAATAAAAGGCAGCAGAGGAAAATCATAAATATTATAGGTATTATAGTGTATATTTAACCTCCTCAAGATAATTCCAACACCATTTTTTTATGCTGCTAATTCTTATTTGGAAGTTTTATACCTTTGCCAGTGCAGACATTTATGCTGGTTCAGACCTATATATGTATTTATTTTTTTTTTTTCCCCTTTAAGTTTTCTTGTTATCTGCAGCACAATTTCAGCATTTGAGTGGCAGCAAGTGACATTTGCAGAGGACAGATCCTGCAGGCAAATGAGCAGGTGACAGGAGGCACAATGGCACTCAGGAATAGTCTGACACGTGGGTGTTCCGACTGGAGGATCCTCTTTGTGTTCAGTGGAGTTCTCATGGAGCAGCCTGCAGTTGATATTGTATTCTCAGAGTACAGAATTCAATGTATCCCCAGCACACACAGCCTTCAGCTGGGGTTCTTTACACCTTTCTGCCTTAGAATGGCACCTGAAGTGCAGAAAGCTGAGTAAACTGCCTCTGAGTGCTGCATCACAATGATGTGCACATGCCTTCATCAGGTTAATATTTATTACTCAGTTGCTTGTGATCCTTGGAAAACAGTTCTTGGGAACTGCTGAATGGGAGAGAAAGAGCTTTGTTCCTGTAAAGGGCGCTTCAAAACTCACTGGAAACCACAAAACTTTCATCTTTCAGTGAAGCAAGTTAGCAAATCCCTGATTTACGTGATTAAAAACTATCAATCAGGCTGCTTAAAACCAGTAAAGTCAAATGATCAATATTTGGCTGTTTTTTCCATGTCAGGAAATCATGTGGGTAGCCCTGTTCTGCAGCCCTGCAATCCTGTAACATCCAGCTCTGTAACAAAGTCTCCTCTTGGAAAGGATTGGGAGGGTTTAAAGGTGAGCCAGGCACCTTCTGAGCACAAGGGTATAAAATCTGGAGGTTCCCACCAAATGTTTTTCCATAATTCAGTTGGAAAGGCTTTTTTCTACTGCCTTTTCAGTGGAAATTATAATTATGAACTAGTCCATACATAAAACTGATTTTTGTGATTCGTCTTAAATTGCATTTCCTTAATGATCTACAATCTAAAATACATTTCAAGCTTTTAAAAATAGACCAGAGAAGGGGACAAGTCCCTGCTTTGACACAGATGTTTCCGCAGGAGGGCCAATGCCCTCAGATTATCATGATGGTCCCATCTAAACATATATAAAATACAAAATTACACATTCTCCATGAATAGTTTTGATTTGGGCTGCAGGAATGTGGAGCTAAAATTCCACTTAAAGATGGTTTATAATTATGAAGGACCAGGCTGGCTGCAGCTGCAGGGACAGGGATAAGGACAGGCTGATGAGCCCAGAGCAGGAGATGGGAATCACAGACCTGATCCCTGGAAAAACACACTCTGGGAGCCCAGGTTTAATGTCCAAAGTTATAGTGATGCCTTGTTCAGGCTGCCCAGGAGCAGAGGCTGGGCAGAGTCACAGAATAAAGCAGGGATTTATCCCAAGGATCTCCTCCATGGATGCACCTTGGGCAGCACCAGAGCCCAGCCAGGGCTGCACCCAAGATGAACCAAAATGGCCCCAAAATGCACGAGCGCTCCCGGGGTCTCTCCCTGGGATCAGTTCTGCTCCATTTGCACCTTGCAGTTCATTGTCCCATTCCAGCTTTAGCCCAGGCACTCCCACCCTGCTTGTTTTTCTCTCTCCAGCCCACGGGGTTTGTGCTCCTGGGCTGAGATTTGGGTCATTTGTCCTTGGTGCCCAGCTGGAGCAGGAATTGTTTTGTCTCCCTGCTCTGTGCACAGAGCTCAGCATCCCTTAAACATGATCCCTTTTACACTAAAGCAGCACAGAACCTGAAAAATAGAAAAGCTAAACCTGAGGCATCAATATTCAAGTACTTTTGTGAAGAGGGGAGTGTGGCTCATCCATGAGAAAATCCTTCAAACCAGGAATACTTTTTGGGAAACCTGACCTGGAGTGAAGATGGGAGTGAGGGCATGGCTTGTGTGGTTGTGTCTGACATCTCTGGATCTGCTCCCTGCAGGATTTGATTTCCTGCCCCAGACAGGTCCTTTTGCTTTTCCAGGCATCCAAGGGGGAATAAGGAAGGGTCACTCTCCAGTTCCTAAAAGGGCTCCAGGAGAGCTGGAGAGGGACTGGGGAGAAGACATGGAGGGGGGACAGGAGCCAGGGCATGGCTCCCAGTGCCAGAGGGCAGGGATGGATGGGAGATTGGGAATTGGGAATTCCTGACTGGGAAGGTGGGCAGGCCCTGGCACAGGGTGCTCAGAGCAGCTGTGGCTGCCCCTGGATCCCTGGCAGTGCCCAAGGCCAGGCTGGACAGGGCTTGGGTCACCCTGGGACAGTGGGAGGTGTCCTTGCCATGGATGAGGGGTGCCACCCCTGGATGAGTTTCCAAGCCCGTCCCCTGTGGTGGGATTGTGTGAATTTCAGAAGGCAGCCCAGTGACTGTTCCCTGCCTCCCTGCAGCTCCCAGGCTATCACCTTTCACAGGCTCTGCTCACAGCTCCCTGATCTTGTTTCAGAGCCTGGGACTGACAGTGAGCTCAGCACAGCACCCAGAAAACTGTTTGCATATTAATTACCCATAATAGCAACAAAATGCATTTTATATAAAATTCCTCATCTTCTGCCTCTCATCTGGATGATGTTAGAAATCTTTTCCAACTTTAAACATTCTGTGATCTGGACTGAGGTATTTTCTGTGTTTTATACATACTAAATCCTGCCTAACTGTATTTTTGCTTCTTGTTGCAGTTTATGATTCCTTGTGCCCCTCCCTCAGCTGTGCTTGTGCTTCAGCCTTTTCTTGAGCTTCTTGCAGAAAGGAAAAACAAATCCAGTTGGGAAAAGTTTGTGCAAGGCATTTGTGTGGAAATGATCTCCTAACCAGGGAGCTGAGGAGCACAGCCCAGTGTCCTCCTGCTCTGGCTCTGTGGCACAAATTTGATTTATGAAGTGCTACGTTTGTAGCTGCACTCCTGATGTGCCTTGGTTTTTATCCCCAAAATTACTGATACCCACCATGTGGTAGGTTTTAACCAGAGATTTTTTTCAGAGGCTGAAACATTTGTGAAGGTAAGGCTTGTGCTGTCCCAAATCAATAGTTACACACCAAATTGTGAGGGAGATCAGTGGCATTGTTGAGAATTCAGAACCTGCACTCCAGGTATGGAGTGACAGAATTCCAGCACTGTCTGTCCTCTCCCACTGTGCAGAAATTCTGGAGGAAGAGCTAAAACCATGAAGGATTTTTGGGTTCAGGTCAGGGGGATTACATTGCAGGCTGGAAGGAAAGAAGGGTCTGGCTTTTCCCTCTGTGATCAATCCCTAAAGCCAGGAGGATGTAAGAAGCTGAAAGCAGTTTAGCCCCTCAGCCTGGGAAGTGAACTTGAAAAGTGGGATGAAGGGAAGGGGGGCAAGGGGAGCTTGCAAGGATTACAGACTCTTCCTTCTTGTTGGAATAGCAGGGTTGTGCTCCTTGCAGTAAATTCTAGCTTAGATCCAAGTTCATGGAATATCTACAATAATGGGAAATATTCTTGCTGTAGTTCCAAAAAGCTTCATGGATTAAGTTTTTTTGAGTGTTACTCTTCAGGAGTGGGAAATTTTAAAAGCAATTTTCAAAAGGGAAGGAAAAAAACCCCAAACCACAACATGCAAAAGATCTGCTGGACTGGCACAATGGCAAATTATTTGTTTAGGTGGAAAAAGGAATTTATAAAATGTTAATCTAGGTTTGAACTGTGTCTTCTAGCAGTGAACTAAATGTGATTTAGTGATGGAAAAAAAGTGATTTTAAAGCAGACAGATTGAGGATTGTCCAGCTGGAATTGCTGAATCCTGGAGTCCTGATTCTTGATGGCAGAGCTGAAAAAGCATTCCAGTTACATGCCCTAATCACAGAATCACAAACACAGCTCTGTAATGACTGAATTTCAGTGTTCCAGTCCTGAATTTCAGTGTTCCATCCCTGAATTTCAGTGCTCCATCCCTGAATTTCAGTGTCCTATTCTTGAATTTCAGTGTTCCATCCCTGAATTCCAGTGTTCTATCTCTGAATTTCACTGTTCCATTCCTGAATTTCAGTGTTCCATTCCTGAATTTCAGTGCTCCATCCCTGAATTTCAGTGTTCCATTCCTGAATTTCAGTGCTCCATCCCTGAATTTCAGTGTTCTATCTCTGAATTTCACTGTTCCATTCCTGAATTTCACTCTTCCAGTCCTGAATTTCATTGCTCCATCCCTGAATTTCAGTGTTGCATTCCTGAATTTCAGCATTCTATCCCTGAATTTCAGCATTCTACCCCTGAATTTCATTGCTCCATCCCTGAATTTCATTGTTCCATCCCTGAATTTCATTGCTCCATCCCTGAATTTCAGTGTTCCATTCCTGCATTCTGGAAGGGCCTCTCATTCCAACACCTGACCCTTCTGCTTTTCAGATTTTTAGGTAACTCAGGTTTTGCAAGATGAGCTCTAGGACACAAATTCCAAACCAGTTAAATTTCTTCTTGCCTGCCTTTGAACTCATCTAGAAACACTCAGTGCAGAAACCATCCCTGTTGTTCATTTCCATGATTCTATAGCTCCAATAAAAGGTAAAAAATAAGATTTTTGAGAAATATTGAAGGTGTTTTGATGAGGTTTTCTTGTGAAGGTCTAGAGAAAATAAGCATGAATTCTTCTATCAGTGGATCTTGCTGTAACATCTGCAACTTAAGTTTAATAAATTACTAAATTCAGGGTTTGGCCAACAAAAGTGAGTGGTGGGACAACCTGGGGCACTTCTGGATTTGTCCAAATGGATCTGGAGTTTGTCCTTGTCCACAGCAGCTCAAGGCCTGACAGTAGAAGAAAACAGAATATTTCTGACAGCTCAGAATGCTGAGTTGATGCTTTCAAGACTAGAAAGTAAATAATACAATAAACCCACAACCTGATCTGTGCTTCTAAAGAAAATGCTGAAAACCTCTGACACCTTCAAGGCACCCTTTGAACATTAGAAAAACTTGGATTTTATCTCCTTTTCGCTCAAAGGCATGGTCTGCTGTGGTTTCAGATGCAGAGGTTGGTGGTCTCCAGGACCTGGATGTTTTTTCCTTTTGACATTTTTAAAGCGCCTAATAGAGAGTGGGAGGGCCTGCTGGCTGCCTAATTAGAGTGATTTAATTTTTAAACAGCTTTCAGTGCGTGTCACATACGGTACCTCTGGATGGATTCTGACAGGGATACAGGACTGAAGGCCTTTGGCTTTGCAGGAACCAAACTGTCTCCTCAGCTGCTGTTGTTTCACCAGAACCAGTCCAGAAACACTTGGAGGGATTTGGGAGGTGGGAGCAGAGCTTTCCTCATGTCCCTGAACTCCTTTGGGGTCACCCTGAGCTCTGCCTGGTGCCTCCCCAGGAGGTTTCCCTTCAGTGGGAAGTTCTGTGTGGGTATTTGGGAGCAGGACACCAACGTGAGCTTTCACCATGGCCACTGGCAGGGGGTGGGCAGGGAATCCCAAAGCTTCACATCCCACATTGTCATGGGATCATGGAATGGGTGGGGTTGGAAAGGACATGAAATCATCCCAATCCATGGGCAGGGACACCTCCCACTGTCCCAGGTGCTCCAGCCTGGCCTTGGGCACTGCCAGGGATCCAGGGGCAGCCCCAGCTGCTCTGGGAATCCCAGCCCAGCCCCTGTCACCCTCCCAGGGAAGGTGCCAAGGCTCCCAACAGGTGATTTTCCAGGAGTCATCCCTGAAGGAATCACTCACTAGGTGGTTAAAAACACCAGGATTTGCAGTGTGCCAGAGAACACTTCCACAAAGCAGTTTAGTAGCTGATAACTTCACAATTCATATTCCAGAAAGTTCTCTGGCATCTCTTGGAATGCACCCAAGCAGCAGTATTACTTTTTGCCTAATAAATAGAAGAATATGTTAAATTGTGTTGATATTAACGCCAAAAGCTACCAAAAATAAATGGGGTGCTTGTTCCTTTTTGTCCCTTCCAAAAAAACAAAAACTAAACCTAGAGTTAAGTTCTATCCCTTGCACTTTATTAAATTTAAAAAGAGAAAAGAAGACACATTGGCTCTGTTCGATTTTCCAGTGGTTTGAGGAAGAAAAAGTCACTTTTTAATGGGAAGAGAAAATGAGCCTTGCTTTGAGTGCTGGAAGCCCAACAGTTAAAAATACAAGAAATCTTTTACTATTGCAAATCCTGCTCAGTTAAAGGGAACGTGGCAATTCTGAATCCTCTGTCCCAGGAAATCAGCGCTGGTTTGAAATGTGTACAAACTGAAAACAGTCTATGCCAGAACTCCTTGTGCTAGTGCCAGCTAAAAGCAAGAAAGAAAGGGGGGAAAAAAATCAAATTGATGGGTTTCAAAGCTGATAATTGTGCTTGAGTGCTGTGGCTGTAAATCACTGAGTGGCTTTTCCTTGGATACAACAGTCACTGCATGTAAATGTACACATGTTGCCTTTGCAGCAGTACAAAATACCTGAAATCCTCCATTCCAGTTATTAAAATACAACCTGATGCAACATTGCACCATTTGCCTTAACCTGAGATGATTCCATGAATGACAAGTACCATACTGCTGAGGGAAATCAAAATTCATGCACAACATGATGGCAGAATGTGTGACCTCAGCTTCAGAGCGGCACAACGTGTTAAATTATCTTGCTGTAGTTCCAAAAAGCTTCATGGATTAAGTTTTTTAGAGTGTTACTCTTGAAGAGTGGGAAAATTTAAAAACAATTTTCAATTCTGTGTGAAGAGGCTTTCCAGTTTGGCTCAGCTTCTCCAAAATCTTCTCTCAAGTCCCTGCCTGTGCGTGCAATCATTGTGGGCAGGGAAAATCTTTGCAGGTGTGTTGGATGTGTTCTTAGGATGACTCCACACCCCTGGTTACATCCATGGCCCTTCCCAAATCATCTCCTGATTTGCTGATCTCACAAAAATTTGAAAGCAAATGTTAAAACAAGATTCTGTTCCTCTGTATTGGCTTTATGTCTTCTGTATTCAGAAAGAGCAGCTGGAAAATGAGCTGCAAAAATGGATTTTTGTCAAATTTACTGGCAGAATTCATCCAGAGGTGCAGAAATTGTACAGGATTGTACAGAAATTTGTGGAATCACAGGATGGTTTGGGTTGGGAGGACCTCAAAGTTCATCCCAATTCTGGCAGGGACACCTTTCACTATCCCAGGCTGCTCCAAGCCCCTTCCAGCCTGGCCTTGGGCACTTCCAGGGATCCAGGGCACCCTCACACCACTAATGTTGATTCTCTTATTTCTTTTTTGTTAAGGTTGGGATTAAATGGTGAGACGATATTTTGTGTTTGGACTCAGATGTTTATTAGTTCTTATTTATATTATTGTCTCACAGAGTGTGAGTTCTACAGCACTTCACTCTAACAAGGTAGAAATGGAACTGTATCTCTCTCTAGAAAGACTTTTAAGGATAAACTGTTTAGTTAAGAAATGACACCTCAATTATTTTTACTTTTAACTCAATAACTAACTACTCATGTCTTGTAATGTGGATATTTTTATCTAATTACACAAAACCACCTAAATCTAGAAAGAAGAAGGTAAAGAAGGACCAGCCTCCACCCCAAAACCTCCATTTTGCTCTATATATTAATTTATTCTAAACCCTTAAACTCTGAGTTTCCCACCCTGCGATGTCACACACTTCTACCCAAACTCCACACCCACAATCCCAGTTCTACCATTCCATTCTGGAAGCTTCTCCATGGCCTCAGGTCAATGCAGTGTTCTCCTGGGAGTCAGTGCTTGCCAGCACAGAAAGGCTGAAATTCCCAGCACAGAAAGGCTGAAATTCCCAGCACAGAAATCTGAAATTCCCAGCAGGAACCAGGGTTCCAGCACAGGGCAGCCACAGCTGCTCTGGCACCCTGTGCCAAGCTTTGAGACTTTTTTTGCAAAGCCCAGGCTGCCATTCATGGTGTGGTTGCAACAAATTTAAAGCTTGTTGTGGGTTTGGGGTTTGGAGCAAGACAACTAATTCAATTAATAAAGCAGAAGGGATGTTTGTGCTGTCACATTAATTGTGCCACAAAGTGACATGGTTCCATCGAGTGGGGAACACCACTGATATAAAATATTTTGGTGAATAGGTACAATAATAGCCCTTGATGATAATTTGGAGAATGTGAGAGGACAGCGTTATTGCAGGTGAATTCATTTTTTCTGTATTTAATGTTTCTTTGGACAAACAAACCAAAAGTCTGTTAGGGAAAAACCTTGGTTTAAAAACCTTGCTCGTTTTTATCTGCTGCCTAAAATACTTGGAGGTGCTGAGGAACAAACATTTTACCCTCCTGTGTTCACCATCATGTGCTCAGTTGGGCTGACCTTCAGCACTAAAATCCAAATTATTTGGTGAGTCCATCCAAGACATTTTCATGTGTGTTTTAGGGTAAATTCTTACCTTGAGTAAGAATTTGGCTATGTAGTGAAGCCCTAGTATGCAAAATGAGCATCTGCCTGCACGAGCAGATTCTTAATTCTGGTGGTTTAGCAGAGGACATGTTTATAGTTCAGAAAATAAACCATTCAGGAGCCTGTATCTGCCTTGTGTTGACTCTTTGTAACCTTACTTGAGATTTACTAATTCAGTCCTTCCACTAGTACCAGTTAACTGTTACCTGCAAGGACCTGGGCACTGTTATTTGAAGGTGCTAATGGAAAATATCAAGATAATAATAATAATAATAATAATAATAATAATAATAATAATAATAATTCAATCATCACCATCGTCATTATAATTATTTATCTATAATATAATCTCTCTTGTATAATATATAATATATAATATATATTATATATTATATATTATATACTATATACTATATACTATATATTAAATGCTATATATTAAATGTTATATATTATATGTTATATATTATATATTATATGTTATATGTTATATATTATATATCACATATCATACATTATATATTATATATTATATATTGTATATTGTATATTATATATTATATTATATTATGGGGCCGCTAAAAGCTTTGGATGGTGCCATGGAGCAGGAAACTCAACTGATGTAAAATCTGGTCACTAATGATGTTAAAAGAGCCCCAACAGGTTCACAGATCTCACTTCATGGAAAATTAAAGATGCTCATACTGGTTTTCAGGCTATCTTGATATTAGGGAGAAATACTGAATTTTCAAGGAATAATTCTTGTTGTCCAAACGAAATGTTTCCATCTGTTCTCTGCAACTGAGCAGGAGCTAAAATAGGCATTTTCTGTGCTCTGGTGCCATTTACAGAATGGCTTCATTTGGTCTTTATGCTCAAAGCCACGTTTTTCTGGCATTCCCTCAGACTTTGGTTGCTCAAATGAAGGTCCTGCTCCTCACACTTGCTGATCACATTCATCCAAAGAAGGGGAAAAAGTAGAATTCCAGTTTGAGGTTATTTTAGGTCCCAGTTTTGTTTGGGTTTGGTTGCCACTTTTGCACATTCACACGTTCCAACAAAGCAGATTGAAGTTTTCTCCCCTGGCACAGCGCTGCCATCCCTTGAAAGGTGCTTTTAAAATCCCACCAGGTTCTTTGTGGATGGAATCACTTTCAGCCTTGAACTTTTTGAAAGCGATGGGACCATTCAGATCCTTTGAATTTAGCTTGGTTTAGATCTGCTCAAAAAACAGAGCCCAATAATACTGAAATACAGGAGAGGCTGATTGGAGGAGCAGCAGCTCACAGGGGTTGTAAGGTAAGGAGGAAGTTTCTGGGTGAAGCCATGTCCAGATGTTGTATTTCTGTTTTCTAGTGTGGAAGACACATCCCAATACAGATCCCAATACTTGGGTGACATTCCCAGTGTTCCTGCCCCTCAAGGTCCTGGCAGATCACATCCAACGACCTGAACCTGGCATGTCCAGCTTGTTACACACCATACCAAGGCTGCTGCCCAGAATTTGGGGAGAGTTCTCTCAGAGCTGCCAGGCTGAACTCAGCTTTGCAGTGATGCCTCAAGTTTAGCTTTTCTATTTTTCAGGTTCTGTGCTGCTTTAGTGTAAAAGGGATAATGTTTAAGGGATGCTGAGCTCTGTGCGCAGAGCAGGGAGACAAAACAATTCCTGCTCCAGCTGGGCACCAAGGACAAATGACCCGAATCTCAGCCCAGGAGCACAAACCCCGTGGGCTGGAGAGAGAAAAACAAGCAGGGTGGGACTGCCTGGGCTAAAGCTGGAATGGGACAATGAAGTGCAAGGTGCAAATGGAGCAGAACTGATCCCAGGGAGAGACCCCGGGAGCGCTCGTGCATTTTGGGGCCATTTTGGTTCATCTTGGGTGCAGCCCTGGCTGGGCTCTGGTGCTGCCCAAGGTGCATCCATGGAGGAGATCCTTGGAATGAATCCCTGCTTCATTCTGTGACTCTGTCCAGCCTTCTCAAGGCATCAATCCCCTCTGGAAATCCTTGATTCCCCCTCAGCTCCCCGTCGGTGCTCTTGGATGGAGGAGGAATCTTCTCATCTCCCACATTGGTTTTGCTACAGGATCTCACTGCCCATCAGTTCCAGCCTGATGTCATTCTGTGTTGGAACCCTGGTCACTGAGAATTTTAGACTTTCTGTGTTAACAGACACTAACCCCAAGAAAACACTACAATTAACCTAAAGCCATAGAAAAAACTTCCAAAATTAAATAGTAACACTAAAATTACAAATATGTTGTTTAAATAGAAATATGTAATATCACATAGTAGAAAACTTTAAATTTAAAGTTTCAAAATATAGGAATATATATATATAAAACAAAATAAAAGTTCTAAAACAAAGGTCTACCTTCTTCACCTTCTTCTTCATAGGTTTAAGTAGTATTATATAATTAAATAAAAAAGTCCACATTACCAACCACAAATAATTAAGTTAAAAATAAAAATTATTTAAGTATAATTTATTAATTGAACATTTTATCCTTAAAAAACCTTTTAAAAAAATACAACTCAATTTTTAGTTTGTTAACAGAAAATACTATAGAACTCACAGTTTATAAAACTCTAATATAAATAAAAACTAATAAACATCTAAATCCAAACAAAAAATACCATCTCACATATTTAATCCCAACCCCAACAAAAAGAAAAAAGAAAACTAAACATCAGTTCTGGAGGAATTTCAAGTTTTTCTCCCTGTCTCAGCCTCTCCTTGGGAGACAGAGTCTCTCATCTGGAAGCTCCCATTAACCCCTTCCTGCCAGACCTTTGAATTAGGGAAGTTTGCAGGTACAGGAGAGGAAACAAAAGCTTCAGGGGTCAGAAACTTCATTTTTTTATTACACCTGAAGCCAGAGAGTGCAAAAAACAGGCTGAGAATGAAGGAACTGGGACACTTTAATTGTGGTTTCTGTGAAGGAGGAAAAATTCAGTCATTAAATTGACATTTTGCAGTTCACTGTTCTTAGAGCCGTACAAAATGGTAAGGCTGCAATGTTATTGCACTTATATTTTAATTAATAAATTATTGTTATTATAGTTATTAATCTAATATTTTAACTATTTTAATTATTAAATTAATATTTTTTAATTCTTAAGCTAACTTAAGCGAGACATTTAAAATTGTTCAACTTCTTGTATATTAGGAGTTCCTTGTATATTAGGAGTTCCTTTAGCTTGAAAGGGGAATGTTTTGGTCATAGAGAAAACTTAATATAAAATCATGAAATAAAAAAGCAAATTTAAGTTTAGGTTGTCTGTTGACTGCTACTGAACGTCTTGTTCTCAAATCCTTTTTCTCTGTGTGCTCTGCTGATGTGAAAATCCTTCAATTTAACTTTAAAAATCTGGAATTTAGTTATTCCTTCTGTTGATTTGCTGTCAAACACTTTGACACTTTAAATCCTTATTTTTACTGTGCTTTTCCCCAGTGGCATTTGGTACATTTGTCATTAATAATATTTAATATTTCTCTTTGGCCTTGGTGCTGTTGTGATAGATAGTTCTAAAAATCATAGGAATATTTGTTTATTTAGTTCCATTCCTTAAAACCAGACTTTATAAAATCTCTCAAAGCTTTCTGAAAACTCATTCAATCCTGAGCTAAATTTTGATCAAATTTTGAGCTCTATTTCTGAATAAATAAGAGAGATATTTTTAAAATGATCAAACAGATTGAAATAGTAGGGCATTTTTATATAAATATAGACTCAGGAGTGATCCAGTGTGAATTATATTAAACTCACTGGGGAACCATCCATTAACCTGAGCGAGAATAGAATCAGAATTCCAGAAACTGAATTCTGCTGGAGGAGCCCTGGGCCTGGGGATTATTCAGATAATTTCCTGATAACTTTTATCAATGCATTGGGCAATTAGTTGTGCTAATTAGCAGCATCACTTTGGAAGAACTGCTTGGAGGGAGTGGAGTGACAATGATAGAGCAGGCAGGGATGGAACTGGGATGGATGGAATTCTTTCTCTGTGGAAATTCATGGGGAATTTTCTCAGCCTTTCCAGCCTCAGGATAATTTCAGTTGAAGCCTGAATCCAGAGCAGAGTCTCCTCTCTGCTCCATGGCAATATCTGCCCTGCAAGAGGGTTTAAAATAATCAAGATTTGCCAGTTATGGAGATTTGTGCCAAGCATTTTGAAGTAAAAAATAACAGAGTTTAGAGAAGTTTATGTTATTTTTTTGGGGAGGATTCAATTTTAAACAATGGCATAATGTCATGTCTAAAAAGACACTTTATTATGTGATGATAAAGTGTCATGAGGCAAAAATATAAACTGTTGGTGTGCTTGCTGCATGAAATTTCTTCTCTCCTAATGAGTTTGGAGTTGGGAGAAGAGATTCCTCTGGAAGTCCAGGTGTCCTTTTCTTCTCCTCATGCTGTGGGCGTGTTCATTCAGGTCTTGCTGTGTCACAGACATCTTTTATGAAAAGTCCTTTCATTAGGATCTTTTCTCCTGAGAAGCTGAGAGGCCTCAGAAATTAAATGTAACCAATGGTTATCTGCTGCTGTGGAATGCAACAGGTGCATCTGTGATTGGTCTCGTGTGGTTGTTTCTAATTAATGGCCAATCACAGTCCAGCTGGCTCAGACTGTCTGGTCAATCCCAAGATTTTATTATCATTCTATTCCTTTCCTTTCAAGCCTTCTGATGAAATCCTTCCTTCTGTTCTTTTAGTATAGTTTTAATATAATATATATCATGAAATAATCAATCAGCCTTCTGAAACATGGAGTCAGATCCTCGTCCCTTCCTTCACCCTGGGACCTCTGTGAACACAGTCACATTGGTGGAGTTGTGTACCTTGTGCAGAAATGGGAAAAGTTCTGATCTTGGGGTCAACACAAATATATTTATATAAAATAATCTGAGTTAGGAGGTAGAAATGAAGATATTCTGGTGGATTGAGTTAACTTTTCCTATGGAGGAAGTGTTTCAGTGATGCCTCAGGTTTGGCTATTCTATGTTTCAGGCTCTGTGCTGCTTTAGTGTAAAAGGGATAATGTTTAAGGGATGCTGAGCTCTGTGCACAGAGCAGGGAGACAAAACAATTCCTGCTCCAGCTGGGCACCAAGGACAAATGATCCAAATCTCAGCCCCAGAGCACAAACCCCGTGGGCTGGAGAGAGAAAAACAAGCAGGGTGGGACTGCCTGGGCTAAAGCTGGAATGGGACAATGAAGTGCAAGGTGCAAATGGAGCAGAACTGATCCCAGGGAGAGACCCCGGGAGCGCTCGTGCATTTTGGGGCCATTTTGGTTCATCTTGGGTGCAGCCCTGGCTGGGCTCTGGTGCTGCCCAAGGTGGATCCATGGAGGAGATCCTTGGAATGAATCCCTGCTTTGTTCTGTGACTCTGCCCAGCCTCTGCTCCAGGGCAGCCTCCCAAGGTGTCACCAGCAGTGTGTGACAGGGGCAGCAGGAGGAGAGTGGACACTGGGCTGGGAGACAAATGGGACAATTGTTTCTCTTGTTTAGGTTTTTTACCAAATATCTTCACTTTTTGGGGAATATTTGTATTTCCTGTGATAAGGCTGAAGTAGAAACACTTGAATAGAGAGCCTGAGCACCCTGGGCCATGGAAGTGGCCCTGGGGAAGGGGATAGGACCAGATGGGATTTCAGGTCCTTTCCAACCCAAACATTCTGGGATTCTGGGGTTAAAAAAATCAATTATTTGTAACTACAGAGTAGTAACAACTGATTTTTTTACCAATTCATTCTGTTGTACTTTTAGCAACATAGGAGAAATAGGAGGAAAGACAAATTGGCATTATACAGACCTCAAATTCTTTGTTTATCTTCTCAGGTCTCATCAGTTTCTTGGTTATCTCTATATTAAATTAAAGATCAGTGAAGGAGAAAAGTTGATTACATTTCCATTGTGAGCCAGAAAACAGCAGTGCTTGTACACCAGGTATGCAAAGGGGCTGAGGGAAACAAATCAAGTTTTCAAAGTGCTGTGTTACAGATGAATGAAAATAATTTGTAAATTATTCATCAGATTTAATTCTAAGATGTTTTGAGAAAACCAAAACAAATTGGGACGTGTGATTGTTGGAGAGACCTTTATTCTCCAGCCTTTACAGGTCTAAATCTTGAGTATGAACTTCATCAAGATGTGGAGAATGTCCAAACTGCAGGGAGAGGTATCAGCTACTCATGATTTATAGGATTGAAATATTGACTCAACTGATGTCTGATTTTTTCCTCTTGCAAATTGATGAATGAAAATAATTTGTAAATTATTCATCAGATTTAATTCTAAGATGTTTTGAGAAAGCCAAAACAAATTGGGACGTGTGATTGTTGGAGAGACCTTTATTCTCCAGCCTTTACAGGTCTAAATCTTGAGTATGAACTTCAGCAAGATGTGGAGAATGTCCAAACTGCAGGGAGAGGTATCAGCTACTCATGATTTATAGGATTGAAATATTGACTCAACTGATGTCTGATTTTTTCCTCTTGCAAATTAAAACTCCTTTTTTTTATTTTTTTTTTTTTTTTTCCTGTAACTGAAGACACAAAAAAATAGATAATATCCCTTCTTACACCTTGTGTGCTCAAAGCAACAACCACTCAAATGACAGCATTGCCAAACCTCTGAAAAATGTTCTTTATATCTATATATCACATTTGGAAAGTAAACATGTCAGTACCTTAGCCTTATGTATGTATCACATACATCAAGGAAATACAGCAGTGTGTTATATTTATAACAATGGATCACTGAAGTCAAAGAAATGTGATAGTTTGTTGGCCTTCCAGCTGATTGCTGAATTAACTTCTCAGCAAGACCTGCCTGGTTTTGGGTGTTTCTTTGAGCTCTCATGTTGTTCACGTGGTCCATGGTGTTGTTAGGCAGTTACAGTTCGTTTTTGAAGTTCTTGTTGTCATACACCAGCCCAGGAAAGGCCATATGTTCCTGCAAAGGTAGCCTTGGAAGGTGGGATAGCTGCTTCTCCTTTTCCTTCTGCCATCTGTTCTGCTTTAACTTCATTTTCTCCACATACCATGTCAAGCAAATACTCAGATAATAGATGGGAATTCTAATCAGTATGGAAGCAGGATTATTGTGGCCAACTATAGTCAGGTATTCAGATTTTTTTAGACATTTCCCTTGCTCTTTGGCATTGTAACAGTTAAAATTTAGAATTAGGAAGCTGTAAATAAATAAACATTATTTTTATTTAAACCACAAATACGCTGAGATGTTCCCATGAACACAGAAGAGATTTTCAGAAATAAAAAGAGCAAACATCCTGGATTTCTCCAAGTGCCTGCTGCTCTTTCCACGTGGAGTTTCTCCTTGCTGTCCGTGTGCCACCCCTTGCTGCTCCAGCCCAAGCATTCCGGCAGCCACGGGGATTAGGGCAGGATCTGGGTTAAGACTAATCCAGAGAAATACACAAATCCTGGGCTGATCCAGGAGGGACTCAGGGAGCAGGAGCACAGGCATGAGTTGTGCCCTCTGACAGAGTGAGGGACTGCACCTCAGGAATTCCCTCCTTAGGAACTCCCTCAGACTCCAGGGATATGGAGAAAAAATCCAAGTTTTCAGGCTTTGTGCTGAGCACACAGCAGAGCCCTGATTTAGGCCAGACCTGGCTTGAGTCTGAATTAGGAAAACCTGAAAATCCTGTGAGCCTTGTGCTTACTCCAAGCATAATCATGTATATAACGTGTATTTTCATCCACTTTTTATGCTGCTTATAGGAATAAAATTAAATATAAGGCCGTGCGTAGACCGAGGTCATGATTTGCCATCACTTGCTCAAGTCACAGAATTCTGCTTGGTTTAGGGGGAAAATCTACAAGGCATTTAGGAAAAAAAAGTCTACAAGTCTGTAACCTACTTTCAATGGTTCTAAACTGCTTTGGGGGTTGTTATATTAATTTATAGAAGTGTCCATGTGTGTGAATGTATATAAAAAGAGATGTGTGTATAAATAAACAAAACTGGGCGTCTTTTTGCTATTTTAGTTCTCTGAAATTTTGTGGTGGATCTTCTCAAGAATATCTCTCTTTAAAGTCCTTTTCTTCATTCTCCAGCTGTGTGGGCTCTGCTTTTAAATTCTCTACAAGTGTAAAGCAGACCTGGACTGTGGGGAGCTCTCCTGGTTCTGTGTGCATGGGCAGTGAAGTCAGAGATCCTTCCAGATGGAATTTAGGAACAATTTCCCTTTCTGCAAATCCCCCTTTAGCACAACATGTATTTTATTGCAGGAAGAAGAGGCTTTATCACAACAAAACGGGCAAAAACCACCAAGACTTGAAGAAACAGCACTTCTCTAATTCTTCCCTAAAGTTCCCAGAAGCACCAAATCCTAAAGGATTACACCCACCAGTCTTCCTGATTTCAGGTGGGTGAGTTCTCTCTCTGCCTCTCTTTCTGAATTTGGGGATTCCCATTCCCTGGAGTGACCAAGGCTGGGCAGGACAGGGCTTGGAGCACCCTGGGACAGTGGGAGGTGTGCGATGGGATTTATGTCCCTTCCTGTTGTATTCTTAGAGGGTGTGGGATTTCAGAGCAGTTGGTTATAGTTTAAAGTAGTTACAAGTTTTTTTGTTACAAGATGATATATAACTTTCTAGTTCCATGAACAGTTGTTACAAGGTGTATTTTGGTTTTTTAACTTATTACTTTTACTTTTTTTTACTGCATTGTGGATATTTTTATTCCATATAATGGAATAGATATTTATTCCATACAATGGAATATAATATAATGTAATGTAATATAATATAATATAATATAATGTAATGTAATATAATATAATATAATGTAATGTAATGTAATGTAATATAATATAATATAATGTATAATATAATATAATATAATGGAATATATATTTATTCCATATAATGGAATAAAATGGGTTCCATATATACTCCATATAATGTGTTTTTGTTACTTTTGTACATATATATATACACACACACATATCTTCTATTACAACTGTGAATATGTGTATATATATATATACATATATCTATACTTCTTTTACAACTCCTAAACTCTTAGCTTACTTAATTGCAATTACAATTACTCTAATTGTCTATACAGCCACACCTCTACATTACAAACCCTTCACCATCTTATCAGTAGTTTCTCACTTAAGGTATATTTTTTCTTACAACTATAGAAACATCAGTTTTATTATTTTTCTGCTTAATGTCTATGTATTGTATTTTCACATCAATCTAAGGTTGTAGATCAAACTCTTCAGTGTCTCTGGAAGTTTCTGTTTTTTCTGATTCCCACACATTCCCACCTAAACTGTTCTGGGGTTCTCTGATTTCTCTGAAATGAAAGACAATGCAATTAATAATTATAATTTTGTGTGACTTTTTCCCTTAACAAAATAACAAACACTGTAAAGAAAATCAGGCAGAACTGGATGCTCCCAAACAAAAGCTGCTGCTGTTATTTTCCAGCATGGAGCTCATGGCTCTAATTTGGAATTAACTGGTTGGGAGGAGAGGTTTTCAGTTATGCCACAGAGTAAATGAGAAAAATAACATAAGAAACAGCCAATAATCAAGTTGTTTGATTTAGAAGAAATGCATTTAAAACCCAGCTAAAGTAAAAAGAGAACTGGCTGACTGCCACCCTCTTTTTTACTCATTTTTGACAGCACACAATTAAAAAGTTCAGTTTGTTGCTCTTACAACAATAACAGATTTTGGTATTTTTTATGTTTACTCATAAAAAGTATCTTTAATTTTAGATCCTCCAAACACTGTAGTTGTAAGAATATTGTTTGTATCTGGAGAGATTAGATGGGGACAGGATTTTTTTAATCTGTTAGCACAGATTTGTTATGTAAATAGGGAGCTCACAAAGGAAGGAGACAGCAAAAGGCTCTCAAAAAACAGATGTGTCTCCCCCAGAAATAAAGTCACCACTGGATTCCTGCAACTTTTTGGGACGTTCAACCAAAAAATCCCAAAATCTGTAGTCACTGTGTAAGTCCATTTCCATATACTCAGTACAGATAATTTTATCATGAATTTATTGTTGCTATTTAATTTTGATAAATTCAGAATCAGATTATTCATTTCAGTGAATTCTCGTGATGCCTTGCTGTGGATTTCTCGAGGCTCCTTTCCCTGCTGCTCTTCCAGTCCTTAGCACTGGCCATGTGACCCAGATTTTTTAAGCCCTGCTATGACTTTAGGTTTTATTCTTGGGCTCTTTCATCCATCTCTTGGAATTGTTTCCAGTAAATTAAGAGTTTTACAGTGGTTGCTGTGATTAGCATTCTGTGCTCACGGGGAATTCTTCATAAAAACGTCTCTGATCAATACCTTTCAATGTGTTTAAACATTAATGTATAATTTTGTATGAAGAATGTTACATCCGTAGTGGAATTATGGTCTAAAATACATTTTTATGCAAATTCTTTAATGGTAGGTTATACCATCTTTCTATCTGTTTTTGTTACTGTGAAGATAAATTATAATTATATGAATAACCTGCATGAAATGGTTGTGTTTTGAAATCCTTCCATTCAGTAATATCTGTATATTCAATAATATCTATGGACTGAATGTTCCTTGTTAATGCAGGGTATTAAAAACAGGTAAACCCTCTACAGAGCCTAAACATTGATATTTTCTAGTGCCCCAGTGCTTAAGAAAATCTAAATATATCTTCATAATTTATAGGATGTAATTTATAAAGTCATATTGGTTGGGGAAGGACTTTACAGAATTAATCATTTTTATTTTAAGTAGTTTGCGTATGAAAAAACCCATTCCTGAAAGGCTCTGCCAGGCTGGCAAATGCAGTTTGAGACAACCAAGAGTCATTAATGCCCATTTTTACAAAATGCTGGGCCCTAATTTTGCACTGAAATTGGGAAGATCAATTGAGAACTCAGTTAAACTGGGGATAGTGATGAAATCAGTGAAGCCAAACTGCAGGGTTTGCTTCTCAACTTCATTAAGATATTTCAGTAATCATGGGAAGTGCTGTATTTGGTTTCACAGCCAGTGCACTTGGAGACTTTTGTTGTCACAGGGTGGTGTTGCACCCTGTTTGTTTGGCTCATCTGAAATTTTTCATTCCCATTTTCTGTCGTGGTTTTCTGTGACAGGAGAAGGTTTTAACAACAACCCAGACCTTCACTGTGGTGATAAATGGCTTTCAGAGAGATTCCAAAGAGGTGATTTGGAAATCAGGACTAATTCTTTCCATTTGCTGAAGGATTCAGAAACCGTTGATGTTGCACTTGCTTTTAATGAAGATTTATTTGGGGAAAAATGTGCAATGCCCAATTCTTGTGAATTTGATGCCCAGCTGTGCCTGTGCCAAGTCCTCAGGCTCTGGGATCTGAGGGTTTAAAGTCCCCATTAACTCTTTGGGATGTGCCTTTAACCTGATGAGCTCCAATCCATTCCACCTCTGGAAAAATCCAGATTATTGCCTCCAGTGCTGGGCAGGCTCCTCTGGGGGTCAGAGGGATTCCAGCAGGGAATCAGTGCTGGAGGCCCCAGGCCTCTGGAGCAGCACAGGGAGGATGGAAAGGGCTCAGGAGCAGGCAGGTGCTAGGGAATAATGAGCCATTCCCTATATTCCTACTGGGAATAATGAGCCATTCCCTATATTCCTATAGAGAATAACAAGCCAAGGCCAGGCTGGATGGCGTTTGGAGCAACCTGGACTAGGGGAAGGTGGCTCTGCCCATGGCAGGAGCTGGGATCAGCTGATCTTTAAGGTCCCTTCCATCCCAAACTGTTGGAATGTGAGCCTCTCTGAGTTCCACAGAGAGAGAGGTGAATGCAAGAGTTGAATTAAAGCCTTTAGAGAAATTAGGATTATATTAAGCCACATAGATATGAGTAGAAGTGTAGGTTTAAGTTTTAAATGCAAGTTATAGTTTTAAATAAGTAGAAATACATTTTAAGTGCCTTAAGAAACTGTGTTAGCTAGTAAAGGCCCTAAAGCTTAAAGTTCAGTAACTTAGTTCCAGACTTAACAAAAATGTTGCAGAACTTTGCTTGGGTCTCTAGAACAGATTCCCAAACCATTCTGGGATTCTGTGATCCAACAGCTTCTAGTTCAGCAGCTGGGGATTCACCAATGTCCTGTACCTGAGCCAAGACTCATTTATAGCTCATCATTTGTAGCTCATCATTTATAGCTCATCAGCAGATTCATGCAAGTTTTTGAGAAGTTTATTGTTAGGGATGTGCATGGAATAAAAAAAAAAAAATCCCACCAAATTCTGTAGTCACTGTGTAAGTCCATTTCCATGTGCTCAGTACAGATAATTTTATAATTAATTTATTATTGCTATTTAATTTTGATAAATTCAAAATCAGATTATTCATTTAAATGAATTCTTACGATGCTTTGCTGTTGATTTCTCAAGGCCTTTAGAGGAAGCTCCTTTTCTTCCGGTGGTGGAACCTTTGTTTTGGTTTGAACAGACAGGTGTCTGCTAAGGAAGGCAGAGCCTCCCCTGAAATGGAAAATGTAACCCCCCTCTCTCTGAATTATTGTAATTTTGAAATTAAGGGGCTCTCAGACAAAGATATGGGAATAGGAATAACA
>NW_005054298.1:547510-563399 GCF_000277835.1 Geospiza fortis | reverse complement strand
AGAAAGCTGCTCCTCTGGGAATGCAGGGCAGCAGAAAGCTGCTCCTCTGGCAATGCAGTGGGCAAAGGCTGCTGTGGTGTCCCAAACCTCAGATTGTATCCAGGTAGGAATGCTTGGCTCCTCCCCTGGGCGGAGCATCTCCCAATGGGATGATGGAATTTTATCAGCCATGCAGGGACACTCAGTGGCCATGAACAGAAGATAATTAATAATTAATGACCCATGAACAGATCTCCTGGAGGGAGGATTGGTGTGGAAGAGATAAAGAAAACTGCCCAATGAACAGAAGATAACTGCCCCACCTCTAACAAAAGTAGAATACACACCCCGAGCCTAAGACAGACTTCTACCTCACCAAGGCCTTTTGCAGCATCACAGCTCCAAAACTCAGCTTTTTTTGTCTTTAGCTGGAGGTTTTTGTGTGGATCAGTTCAACTCAAAAGGCATCTTCAGTTCCAGTCAAAGCCGTTCCTTAGAAACAAATCTTGCTTTGTTTATGCTACAAAGCAATTGTGTAGGGGCTTACAAAGCAATCAGGACAAGTGGAATTAAAACCTCTGGCTCGTTGTTTTAATTGAAACCCTGTGATTATCTCAGCAGATGTAAGTGGGGTGCAGGAGTTCCTCACATGAGGGGTGGAGGGAGGCAAGGAGCTGGCCCCAATGGACATAGCCCATCATCGAGAGCACCACAGGAGACTGTCTAGAGCAAAGCTCAAAGTGCAGCAGCAATTCTAAAAACCCTAAAAGATCCCCAAGATAACTTGAAGCAAGACCATGAGAAGCAATGTAGGTGAGTATTCTAAGGAAACTTTGGAATTTTTGGGTTTTTTTGGTAGTTCTGCCCTGCGGCAGCGAAATTCTAAGACAAAATATTTGAGGCAACATTAAAAAAGCAGACAGAAGATCAGGCATCTTCAACATTTTATGGTGCTGAAGTAGAAAAGTAAACAGTTCAGGAGTTCATGCCTTGGTGGAAGGTAGACAGTGCACCCAAACATGGACTTTTAGATAAGAGAACAATGAAAAAACTTTCCTGACCTCAGTTTAGGAGTTTGTATCCAGCCAGCATGTGAGGCACTGCATTTTAATGGGGAAAAAACCCACCATTTTGTGCTGCTGTGATTCAGATGGAGCATTAGTCATAACTGGGAGTAATGTATTTTGACATAATCAAACAATAGAACTCCAGTTCTCTGTTGGAAAATCTGCAGCACCATTCCTGCCCTGGATGGTGGTGGAGGAGCGAAGCGGAGCTGCCTGAGGTGGAGCCAGGCCTCTCCAGCACAACATCAAATCAAATGCTCTCATCCTTCTAGATTTTCCTGATCAAAATACAAGGTTACACCATGTCAACAACCAGCAGATGGGGAAAAGGAACGTCCTGGGAAGCTCAGAGAACACGCTTGGAAACGGAGCTATAAATACCAGGCTAATTCCATAGCTTTAAGATTTCTCCAAAGCTTTTTTAAATCCCTCCAGAAAAGGCTGAAGAGATCCCTAATCTGAAGTGGCCCAGTTGAAGGAAATGTGTGTGGTTTTATTTTTAAATGAAGTTACATCTACAGTGTAGTGTTGGGCATCTTAGTGAGTCACTGTACAATATTTGTTGGATCAAAATAAGGATTTTAAACACATTTTCATTCTTACCAGGACTTTTTTCTTCAGAGGAAATGTGGAATTCTGTCTGATCCCCTCTGAACTGATGTGTGCAGCATTCCCTCAGAATCAGTGATGGTCACAACTCATTTGGAATCCCTTTATTGAGATCTGTCCCTGATTAGGGAGAACTAATCACAAGAGCTCCCAAAAATTCCTTGGTGGAATTTTATGTCAATCTCTTCTTCCCTGTGAGGGTGGCGAGGCCCTGGCACAGAATTCCCAAAGAAGTTGTGGATTCCTCATCTCTGGAAGTGTCCAGGATAGTGAAAGGTGTCCCTGCCCATGGGTCCCTCCAACCATTCTGGGATTCTCCTTCCATTGGAATCTCTTCATTCCTTAAAAGTATCCCAGATTTTCTTGGTGTGTCTTTGCTTTTGGTGACATCAAAGGCAGGAGGTGTTTTGCAATATTAGACCTACCCCTATAATTAAAAAAAATAATATTCTAAAAATAATATTAAAAATTAAAATATTTATTCCTTATTTATTTTAAAATAAATGTTAATGTTCATTCATTAAATTTTAAGAAATAAATGTCATTTAAATTGGTATTAGCCAGAGGAATGCAAAGCAGAGCAAGCAGCCCGTGCCAGATTTAGAAATCAGGGCTCTTAAAGAACAGCTGAAAGGGTTGGGTTTGTTTATTGTAGGAAAAAAGGGAACACTGTAGGATGGGCAGAAAAAAGAGATAAGAGGGTTTTATCAAAGCAGTGGTGGGGGTTGCTCTGTAGATTAAAAAAAACCTCAACATCTAAAAAGCAAGTTCAGGTTGCACCATGTAATTTAGGAGAGATGGAAAGAGAAAACAAGCCAAGGGTTTTTTTGTTTAACCTCCTATCTGACTGCAAATATGGATGGAAAACTGGGATATTTTACCTATCACTGTCAGGAAACTTTAAAAAACACACAAGGAAGGAGCTTCCAGAGAAAATGTCAGGAATTTTGACCTTCCCCACTGGCCATGGGCTGAGCATTTTGCTCTCCCTCTTCATTCACATCCTCAGTTTAATTGTCACCTTAATTTTGGGATTCAATGTGTCTCATTTCCCTGCAAACCTTTTCCAGCCATGACAGCACCTTTCAGTTGAAGGTGTGCAGTAAAAATGAACCAAAGGACTTTTGTTTTCTTAAATAAAATGCTTTGAAAAGCTTTTGTTTCAGACAGAGGGAAATTTGGTTTCAGCAGCCTTTGGAAGTTGGAGTCCAGGAGCTGCTGCAGAGGAGCGTGAGAAATAAATACCTGCAGCACCAAAGTTAAATATGTTGGGATGAAGAGCTGTCTGAGTGCTTCTTTGCCCACATTTCCCCAATAATTCACTTTTTGGAGCAGAACATCCTCAATATCTGTGTTAGGCAATTTCAGAGCTGGTTTTGGGGCCCTGTCAGAGAATGAAGAACTGTTTGAGTTGTGAGTTGGGATATAGATTGTCCTTCAGCTGGGATGAGGCAGTGCCTTTTCCAGGCTCTTATCTTTTTTGGAGCTTTGTTCTCAACTCTTGGATGTGCTGCATCCTTAAAGGCCACGTGGTTTTAATTTTTGGGTGCCTTACTCTCATTTTTCTTTTCCCTGCTTTGATGAGCTGGTGGAATTCTCATACTCCTGACTGTGATTCACCCTTTTGTTTAGCTCCTTCTGAAGAGAACCAGACTTTTTCTGCCTGCTTTGGGGGCATTCCTCATGCAGGAAAATCAGATTTTTCAGAGCAAAGCCAGGGATTCCTGGCAGGGCAGAGCTGAGCATCACCAGCAGGTACCACCTTACTGAGCATTAAAAAGAAATGTATCATGTGTGGATAAATAACATAAATAAATACACATATAAAATATATGTATATATAAAAGAAATGTATCATGTTTGGATAAATAACATAAATCAATATACATATAAAATATATGTATATATAAAATAAAGGTATCATGTTTGGATAAATAACATAAATCAATATACATATAAAGTATATGTACATATAAAATAAAGGTATCATGTTTGGATATATATAAAATATATGTATATATAAAATAAATGTATCATGTTTGGATAAATAACATAAATAAATATACATATAAAATATATGTATATATAAAATAAATGTATCATGTTTGGCAAATCCCCTCCAAGGAATGTTTCTGCTCTGAAGCAGGGAATGTTTTATCCTAAAATCAGCTGGTTCATTTCCCAGCAGCCAAGCTCCACTCCTCACTTGATTGGCCAAGGAAATTTATCCTTATTAAGGTGATGGTGTGAACACATCTGATCATTTTTATGTAAAAATTCATCCCCAAAATACACAGACACCAACTTTGAGGCACTTTGCTCCTTTTAGTGGGCTAAAAATACCTTGGCTTGCTTAAAAAGTAAATCTGACTGAAGGGCTTGGGGCAGCCAGACACTCCTGAAGCACAAAATTTTATTTAAAAGTAGGCAACAATTTTGATCATTTGTGTTGCCAGAATTCAGATTAAATGGAGTAAGGCTGGTATTGTAAAAAGAAATCATCCACTGGCAGTTTCTTAAATATTAGATTCTTTTTTCCACGCTGTGATGTTTGATAGAAATGAAATGTGAACAAAACAAGAAGTGGAAATAGTTACTCCATCATTTATCCTAAGAAACCTTTCTAAGTGTTTATAAATATGAAGAAATAATTAAAGAGTCATTTAATATTGGAATCTTAATGCCCTTAGTGGGGTGTGTTGCTCACTATTGCTTATTTTTTGTTTTAACTGATTCTTTTCCAGCTTGGAGTGAACAAGATGAACAGAGCCACCTTCAATCTAATCCTTAGTGAGGAAAAAGGTCAGGATTTTGTCATTTTCATCTCAATCCCCTTGTCCTGCTCTTAATTAATACATTAAAAATCACTTTCTGTGGGCCTTACTGCTTGCAAAGGTTTTAAATACCAAAAAAAAGGTGATGTTTTGATGGCAGGGTGAGCAAGAATATTTTTAAATCAAATGGAAGAATTCAGGAAAGAGCTGACTCAGAGCAGTGTGAGTAGAAAAAGGGGCTGGAGAAGGAAAGGTCATGTATACAAATCTTCATCAAGATTGATTTAAAAATTATTAAACTCATAACTAATAAATCTCTGCTACAGCAAGAAGGAAACATTTGGCATTTAAAAGAATTAAAATCACTTTAAAAAAAAAAAAATCCTTGAACTTTTGCGTCCTTTTTTATTTTTTTCTTAGAAAACAGAGAAAACTCTCTCAAATAAAATAGTGAGGCCAAATTCTCCAAATACTTCTACATTCAATTAGTAAGTAATTATCTGCTAATGGAGAGATTAATCAGATTTTCAGGGTCCAGAGGCAGTCCAGACTCTCCAATATTATTCCATTTATGCCAAATCAGGCAGGAGGGTTTGCACTGAGGTGTCTCAAGAGCTGATTTTTATTGTTGCCATATATTTTTTAATACCTTAAGTGTGTTTTCATCAGGGAATTCGCTGAGCAGAGCTACGTAATTCAATAAACAGTTGAAAAAGGGGCACTTGGAGAAAAAATTCCAAGGGTCTAAAAATAGTACAGTCACATGATTACTACTTTGGCACCAAAGCATAATTTATGGGTTTAATTTGCAATCTTGCTACAGTTCTGACATTCTCCCGCACAGGAACTCGGGCTGAATAATTCAAATTATTGAAATATTGCTCCATCCTCAACTTCAGGTGTCTGATACAAAGGAGGTTGATATTGTTTCTTGAGACCTCTGCATTGAAAATATGGGAGGATGGGTTTCATTTTTGCCATTTATTGCTTCAATTTTTGGCCTCAGAATTAATGGAGATTTGGGGCTATTCAAAAATTGTTATTCCAGTGCTTGGAGCCTTTTCCCAGATTTCCAGGAGTCTTGATTTTTTTTAATCTAATTGAATTTTCATGGTCATTTTTTGAAAGAGTTCTGTTCAAATGTATTTTTTCCTTTTGAATTCAGTCTTTATTTTCCCAAATTTCCATTTCCCTGGTAACCTCTTGAGTCAATAGTGTACAGCAGAGCTGAACACTTACAAATAGTTATTTCCTCCTCAATTTCTGCATCAGTTTATTAAATATTTTCTGAACATTCTCTATCAAAAATTCCTGAAATTCCTATAATCTTCATTATAAAAGCATTGCAAAACTATGCTGAATAATATCAGCTTTTTGCAAGGCTGAAACTTGACAATTGAAAGAAAATCCTTCATTTCTTTATCCAAATTCCCCTAAAGTAAAGTGGATGTGAAGTTTCTCCATTCTCATTAACATATTCCTGATAATATTCCATTTAATGATATTCCCTAGGAAAGGTTGGGATAACAGTGACATCATTCTTAGCTGATTTCTGGTGTACACCAAATATTAACTTTAATTTTGACACAATCTGAGTGTTGCCATCGTGCTGACACAAAATAGGTCTGGGTCACATGCACAGTTCTGATCTATTCCCCTTGGAAAGAAAAAATTCCAGGTGGTGAAAAGCCTGAAGAGCATCCTGGCTGTCCTTCCATGGGGTAGACTTAATGAACATGTTATTAAATTATAAATAAATATTAATAAATCCATAGTGAACAGCCAGGGGTGAGCGTTAAAAACAAAATCCTTTTATTTCCTGCTTTTTTTTGGGCTTTTTTTTTGTGCAAAGCCTTTCAGAGGTCTCTGTATCTTTATCCAGTCTTTCATTGGAAGTGACAGCCTCAGTTGCTCCCAGCTTTGGGAATTGCACAGAAAAATGGATTAAAAGAAGATTTTAGTGAGGAGATTTTAGGGATTGGTGCTGTCCATGAAGGAATCCTGCTCCTTCCCAGCTCAGCCCATTGTCCATTGCCTTGGATGACTTTACTGGCACAATTAAATCCCCAAAATTCAAGATACTCTGATTTTTCCCTGGTGGGAAGGTATCAGATTTCTGTCTGATTACTGATATCAGATTTCTGTCTGATTACTGATATTGGATTTCTGATTACTGATATCAGATTTCTATCTGATCACTGATATCAGATTTCTATCTGATTGCTAATATCAGATTTCTGATTACTGATATCAGATTTCTGTCTGATTACTGATATCAGATTTCTATCTGATTGCTGATATCAGATTTATGATTGCTGATATCAGATTTCTGATTACTGATACCAGATTTCTATCTGATTGCTGATATCAGATTTCTGATTACTGATACCAGATTTCTATCTGATTACTGATATCAGATTTATATCTGATCACTGATATCAGATTTATATCTGATTACTGATATCAGATTTCTGATTGCTGATATCAGATTTCTATCTGATTTCTGTTATCAGATTTCTGTCTGATTGCTGATATCAGATTTATATCTGATCACTTAACAGCACCCTGATCCAAAATGCCCCAAGGGATTTATGTGACGTGTTCCTAAAGATCTCCTGGATTCCATGCAGATAAATCAGATTTTCTCTATGAAAATCATTTTCCTGTTGTTTTATAGTGTAGGGCTGAAGTGGCTGCTTTGGAGGCTTGGGAAAATGAATTTCCCACCCCTGTGCTGGGAGCTGGGGAATATCCAGGGGGCTCCTGGCTCTGGAGAACAGGGCCAGGAATTCCAGGGGCCCGGAATCCTTGTGGATTTTTTGTTATTTGTGGATATTTCTGGAGTTTGTTGTTTATGAATTCACCCAGATGGCTGCCAGGGAATCATCCAGGTTGGAAAAGGCCTCCAAAGCTGAGCCCAGCCTGTGGCCAGTCCCCACCTTGTCACCAGCCCAGAGCACTGAGTGCCACATCCAGCTGATCCTTGGGCACTTCCAGGGAATTATTTTATAGAGGGGTTAAATTCCAATCCTAAAAAAACTCCACAGCATCAAGTGTGGTATAAAATAAGAGACTATAAACCTTGTTATAGATAAAAACCTGCTTTAAAAGTTAGAAATAATATCAGAGCTGGTTGGGCTGTGAAGTGAGCTGGCACTGGGGCAGTTTAAAATGCTCATTTTAATGAAGTCATTCAGTGCAGAGCAATTCTCTGGTTGTGGTGAAACATCCTTAATACTCTGTATTTCCAAGTGAGATGGTGTTGGAGATATACCACAAGTATATCATGTTTATCATGAGTAAACCATGAGTAAATCCTGTGTAGGGCTGTACCCTGGCCCTGGACACCAGCCTAAGGAAAAGAATCCTGAAGGATTCAAGGTTTCCTTCTTACTTCAGGCACTTTTGTTTGTTGACTCACTGGCCTAAAAATAGTCTTTCATAAAGTATTCACCACTGATCTAATTAGTCAGGAGAATGCTGCTTTTCAAACTGGGAAAGCATTCCCAAAAAATGATGCAGCATTTGTATCTAATTAGATGATTCAGGAGAATCCTGGCTAATTGCTTTGATAGACTTAAACAGATTAATAATGTGCAAGTGGTAACGAAATAAAAACTCCTTTTCACTGAGTGCTTTGAAAGTGATGCTTTTTAAGAAGCTAAAATTCCTTATTAGTTCTGAAACCCCAGGACTGTGATTTGAGAGCATTTCTCATTTTGGAGGTTTTTCAGTGCTAGAAAGGAAAAATCTCAAAAATGAGATTGTAATTTGTGTCTCTGAGCAGTGCTTGGTGTTTTTTCTAAATGTCTACATAGCTTTATATCCAAAATGTGGCCATTCCATAGGTGGGGACTGGGATTTGTGCCTCAGAGAGCCAGGCAGGGATTGTGGAGCTCCTTTGTGATCCATGCAATGGTTGGGCACTTCAAATTCATGTAAGAAAAAAGCAATGGAGCACCAAAAGTATTTGGAGGACAAGGGAGAGATTTAGATTATATTTCAAGATATATTCAATATATTGGTTACTCAGAGGGTTGGAGCAACCTGGGATGGTGGAAGGTGTCCCTGGGGGTGGCACAAAATGGGCTTTAAGATCTTTCCAACCCAAACCATTCCATGATTTGCAATATCAGCCTGTCAAAATTTGTCTTAATTGGCCCAACATCCACTTACTAATAAAATAAATATTATCAGTATCATGTGTAACAGATTGGAATCCAGACAATTAATATCTAATTTAAATTTCTTTTTACATCCTGTCGAGTTTTCTGTTTTTCCCACTTGACTCAAAAATTGTTAAAGTAAATATTAGCAGCTGAGTGTGCAAAGAGGCTGCCTGAAATCCAACATTTCAAAAAAAGGGAGAGAGTCCCATTAAAAATTGAAACCACACTTGCAGCAGATGAAAATGAAGGAGAAATTTTCCGTGTGGGGAAGGGGACGAGGGGGCTAAAGGGGGAAGGAATTCTGTGTAGTTTTGCATAGTTGGACAGTGAAATCTTTTGAAGGATATCCTGATGAAACTGGACTGCAGAACAAATCTAAACATGATGTGCTGGCACGGGGCAGAAAGCAGTCGCTGCTTTGGATGTGGGAAGTTGTGGTGAGATAACAGGGCTTGTCTGGAGCTGCCAGGAGATTACTGAGGAGAGGGATTTATTCCATGGCTGATGGAAATCAGCCCTTTGGATTCCTTCCAGTGTCCAGGATCCTTTGGGTTTGGTCCAAAACCCAACTCCTTTGCATCCCAGTCCAAAATACTTCAGAGAGTGCTGGGATGGGGAAGGGGCAAGTGGTGCACTAGGAGGTGGGGTGGCTCTGCAGTCACTGAATCCCAGATCCCTGAGGCTGGAAAAGCCCTCCAGGGCCATGGAATCCAAGCTGTGCCCATCCCCACCCTGTCCCCAGCCCAGAGCCCTGAGTGCCACCTCCAGAATTCCTGGGGCACCTCCAGGGATGGGCACTGCAAACCTCCCTGGGCAGCTCCAATCCCTGAGCCCCCTTTCCATGGGGAAATGCCTGCTGTGCCCACCCTGAGCTGCCCTGGGCCAGCCTGAGGCCGTTCCCTCTGCTCCTGTTGTTGTAAATCTCTGCTCCAGTAGAGCTTTGAGTCGTGTGGTGTTATTAAATTAATTAAATAACACCCAGGGACTTCCCATGTGTGGCTTATGATGGAATTTCAGCATGGAAATTCTGGCCTGCTTTTGATGAAACCTCATCTGCTCCCTCCTTAGTCAGGATAAAACCACTCAAACCCCCAAATTTCTGAACTGAAAACCTGAGCAAGCCCTGAACTGCTGCCAAGAGCTCTCCAAATCCTATTGCTGTGTGGCAGCCCGAGAGATGAAAGGGTGGATTGTGACATGACAAGGTGTCCATGGGACATCCCGGGTGACCTTGGTGGGGCAGGAGCTCAGCAGGCCCCTGTCCCTTCCCCACCCTGGGCTGGCCAAGGATTGCATCCCTTGGGATGCTTGGGGATGTGGATCAGATCCCTGCAGAGCAGGGCCAGCCCACTCCAGCAGCCTCCATCCTGCAGAAAAACTGGAATCACACTCATTGAGGTTGGGAAAAGCCTCCAAAGATGGGAATAAATCACACAGACTGCATTTTCTGCATGGTGGAAAAGCCCATTCTTCATTCACATAACTCCTTTTTATACAGTTCTACTGACCTCAGGTGGGGCTCCAATTGCTCAGGTGCTTTACTGCCAATTTCTTTATTGGCAATTAACAAGTTGTTACTCTGTACTGATTGGTCACTCAAACTCCTGATGCAGGAAAAGTTGTTTGTGAGAGATAGTTTTCATTTTTCTATCTAAGGTGTAAAAGCAGTTTCTACAGGTGTAAGTTGATTTTAACCCAGGAATAAGCAAAACCAGTTTATATACAGGTGTAAGTTGATTTTAACCCAGGAATAAACAGAAACAGTTTATATACAGGTGTAAGTTGTTTTTCACCTAGCAATAAACAAAAGCATTTTATACAGGTGTAAGTTGTTTTTGACCCAGCAATAATCAAAACCAGTTTATATACAGGTGTAAGTTGATTTTCACCCAGGAATAAACAGAAACAGTTTATATACAGGTGTAAGTTGGTTTTGACCCATCAATAATCAAAACCAGTATATATACAGGTGTAAGTTGGTTTTGACCCATCAATAATCAAAACCAGTTGATATACGGGTGTAAGTTGTTTTTTTTACCCAGCAATAAGCAAAACTAATTTATATACAGGTGTAAGTTGATTTTCACATAGGAATAAGCAACACTAGTTGATGTACAGGTGTAAGTTGATTTTCACCCAGCAATAGATGGTTGTGTTAAGGACCTGCTCACACCAGGATTGCTTTCACCTGGGAACCTGCAGAGTGCCAGCTTGCCCTCGAAGCAATGACAGGCCAGCTCCTGATAGAGCAGAGCAGGTTTGATTTTATAAAGCTTTTCTTTATGTTTTTTCTACCTTCCTGCAACATCCAACTTTCCAACCTTTGGCCAATTTAGATTCCAGCCCCTCAGTGGAGGGGGTCTGGCCGACCAGCTCCTTATATCCAGAGCCTGCTTGGAAATGCCCTGGTGAGGGTGTGTTTTTTTTTTATTTTTGGAGCATTTGGAACTTTACATTTCTAAGCAGTACTTCTAAAGGGAATGTTCTGCATGAGGGTACTTAAGGGAATATTTTCCAGGACTATATTTATGCCTCTGTAGTCTTCCTTTAGTGGTCTTGAAGGAAGGAGCTGTTATTACTGTTAAATATAGATGTAATGTGGTGTTATTGCAGAAATGTCTTTATGTTCCATTTCTGACTTTAAAAAAACCCCTTTTCTTATTAAAATCAGTCAGGTCTATAACATTTATTATGTTTTAACATGTTGGCATAATGTTAGTGTTGGGAATAAGGCAGGATTGACACCTGATTCCAAATAAACTCTCCTAATGATGTTGCTACAGCAGTCATGCATGCCATCCTATATTTGAATTTAGGATTGTTGCCTTTTTCTGGTGTATTTACTATTTAAATCCCATATTCCACATTTGTCTCACCTTAATAAAATGTCCAGTCTCAAGTGTTAAGTCTCACCTGGTCAGCTCGAAAAAACTATCTTGGGGGGAATGACTCAACTCCTGTCATGAGAGAGAATCTCTGAGGGGAATTATTCCTGAGGATATTCAGATTGTTTCAAAGGTATTCAGAGATCAGTCACCACTGCTGGCTTTTCCCTTTTTATTACCCAATTTTTTGGTGGGATGATTATTTTAATTCAGTCGAAATGCAGGAGGTTTGCATTTTTATGGATATTACCAAAGCCTAGAAGCAGCTTCCTTCACATGAAATTCATTCAGTTTTCTAGACAATTTTTAAAGGGCATTAATTTAGTCATCTGCTGATGGTTGTGAACAGAAGCATATGTGAAAATATTCAGTGAAAAGATGCATCCCTTAATTCACCCAAACTCCACATCAACTATTTAACAGCACTTGCACTCTTGTAGCTTTTAAGATGTAGCTCAATTACATCCACGTATAAATAGAAAATGCTGGCAGGATTCTGTTTGCTCTGAGCCTTGTTTTGATGGTTCCACTGACATTTAAAACTTTGATTTGAAGCTGTGGAAATGGCTGCAGCTGTAAACATCTCCCTGAGTTACTGCACCAGGCTGGAAGGCTGGAGGGGAGAGCTCACGTGTTTCCCACATCTTTATCTTTCAGGCTGTTTGATTGGAGCCAAGGAGTCAGCAAAGAACCTCAAGAAGACAACTTGGATCATGACCAGAAGATAAAAAGAAAACAAAAAGAATGTGGCATATAAAGGGTGTAATACCTGGAGGTATTGGATCTGACTCATGTTTATAAAAATGAGACGAGCTTTCACAAAACACAAGTTATCTTAGACAGTCATCAAGCTTGGAGCCATCATGCTGTTGAACTAGAAATTCTCCTTTTCCCCGTTCTCCTTTCTGACAGGTAACAAAGGATTGGTGAATTATGATTTTCCCAAGTTGGAAGCACTAATTTTTATCTATATAGTTCATCCTTATGAATATATAAGGAGTTAAACATTGCATATTTAATGTGGATTATAATGGGAAAGTGACTCATTAACCAAAATGGCCACTTTTAAGGACTTGGTTTCAAACTGAGCTGGAGCCTCCCGATGCACTTTGTAGGATTTGGGGGAAGCTGTGCTGCAGGGCCTGCTTTGGGAGGCCAGGATGACATGTAGTAAAAGGATATCACCTTCCTGTTGATATCTCTGAAGACTCATAACCAGAAACAGGAAAATGAATGGTGGGAAGGAGTGTGACGGAGGGGACACGGATGGAGGGCCACCAGCAGTGCAAGTTCCCGTTGGTTGGCAGCGGAGGGTGGACCAAAGTGGAGTTCTCTACATCAGGTAAGGTCACCCCAGGGGCTGGGCTGGGGTTTGGTGCAGTTTGGCCGGGATGTGCAGGGAGTTCCTGGCTCAGCTCCTTCCTTCTGCTCAAAAACGTCAAGGAGTTGTTCCTCAAGCGCAAGATGGTCTCGGGAGCTGAAGGAGGGGAGATGTAGGTGGGATTTTGGGAAGGGTGGGGAGGGGCAGGGATGGGATTCCCAGAGCAGCTGGGGCTGCCCCTGGATCCCTGGAAGAGTTCCAGGCCAGGCTGGGCAGGGCTTGGAGCACCCTGGGACGGTGGGAGGTGTTCCTGGGCAGGGATTGGAGCTGGATGAGCTTCAGATCCCTTCCAACCCAAACCATTCCATGGTTTTGTGATTCTTTTCCAAGTAAATTTGGGCTGGGCTGGGATTCCCAGAGCAGCTGGGGCTGCCCCTGGATCCCTGAAGTGTCCCAGGCCAGGTTGGACACTGGGGCTTGGAGCACCCTGGGATGGTGGGAGGTGTTCCTGAGCAGGGATTGGAGCTGGATGAGCTTCAGATCCCTTCCAACCCAAACCATTCCATGATTTTGTGATTCTTTTCCAAGTAAATTTAAGTCATGTGACCACTCATAGCTCCAAACCCATTTTTATGCTTGTGAAGGTTCTGTGTTCACTGTCCCTGATGTTCTCCAACTTTTATGGATACCTCACATTTCTCATGTGGGTAAAAAAACCCAAGAACATAGACCTAAATCCAAAGTTTTAGTTACTTTATTTATTTTCTTAGTTTATTGGATTTCTTTTTTTTTGCTTTGCCCTGGAATGGTCACAAAGAAATGCATTGAAATTGCTATGAAATAAATGTGTTCAGACAAAGAGAACCTAAATTAAATATTATTGGAAAAAACTATCAAAGTTAGCTTTATAAAATGTGGGGACATTGGGTTTGCAGCACACAAATTTGTGATTATCACTCAGTTATTTGCTTACATTTCTTCCACTGTTCTGTGATTAAAATAACCACTTCTCCCAACATTTTGTGTATTACCAATACAAAAGTCTTTAATGAGCCAGAGCACACTCCAATTTTACACTGAGCTACCATGAAGGATGAGAAGCACTGCAGGATTTCTTGTTTGTGTTCTCCATGAGCAGAATCAACCTCAGCCCATGGCACAGAAAAACCACCCTGCCCTTGGATTTCTCATTGCAGCTCTAATTCCCTGGGCCTCTGCCTCACTTACAGGTCAATGGGAAAGAAAAAGTTGTGGATTGGGGTTTTTTCCCCAATAATCTCTATATCCAGACATCAGGAAAATAATGCTGTGATGTTTTTGTGTACCTGGTGATCCCACTCAGCTTTTGAACTCCGTTTTCCACAGCCCTAAAAAGTTTTACACAACAGCTTTGGGGAAGCTCATGTTATACCTGCCCTTTTCCCAAGTTTTCCAATGAATTTTTTTATTTCTTGGTGAATTTTCTGGTGCTTATATTTACCTGATGACCTCACTCAGCTTTTGAATTTCATTTTCCACAGCCCTAAAAAGTTTTACACAACAGCTTTGGGGAAGCTCATGTCATTCCTGCCTTGTTCCCAAGCTTTCCCAAGTGATTTTGTTATTACTTGGTGAATTTTCTGGTGCTTTTATTTACCTGATGACCCCACTCAGCTTTTTTATTTGGTTTTCCACAGCCGTAGAAAGTTCTACACAACAGCTTTGGGGAAGCTCATGTTATACCTGCCCTTTTCCCAAGTTTTCCAATGAATTTTTTTATTTCTTGGTGAATTTTCTGGTGCTTATATTTACCTGATGACCTCACTCAGCTTTTGAATTTCATTTTCCACAACCCTAAAAAGTTCTACACAACAGCTTTAATGAAGCTCTTTACTGCCCTCTCCCCAAGTTTTCCAATGTATTTTTTTATTCTTTGAATTCCATGATTTTATGGCAGCTTCTTATAATTTTCTGAATAGTGAATTTTCTGGTAGTTTATGTACCTGATGATCCCACTCAGCTTTTGAACTTCATTTTCCACAACCCTAAAAAGTTCTACACAACAGCTTTGGGGAAGCTCATGTTATACCTGCCCTCTTCCCAAGTTTTCCAATGAATTTTTTTATTTCTTGGTGAATTTTCTGGTACTTTTATTTACCTGATGATCCCACTCAGCTTTTGAATTTCATTTTCCACAACCCTAAAAAGTTCTACACAACAGCTTTAATGAAGCTCTTTACTGCCCTCTTCCCAAGTTTTCCAATGTATTTTTTTTATTCCTTGGTGAATTTTCTGGTCACTTTCTCAGAGTTTCTGATGACTGAAAGTGCAAGGCCCAGAGCAGGAGGTGCTGGTTGGAAAGGTGTAAGTGCAATAATCCAATCTCCTGCCTGCCATGGAGCATCCCCAGGGCTCTGAGGGCAGCTGAATGCTCCTGGATTGAGTTTCCACAAGCTCCTCTCTGCCCTGCCAGCGTGCACAGCCTTCCTGGAGGCAAGGAAAGGTCAAACAATATTGACTCCACAGCTATCCCCGGGAAAAATTAGTGGATATATTAAGATCTGACATGATTCAAGTGGAATAGATGATCCCAGCTGAATAAAGACTCTCTGTTTGCGACTCCTTGGAAAGCACAGATGCTTTCCTGTCAGCTGTCAGCAGTTGCTTTGGATTAAATCAAGATTAAATCCATTCATTAACTGGTTTTCATTACCTGGTAGAAGCACTGAGTTGACTCTCAGGGCTTTTCTTAGCAAAACAGAGCTGCTAAGTGGGGCCTAAACCATCCCTGCAAGTGTCCAGGGCCAGGCTGGACGGGGCTTGGAGCAGCCTGGGATGGTGGGAGGTGATTCCAGGGCTGGAATCAGCTGAGCTTCAGCTCCTTCCCAGCCCAAAGCAGTCTGGAATTCCGAGATGTTGTGGCAGTTTGTTACAGAGCCAGCTGTGGGTTATCCTTTGTGTTACAGAAGTGTCAGTGACTTTGTGCACACACAAGAAAGAGACTTTGCGGTTACAACTGTGCCCTGGATCAAGGCAAAAACAGGGGAAATGGCCCTTTTTTAAATTTAGCTGGGTTTTGTGGATAAATAGCCCTGCCTGTGTGTGC
>NW_005054298.1:531673-547500 GCF_000277835.1 Geospiza fortis | reverse complement strand
AGGAATGCTGGATCCCACAGATCCAGTGACTGACCTTCCTTCCCACTCCCTGATTGGCACACGCTCCTTTTCACTCCAGCATCTCCTGGAGCCTGCACTGGCTGTGTATGCCCAGACAAACAGCACACCAAGGTTATTTAAAATCACTTTTTGCTAAAAATACCCCAGGAAAAGTAGCCTTTTTTAGCCAATGCAAATGAAACAGCATCCTCACTGCAGAGCATATTCCCAGAAATGCCTTTTAACAGGAGATTTTAAGGATCACAGGAAGTGTCTGGAGAGATTTTGGGTGTAGATGGGATGGTCCAGAGCAAATGTCGGTGTGGGATTCTCCCTTGGGAAGCTGTTACATCCTCCCGTGTGGAGTTTGGGCTCAGCATGATCGGGACAGGTGGGAACATCCAAAGGGATCAGCCAGGATCCTGCTTTAATGAAAATAAATAAAAGCAAAGAGCAGTTTCCCCCTGCTCCCCAAGGATTTCAGACAGGGAGGGTTTGACTCCTGACCAGTCACCAGACCTGGACCTTTATTTTTAGCTTGCTCTTTCATCTTCCTCACCCTCCAAACTGTCACTGCTACACAGATTCAACCTGAGCACTTCTCCCAAAAATAACTATTTCAGGGCATGCCTGGCAAAGAAATGACTTATTTAAACTGTCAGCAGGACTTTAAATGTCACTTGCAGATGTTGCTTTCGATGTGACTCGTGCAGGATGAGGTGTTTATGGGTTGGATTCTAAGCACCAAAGTTCATCACAGCTTGGAATTTTGAGTCAGGAGTGTTTTTGTGATCCAAACTATTCCACTTGAGCTGTTTTTGTTCGAATTAGGGCTATTTACAGCTGCCATTAATAACCAGTGTTTTATTCAGGATAAACAGCTCAGCTGGCCCAGCAATAAAGAGCAATCTGCAAGTTACAGGCTGGGGACACAAGAAGGTTTTTTTTTCATGTTATGAATTAGTGATTTTGCCATAACAGAGTTCCCAGTACCCTATTTTGGGAAGTGGAGATAATGATTTTCTGGTGGGAGTTGGAGAAATCCAAGTGCAGTTTATCAGGAGCTGGCTGGCCTGGCTCCTTGGTGTAATATTTCTTACTTTCAGTGAGAAGGTCCAAATTTTAGCTGAATGAAACCAAACATTGTGCAACAAAGAGACCCAGCTGCAACAGTTTTGTTTCCCTTAAAATATGTTTGGTTTTTTTTTTTTTTCTGTAAGTATTATCTCAATTCTTGAATAAAAGCAAGAAATACTATGAGAAAAAAACCATGAAATGTGACTTTACCCACTGTCCTTGTGAGCAGCTACAAGTCCTGACCTATCCAAGAGCTCATATTCATCATTTCTGTTCCTTTGCAGTCCCAGTGGGTCTTTATTATCCTGCTTGGAGCAGGTGAAGACTTACTTGCTGACTGATGGAACGTGCAAGTGTGGCCTAGAATGTCCTCTTGTTCTTCCCAAGGTAAAGCACAGCATCATTTTGGATCTAGGTGCAATAGTATTTATCAGCTGCCCGTGCTGGTGACTCAAACTCTGTCCAGATCATCTCTAAAATAAATGGTGTCCACCCAAAGTTAGATCTTGAAATAGAAAATTCAGCTCCCCTCTGCCTTAGCCCCTCTTGCAGAGGATCTGACTCAGTTATTATAAATATATTCATTTTTTAATTGTTGTTTCCAAACATCCTGTCAAGGAATCCGTTGGGCAGTATAGGAGCAGTCAGGAACAGAGGAGAATTCCTTTATAAAATATAAAATTCCTAATTTATGCGACTTTGCTGCCTGTAGTCATTCTTTTAAACACTGGAATTTTCACTGCCAGGTCTTTAATTTTGATCCTGGAGCTGCTGTGAAGCAGAGAACTGCTGAAGATGTTAAAGCGGACGAAGATGTCACCAAACTATGCATTCACAAAAGGAAAATTATTGCTGTGGCTACACTTCACAAAAGCATGGAAGCACCACATCCTTCACTGGTTCTAACTAGTCCTGGTGGTGGAACAAGTGAGTAAAATGAAATCATGCAGAATCATGGAATAATCTGATTTTTATACGCGTAATTACTGTGCAAAACCACCCCGAAAGTCTATGAGTGCAAAAATAAGCAGATTGAAGGAATAAATAAAGGGAGTAGGCAGAGATGGAGGTAGATAGAAAATGAGTCTGAAAGCAGGTCAGCCCCGACTAAGAGCATGATTTTCTTGGAAAAGATATCAGATTGTTCTAGACAAAGAAAATACATTAGCTCTCATCTTTTGGAACTGTAGTAATATGTCTGATATTCTGTCACATGGGAAATTAGAGGAGCAGAATAAAGTGATTATGAAGGGATTAGGATGTGGCTAAGGACTTGGCTAAATGGGAAATTGTATTGTAAAGGAGAGCAGACAGCAAGAGGAGATCTCCACTGTCATTTCTCAAGGATTATTTTTGGCCACCAACCTGGATTAGCATTTTAATTATCCCCATCGATAAAAAAAAGTGAGGAAATTTGTTGGTGGCTGAAGTTGACAGGTACTCTCCAAACAAAGGCTCCCTTAGACCTGGAGTGAAAGCAAAGTTAGCACTGAAAGAGCTCCAAACCCAGAAATTCACCCAAAATTAGGGACTTGGTAAGGATCACAGGAACAGGTTCTGAAGAGAATTACGAATCCCAGTGGGCAGGACAAAGGAGCGAAGGGGCTGAGTTTGTATTTCTGTGCTCTGGGATTGCAGCTCCTGGGAAAAGGCCTGAGCTCCTGCACCCCTCATTGCTGTGAGAGCACCTGCCAACTGATCTTCCCACTTCAAAGGGGAAAAAATACAAGAAAACCAAGAAATAATAAATTTTAGAGAAGTGCCAGTGCTAAGAGACCCGTGCTGTTCATAGTACTGATGTGCCTCTGCCTTTTCACATTGAAATTTAGGATTTAAAACTTTTCTTGAAAATTTTTTTCAGTGTAATTTTGGCTTTAAGTAGCAGTGGAATTTCCCAAGTTTCTGTGCATTTCCCTGCTCAATTTTTTCAATGAGTAGTAGTTAAATTACATTCCTGTTTTCAAAAAATCAGCAAAATGAAGGAGGTAATTTATATATTTCTGTGCTCTTACTTTCTCTGTCGGTCAGAGGCAAAGAAGAAAATTGTGCATAGGCAAAGAAGAAAATTCCCCAATAAATCCCCCTGTAAGCAAAACTTTTGCACATTTGTGTGTGACCATTTGCTTATTTCCAGCACTCAAGGTGAGGCCTCTCATAATTATTTTATTTTGCAGTTCAGCCTTTAGTTTTATCCCCTAAATGAGACTTTGGTTTTATTTTGGGACCGGGGAAATGTTTGTTTCTCTCACGTTGCAGCAGATAGGATGAAGGCAGAATTGTCAGTGCTGTCTGACCAGGCTGAAGGAAAGATGAGTGGAGGCATTTCAAGGCACCTCTGAGTTCATTTGAACACAGAATTTTTAGCTCCCAATTCCAGTTGAATTTTGCACATCCAGAGGCTGCATGCCAAGCACTGCAAGCTGAATTGCAAATTCCCAGAGCTGCAAAACTGGCAGAAAGTCCCCCAGACCTGGAGCTGCTTGTGCTTCTAGTCTGGAAGTAAAACATTGGGAAAAAAATCTATTTATTTAAAGATGGAAAGTGGTCTCCTGTTTGTTGGAAGGTGTAGCCTCAAAAGTGGGATTTACAGGGAATTTTTCCATCATGTGCAAACATCCCCAGGGCTTTTATCCTGAAAACAAACAGAAAGCATTCAGGAAGCCTCATCAGGGACAGCATTTGGGACAGGACATTTTCTGTGGGAACTGAGTCTCAGTCCTGGATGGGCTTTGTTCCTCCTGTCCTCAATAGATGGTGCCAGAGGCTCCTTTTCCCTGCCACAGCTCCTCCTGCCAGAGGGGGAATGCTGGAGATGCAGGAGGCTGCAGGGGGTGCTTGGAAAAGGCAAAAGGCAAGGAAAAAGGTTTCCCATGTTTCTATGGGATATGGAATTACAGCTGTGTAGCTGGGGACAGGCACCCTTCCAGCTCGGTGATTGAGGGTTTATTTCTGCTGAAGCAAAAGTTTAGCCAAAGGCTCCCTGAGCTTTTTGGGAACGTTTTCACTCTCAGCAGCTTTGCCCTGAGTGGGACACTGGATTTGCAGCCAGTAGTAACTGTTGTGTGTTTCCCACGCCAGGTGCAACGCCAGTAGTTCCCACCCGAGCAGCAACTCCAAGGTCGATGAGGAATAAATCACATGAAGGAATTACAAATTCTGTGATGCCGGAATGTAAGACTCCTTTCAAGTTGATGATGGGGGCATCTAATGCCATGGGTAGGCTTTATGTGCAAGAAATGGCTGGAAGCCAGCAAGCAGAGCTCCATCCTGCCTATCCCAGGCAGAGATTGGGGAGCAATGAACTGGGGCAGAAGTCTCCATACCGCGGCAGTCACGGGGGGATGCCCAGCCCGGCGTCCTCAGGGTCGCAGATCTACGGGGACGGCTCCATCTCGCCCAGGACCGACCCGCTCGGGAGCCCCGACGTCTTCACGAGGAACAATCCCAGTTTTCATGGAGCACCCAACTCCAGTCCTATCCACATGACCAGGACGCCTCTGTCTCCGCCGTCAGTCATGCTCCACGGCTCTCCCATACAGTCATCCTGTGCAATGGCTGGAAGGACTAATATACCTCTTTCCCCCACCCTGACCACCAAGAGCCCGGTCATGAAAAAACCCCTGTGTAACTTTTCGGCTGGTATGGCATACTGGACCCCATTCCCAGCAAACCGCCGAACCAGAACCCCGTGATCATGAACCCCACCACCTTCCACTCGAGTGTCCACTCTCAGGTACCCGTGATGAATGTAAGCATGCCCCCCGCCGTGGTGCCCCTGCCCAGCAACCTGCCCCTGCCCACCGTCAAACCCGCCCACATCAACCATGGCGCTCACGTCCAAAGGGTTCAGCACTCGGCTTCGACGTCCCTGTCCCCCTCGCCGGTGACGTCCCCCGTTCACGCCATGGCGCCCGGCATCGCAAGGATCGAGGCTTCTCCCCAAAGATCGCGTTCTTCTTCCACCTCGTCCGATCATGGAAACTTCCTGCTGCCTCCCGTGGGGTCGTCCTGTAGCGGTATCAAAGTCCCTCCCAGGTCCCCGAGGTCAACCATAGGGTCACCGAGGCCATCCATGCCATCCAGCCCTTCCACCAAGCACGACGGACTCAGTCAGTACAAGGACATCCCCAACCCGTTAATTGCTGGAATGAGTAACGTGTTAAATCCTCCCAACAATGCAGTTTTTCCCGCTGCATCGGCCGGAAGCGGTTCCTTGAAGAGTCAGCCTGGTTTGCTGGGAATGCCTTTAAATCAGATCTTGAACCAGCACAACGCTGCCTCTTTTCCAGCAAGCAGTTTACTCTCAGCAGCAGCCAAAGCACAGCTAGCAAATCAAAATAAACTTGCTGGTAACAACAATAACAGCAGTAGCAATTCTGGACCTGTTGCCAGCGGCGGCAGCACCGAAGGACACAGCACTTTAAATCCCATGTTCCCTCCTGCTGCCAACGTGCTCCTCCCCACCACGGAAGGGCAGAGCGGCCGGGCAGCGCTGAGAGATAAATTGATGTCTCAGCAAAAGGATCCTCTGAGGAAAAGGAAGCAGCCCACCACCACGGTGCTGAGCTTGCTGAGACAGTCTCAGCTGGACAGCTCTGGCCTTCCCAAAGCTGGGTCCGATTTGATCAGAAAGCCAAGTCAAAGCTCCTTCCCCATCAGCTCCATGTCGCAGCTCCTGCAGTCCATGAGTTGTCAGAGCTCCCACGGGAGCAGCAATAGTTCCTCGGGCTGCGGGGGCTCCAGCAGCGCCCTGCCCTGCCCCGGCGCCCAGCTGCACCTGGCGGAGCCCGCGCTGCCCCCGGGGCTGCCCTGCCCCAACCCCAGCCCCCGCTTTGGGCCCGGTGCTGGTGCTCCCCCCTCCAACCACCTGGCAGGGCTCCTCAACCAGATGCAGGCCGGCGGGAGCTGCGGGATGCTCCCCCAGGCAGGAATGGCCTTAGGGAACTCCTTACATCCCAGCCCGGCCCAGGCCAGGCTCCAGGCACCCTCCACGCCAGGGATCCCCAACAGCATCGGGAGCAGCTGCAATCAGAGCAGTCCTGAAGCAGGTACGTGGCTGTGCCAGGGGATTGTCACACGTTTCCATCCCTGGGAATCTGTGATGGCTGGTTTGAATGTTTGTCTGGGTTTGAACAGCCAGGTGTCTGCTAAGGAAGGCAGAGCCTCCCCTGAAATGGGAATTGTAAACCCCCTCCCTCTGAATTATTATAATTTCTGAGATTAAAAAGCTGTCAGGCAAAGATATGGGAATAGGAATAAGAGTTCTTTACTAGGAAAATTAAAAATACAAATGCAATAATACAAACAAAAAACAAACCATTACCAGAGTCAGAAATGCAGGGCAGCAGAAAGCTGCTCCTCTGGGAATGCAGGGCAGCAGAAAGCTGCTCCTCTGGGAATGCAGGGCAGCAGAAAGCTACTCCTCTGGGAATGCAGGGAGCAGAAAGCTGCTCCTCTGGGAATGCAGGGAGCAGAAAGCTGCTCCTCTGGGAATGCAGGGAGCAGAAAGCTGCTCCTCTGGGAATGCAGGGAGCAGAAAGCTGCTCCTCTGGGAATGCAGGGAGCAGAAAGCTGCTCCTCTGGGAATGCAGTGGGCAAAGGCTGCTGTGCTGTCCCAAACCTCAGATTGTATCCAGGTAGGAATGCTTGGCTCCTCCCCTGGGCGGAGCATCTCCCAATGGGATGATGGAATTTTGTCAGCCATGCAGGGACACTCAGTGGCCATGGACAGAAGATAATTAATAATTAATGGCCCATGGACAGAAGAGATCTCCTGGAGGGAGGATTGGCTGTGGAAGAGATAAAGAAAACTGCCCCATGAACATCAGACTGACAGATAGAATAGGAATAGAATACACACATCTTACAACCCAGGACATTACTCCTTGTTAAACTTGGGTTTATCCCGGTGAAAAGTGCACCTGGTTCGTGCTAAAAGCTACATAATCAAAAATAAAACAGAAAGGGAAAAAAAAAACCAAACCAATTGTAAACTAAATTATATCTCCCCTTTTCTGGACAAAACCATCCTGTCCTGCTTCTTGTGAGAGCTCTTCCCTCTGCTAACTTCTATGCACTCTCCATGAATAAAATCCATTCACTTGTGGACATTCCCAAACCTCTTTTGTCACTTCTCCAAATAAATTGGAGGTTTTTTGCAGCCTGCCCTGCTCCAAGCCCAGAAGGTTGTGGCTCACCTGGCAGTGCATGTCCAGGTGATCCATGAGCTCTTTCCTGCTGGAATTAAAGAGGTGGTGTCAGAGATTGGAGCAGATCCTGGGAGCACCAAAATGTACAAAATCACCCTTTTCGGGGCCAGCAGGAGGGAATGCCAAGCCTGTGTTTGCTTTTATTGAGGTAATTTTACTAAGGTGGTAATTAAATGGTTGAATAAACAGTTGGAGGAGTGTAGGGAGAGATTTCCTGGTTTCTTCATCAGGGAAGATTTGGAGAGGAAATGGGTTTGCTGCTGCTATCATCTCGGGAGAGATTTCCTGGTTTCTTCATCAGTTTGCTGCTGCTATCATCTATGGGGAGTTTAAAGAGAAAAAGGAATCAGCTCAAAAATGTGAATTTTACTGAATGTTACTGGTTGAACAAGGTTTTAGAAGATGGTAATGGTGTAAATTTCTGAAGTGGAATGAAAACCCAGGTCTCACCAAAGTGTTCAAGTGGCCTCTCATTAACCCAAGCAGGAACCTGCTCTGCATTCCTCAGCTTCTCCTTTAAAATGGAATGGAATTCTAGAAAAGCTGAATTCTAGTCAAATAATGTTCTACCATTGCTCTGGTTGTGGTTCCTGATGACTTTTAATGGTTTCTCCCCATCCCTGGGGTAAAAAACTTTCATTTTTTCTTGCCTGGAGCGGTCACAACAAGCAGCTCTCAGTCCTTGTGTGGCTCTTTTCCCTTGTCACGCTGCACAGGGGCATTTCCTGCTGCAGCTTCTGAGACTTTGCACAGAACAAAGGTCTGGGATGGAATTCCCTTCCCTGTCCCACTGAGCACGGGACACACAACCCCTGGGGCAGGAACCCCTTGGTTCCCACCTTGGCTGGGCTCTCCACCTCTCCCAGAGGCTCCCGTGGTGTTCCTGTGTCCATCACAGCCTCTGCTTGTAACTCCGCGCAGCTCCAGGCTGATTCCCCCCAAAAATACAAATAGAACAAATGGGTCAAAGACTGAGGGAAGGTTCCAGCATCATCCCTGTAGGACCAGGAATTGGGGCATGACCCCCCACGGGCTCTCCTCCTGCCATTCCCCCTCTCTGGGCACGGCTCACAGGGTTGGAGCCACAGGATTCCAAAGCCTCTATGACACTTTTTTTCCTTATCTAAAAGATAAAAGATATAACTCCATGTAGGCAAAGGCTGGAAAACTGGGAGATGTTCCATTCTGGGAGATTGTTCCTTTAGTTTGGTGCTTGCAGGATACACAGCATTTCATTCATTATATATTGAATATCTGTGGGGAAAATAGTAAAGGTAAAAAGGCTGAGATACATTCCTCACACTTTATTACAACATCAGTCTGATTACATAATTAAAACAATTAAAAAATAACAACTCGTGTCTTAGCAACAACGCAAGATTTCTTTGTTACAAAATATTTTTAAAACTTTCTAACCAATAGCACATTACTAAAACTTACAGATTGTTATTCTAGCCAATCACTAAGAACACACATAACTTATTTCAAACAATACTTACGTACTTTCTATTAACAAAATACAGTACTCCATTATTAAACTTAAAACCTTCTACTGTCTTACTAAACATATTTTTTTTCAGTTTTAAAATCTATCTTAACCAAACCTAAAACTACTATTTCATATCCTTACTTACTGTACAATTGTAACTTTTCTACTTTCAAACTTTAAAACTAACTAGAAATTTAACTCTTTCTATTTCTAAAACCTACTTTAACAACCTTCTGGAAATCTTTTTACCTTTACTATTTTCCCCCCAAATAGCTATGAAAAAGCCTGGAGAATGTTTTCTTCTTTAAGGAGGTTGTGTTATTTTTGTGTTATTCCCTAAAACACGGCAGAAACCTGCGCTGAGCCTCTTGCTGAGCCCTCCCAGCAGCACAGGGCTCAGGGCTGAGCTTTAATCCAGAGAGGGGAATTCTCTTGGATTTTCAGGAGAATGGGAATGTTCTTTCCATGAGACTCGTGTGAAGTGTTGAGTGGTTTGTGGTATAATAATAATTTTTTGAAATAAAAGTGAGTTGCCAGCCTGCATCCAGCTCTGTAACAAAACTGGAGGAGGAATATTGGGATTTCTGCTCTGTCAGTTTTGGGGCTGGAGCTGGTGAAAGCCCCTGTACACTGAATTTCCAAGAGCAGTTCAGCAGAGGAAGATGTCTAAAGGAACCTCTCATGTTCATATTTCAGTTTGTGGCTTGTTTTTTTTTTCCCTTTGTGTTGAGGTATTTTAATTGCTAAATCTCTTTTCTGTGTCTGTGCCAGCAATTCAGACCAGCTCCTCCTCAGAAATAGCTCCTGAGAGAAAAAACCCTGTGAATCCCCACAATTAGCTGCTTATTGCCCAAGCTTTTAATTATATTTAACCACAAGGACCAAGTTCTGCTATTCCAGCTCTTGTTTTCTTCTTCCTCAGATAATATCTTTAATTCCCAGGTAATTTTCAGGGTGTGTGTGGTGGATTTTGTTCTTTTTGTAGGATGGAGCTGCATCACTGGGTGATGGATTTGATGGTAGGGTTTTATTTATTTACCTTTTTCTGCCTGGTAACGTGTGGTTCACAGGGTAGGAGATCTGTGTTTGAGTGTTGAACATTCAACATCCAAATCCTGCTAAGAAAGCAACCTTAAATATCCATATCCATAAATATCCATGTCCATCAATAATGGGATGGATGGAAATGAGTGAAAAGATTTGGGAATAAAAGCTCTGGGCTGATGAGAAGGGAAATTAAGGGAACCTCAATAACCACAGCAATTAAAGATATCAGCGGTGTCAATTATGAACATTTAATATACAGGAAACTCTGAGTCTAGAAGTTCAGAAGTAACAAAAAATTGGTAGATTTGGCAAAAAAAAAGGTTCTAATTCTTTCTCTGAAATGAGAATTTTTCCTGTTGAAATGCACAAAATAAAAATAGTAAAATATAATTAAACAGGGAGGAGGACAACAGCAATCACTGAGGGTGAGGAGAGGACTTCGTTTTAATGCAGCCAAGAAAATTGGGAATGGATCATGGTGCTGGAAAATAAAAACCCCAAAAGAAGGGCTTGGGAGGCTTTGATTTAATCACCTCAGTGCAAACTGCTGGAAACACAAATCAAACCAAACAAGTCTGGATTTGCTCCCCAAAATTACTTTCTATAACCTAGAATTACCAAATCAGAAGGAATTTTGGACTCCAGGGTCAGAAAGGTATCTGACAACTTTTTGGGACTTGTTGTGTCTGAGAAAAAAATTCTTATTAAACTGGAATCACCCTAGACAGGATGGCAAGAACCCTCTCTTCTAATTATAAAGCAAATTTAAATATCCCATTATTTGGGATTTATAGAAACATCCAGAGGCTCTTTGCCCTGCTTGGGAAAGATTATAAGGAATCACTTACTTAAATTCATTACTTAAATTTAAAAAAAAACTTAAATTTAAATTAAACTTAAATTTACTTCAATTTCCATCTTCTTTTTCCCACTCTTACTTCTAAATAATAACTTATTTTCCCTTGTTATTATTCTGGGGAGAGGAAAGCGATTTTTTTTCTCTTCAAGTAAGAACTGTGAAGAATAAGGAAAACGTTCAGGGCTTGTTTGGGGTTTTCTGGTGTTATTTTAGCTCTTAAAATTGGAATTTGCCAACAATTTACAGTCTTTCAGTTACCTCATTGGTGTTTTAACTGCCATGCGACTTTCTAGGATTTTATATGGATAAAAGTCAGGGAGTGTGTGAAAAATAATAACAAATGAATGTAGAAAGATGAGTAATTAAAGATATCATTACAGAGCAAACCTCAATTAATTCTGTGGGATTTCCCACACATATTTCGCTGGAAATGGAACCAGTGGGCAGGTCCAGTTTCTGCTGGAGGGAGGAGTGGGGATTATTGGAGAAAATAATGCTTTTTATTGAATTTTTAACTTCCCAAATTCACAGTGGAGTGTTTTCCTTCATTTGCAATGCATCTGCCACAGCTGTGAGTGGGGAAATCCTGAATTCCTGCTCCTGCACTCATGTGCTGTTTTCTTGACTCTTTTCTCCTCCAACACTGCTCTGCTGGCAGCTGAGCAATCACAGCACTTTCCTCCAAGTCATTTCCAACCCAGCAGTGCTGGGGAAATGCAGAAATCACAGGAGATGGGCAGGGAGAAGAGCCAAGACTGAAATTGGGACAGGTATTAAATTCTAAAAATTAAATTTTAAAAAACCCTAATTTTATTAATTTTTTTAAATGCCTAATTTTATTAAATTTTTAAAAACCCTAATTTTATTAAATTGTTAAACGCCTAACTTTATGGACTTCTGTTGTCCTGGGCTTTTTTGCCCTTCCCCCAAAAATAGTTCTGGGCTTTTTCCCCTTCCCCCCCCAAAATTTTAGGGGAATTTTTCAGATTTCAAGGGTTGCAGCTTTGTTGTACATGAAAACCCCCTGTGATCATGGAGGGTGGTGCACTGGAATGATGGGCAGGCAGGTGAATATTTCCCAGCAGGGTCATGGAGTGCTGCAGAGGAGGGCAGCTGAGGATTTTTACTGGTTCTGATGGGGATATTTGATTTCTTGGGCCATTTTTGGTGATTTCTGGGCTGTCTCAGGGCACTGCAGGATCTCCAGAAGGAGAATGAGTGACAGCAGTTTGTGCTTCACTGCTGAATTTTGGTTTCTTTGGAACTGAAGGCAGCGTAATAAAGGAGATAGCAGATAAAGATCTTGAATGTTTTCCATTCCAAGAAGCAAAGGGGGAATAGAACTGTCAGAATGTGTAACTGCTGGTTCCAGGTGTGCAGGTGAGCGTGGAATGGGGAGGTACAGCAAGAACTCCTGCTCTGGGATCCTGCAGGACTCAGGCTGTGTTTGCCAAGGGGGAGCTCTGGAAATGCCTAATTGAACAATCTCCCCACTAATGCAGGCTCTGAGGTTTTATCTCTGATTTGTGATTAATTCCAGTTTCACCCCACTGTGGCAGCAGCTCTGGGACACTTCACGAGTGGCTGGGGGACCCCGTGAGGTATCACAACCCCTTTGAGATGGTGGTAATTAAAATATCTGGGTATTTTCTGTGCTCTCACACCCTCCTGATCTCAGGTCAGCTCTCTGCACTCCCACTGGGCTTTCTGAGAGCATCCTGCAGATTGCTGCTGCCTGAGCTGGGGAGCAGCTCAGGAGGGGATGGAGGTGCTGGGAGTGGAGTGAGGGGTTCCTGAATGACCCAGGAGAGGAAACAGACATTCCAACAAGAATTTCCAAAACCTGAAAGGTTCAAAATTAGAAAAGCAGCCAAGAAAATGTCCAATCTAAGCAAAGCTGGCTGTGGTTTTAATGGATGTGCAGAGAGAAATTATTTCCAAGGGCCTGGAGGGTGAGGATTCGGGGAGTGGCTTCCCATGGGATGGGAATTTTGGGAAGGAATTCCTGCCTGGGAGGGTGGGGAGGGGCTGGGATGGAATTCCCAGGGCTGCTGGGGCTGCCCCTGGATCCCTGGACGTGCCAAGGCCAGGCTGGATGGGGCTTGGAGCAACCTGGGACAGTGGGAGGTGTCCCTGCCATGGCAGGGGTGGCACTGGGTGGGATTTAAGGTCCCTCCCAACCCAAACATTCTGGGATTCTCTGAAAGGCAAGGAAGTGGAATTGACGCTGTGAAAAATGCCAATTGCTTGTTTTTAAAATTTTAAAAGTTTAATAGTAATAAAATGGTTATAAAAATAGTAATATAATTAGAGTAATAATAATTTGGACAATTTGAATTAGGGCAATATGAGACAATAAAAACAAAGAGTTGCAGACAGTCCTGGCACCTTTTTCTGGGCAGCACAAGCCCAAAAAAGGACCCACGTTAACAGAGGATTAACCCTTAAAAACAACAGCCTGTTGCATATTCATACATCTCATACATGATGCATAAATTCCATTCAAACACAGGATTCTGTCTGGGCAGTGTCAGCTTCTTCATCTTAATCCTAACAGCGCCTTTGAGGCGGGAAGAAGTTTGTTTCTTCTCATTAGAGAGCAATAAATTCTCTTTCTCTGAAAGATTCAGGTGTCTTGTAGCTGCTATTTTACTGCAAGTCCTTTCTTTAAAAAAAGTATCCTACATAGCATAGTTTCTATTTTAACCTTAGGTTGTACCCTAAAACTATATTTAACACACTACTTAAGAGAATTAATACAGCATCACTTTCTAACACAACACATATAATATTCATTTTAATATTTTCCAAAAACCAATCATAAAATACGCATTTTTCACAATATGATTTATTTGTGCTCAGTTCTAAAAAAGTTTCAGGTGCTAATGGCTGATGAGTAAGTTCTGCCCTTCCACTTCTCTCAGTGCTTCACACACCTGCTTTAGTGAGTATTTTTTCCCCACAAATTCCAGCACTGTGTTTTTGAGATTATTTAAATACTGGGATGTGAAATGGAGAGCTTCTCACAGGGAAAAGAGTTGTAAAATAGCACTTGAAATATTCTTCTCTAATTAATACACTCTAAGTGTAGTCCTTCTGGAAAATACATCTATGGGAAGAACAATTCTGAGATATTCATGATGAATATCTTCCACTCTGATTTCTTTATTTTAAGTGACTCTTCTTGAGCACAAACTGATTCCATAATACCCATTTATTTTATTGTCCTTGCTTAAGAACACCTGTCAAGCAGTGCTTTAAGAAAAGGAACACGGCTAAAATCCACACAGGAAAATGAACCCTCATCGTAGAGCCTGGGGGTGGCACAGAAAAACCCTGGGGTGGTGGAGCTTTGGGATTTTAGGGGTTTTAGAGTTTTGGAGTTTTAGGGGGTTTAGGTCTTTGGAACTCTGGAGGTTGGGTGTTTTTGGGGTTTCGGAGTTTTAGGAGTTTTGGGATTTTGGAGTTGTGGAGTTTTAGGGGTTTTGGAGTTTTAGGTTTTTGGAGCTTTGGGGATTGGGTGTTTTTGGCGTTTTGGAGTTTTAGAGTTTTTGAGTTCTAGGTGTTTTAGGTTTTGAAGCTTTGGGTGTTTTTGGGGTTTTGGAGTTTTAATGGTTTTGAAGGTTTTGGAGTTTTAATGGTTTTGAAGTTTTGGAGTTTTGGGGGTTTTGGAGTTCTGGGGCTGTTGTCACCATTCTGTCCTTTGGTCTGGGGCCAGCCATTGGGAAGCTCTCACAGCTCCATATCCCAGTGAAAATGACTTTGCATGGATGTCCTCATAGTTGAATATTGACTTGTTGGGATGGTGTTTTGATCTCTGGTGCCACAGAGAAATTTGTCCCCAGCTGCAGCTGTAAATTCTTAAATACACCCAGCCCAGGACTTCTCCAGCCCAGTTCCTGCTGTGCCAGGTTGGACAGAGGCTGGGGGGGGTATTTATTGGTGTTTTATTTTTCTGCAAGTCTGGCTGCTCAGCTCTCTCTGACTCCCAACTTTTCCAATCTGGATTGAAATAAGAACACATTTTCTGCCTCCTACTCAGTATCCATCAAGACTTTTTTTTTCCCCCTCAGTAGCAATTACTTAATACTTAATTAATCTGGAGAAAGGTGTTGAATGCACTTTGGACCTCTCAGAAGCTGGGGGTGAGGAAACAGAGCCATTTCTCCCCAAAACCTGGCAGCAGATTTCCACCTTAGAGATTTGCTGCACAGCAGATCCTTTTGAATGGGATTTGAGCAGAATGGGAAACAGGAGCAGGAATAAATTACAAACAGAGATGGGGAAAATACCCAAACCAGACTTGGTATTCAGGAAGGCTCTCTAGAATAATTTCCTCATGCCTGAATTAAAAATCTCTCCATGTGCTCCCTAACTCATCCAAGGGGAGTGGTACAGCTGATTCTTCCATTGGGAATTTCTTAAATCTCCAGGTTGGTCTTTGGGACTTCTCATGATTTTTAAATCCTTGGGGCATTAGTTCTAAATACTGATTTTATTTCTAAAAATAAATGAATAAAATTTGCTTCTTGTGAAGATGAAGGTTTTTGACCCACTCACCCAGAGTGGAATTTACTCTGCTCTGCAATTGCACTTTGCTCTCACCTCACCTCACCTTTTGTTACTTTATTGTTTAATTTCTGCTCTGAAAAGTGATAATGGTACTGGGAGAGAGGGGTGAGATTTGTTCTCTTGGGTTCAGGGCAGTGCAAAGTGTTCTGTGTTCATTTCGTACCTCTTGGAGTTGTCACAACATTACGGCACTTAAAAAATGGTAATTTTAGTTTAAAATGTTGTAAACGTTTGGCTTCGTTCTTATCAGTTGCGTGCCCTGGCAAATCCCTTTTTAAAGAGTATCTGTTCAGAAAAATGGGAATTGATATTTTGTGATCATTGATGCCTTTCAGTGTCTCGTCCTAAGAGCCATATCAATGACCACTGTCAATTCAAAACTGCCTCAAGTAAAAAAATAATAATAATTTATATTTCAGCTTTGCTAAAGGGGTATAAAGATACCCAAATAAACATTTTTACTCTTCCTTTGTAGCCTTGTCATGGCAAATTTACCCAGTTGCCCTTTCTTTTCATTCCAAGTGATGGATTTTACACCACCCCAATTTACATTTTTCCTTTACAAATTGTGAAT
>NW_005054298.1:531213-531659 GCF_000277835.1 Geospiza fortis | reverse complement strand
CCTGGAACAGTCTCATCATTCAGTGTATTTTTTTTTTAAATTCAGTAACAATGTCTTAAATAATAATCTAAAATCCAAAACCCCGTGAATGAATTAAAACTGAAAGTGGATCATGAGTTTCACCCAACATCATTCCTGTGATCATTCTTCCTGGTGGTTAATTCCAGCCTGGCCCATGACTAACTCTGTTGAGTCATGGCTGGTTTTGGGTTTATGCTGAAAAATCTGTGATTTTATGTGAAAATCTGTGATTATTTGTGAATTAAGTGCTGTTATAACCCCTCTCCAAGAACTTTAAGGGATGTACAAGTGCACAATGCCATAATCTCCTATGGGGCGTGGCACAGAGTGGCTGGAACATCTCATGGCAGATCCATTCCTATTTTTCAAGTGCTCCAGTTTGGATTCCCCAGCCCCTTTCCCCATGGCTGGTTGGGCTGAGCCTG
>NW_005054298.1:530832-531179 GCF_000277835.1 Geospiza fortis | reverse complement strand
CCCGTTACCATCCCTGCTCTTCCCATTCCAGGGGGTTTGGGCCCGTCGTCATCGATAGCCATCGCTGGCTCCAGCCAAGCTGCCATCACCAAGACCACGTCAGTGCTCCAGGACGGTGTCATTGTCACCACTGCAGCTGGGACCCCTCTGCAGCAGGGCCAGCTGCCCATGGGGGGCGAGTTCCCCTTTGCTGGCCACGAACACTCGCTCCACTTCCCGCAGAACAGCTCTTCAAACAACAATCTGCCACATCCTCTGAATCAGAACCTCCTCAATTCCCTGCCCCTCTCTCTGCCGGTGAATCAGCAACATCTCCTGAACCAGAACCTCCTAAACATCCTCCAGCC
>NW_005054298.1:526366-530430 GCF_000277835.1 Geospiza fortis | reverse complement strand
CGGCCCCCCCCTCCCCCACCAGCACCACGTCGGCGGCGGTGGCGGCGCTGTCGGTGTCGGCGCTGGGCGGGGGCACGGCCGTGGTGTCCATGGCAGAAACGCTCCTCAACATCTCTGGTGGCGCACCCGGGCCCGCCAAGGTCAGCAACAGCTCCGTGGTGCCACAGCTCCTGAACCCTCTCCTGGGCACCGGCCTGCTGGGTGAGTGCAGCTTGGGGGAAACAAAAAGCTGAGCGGGTTTGGGGAGGGAGGATTCGCCAGGTTGGAAGAGACCTTCAAGATCATGGAGTCCAACCCAGCCCCAACATCTCACCCAAACCTATCACTTTATCCTGATATCCAGCCTGAATTTCCCTTGAGGCTGTGTGCTCTGGTTGTGTCAGTGCTGCTGGAGACAGAGCCCAGCCCCAGCTGAGCACAGGCACCTTTCAGGAGCTGTGCAGAGTGATGGGGGCAGCCCTGAGTCTCCTTTTCTCCAGGCTGAGCACCCCCAGCTCCCTCAGTGGTTCCTCACAGCGTTTGTGTTCCCAGCCCCTCTCCAGCCTCGTTGTCCCCTCTGGATGCACTCAAGCATCCCAATGTCCTTCCCGAACTGAGGGGCCAGAACTGGACACAATATTTTCAGATTCTCATTTTCAGATTCTGGTTTTATCTTAGTTTTTTTTTTTTCTTGGTGTTGTTGGAGCTTGTTCATTGAGCAATTGTTCTTGTAAGAAATTAAAATCACATTCTGCTTTCACTCCTTAATGTTTAATATTGATCTTGGAAATTATTAATTCTGCCACCTAGACCTACTAAATCCACCTGAAAATTGTGTGAGCACCTGGATTTATTTCATTGTTCAAGGAGTGGCAGCTCAGGAGCATCCATGGGTGAGCTGGGAGTGCCTGTGGCTGTGCAGGGTTAGCAGGAGTAGCTGTGCTGGAGATGGCAAACAACCAACATCCCAAAGCAAGTGATGAAAAACCCCTTAAATACAAAGTTTTTCCCTCCTTGGTGATGATTTTTCAGTTATTTTTACCAAAAACATATAATAGAGTAGGTACTCCTCTGTTTGTAATCTACTCCTGGCAGGAATTAAATAATAATTAAATAATGCCTCACCCTGACCTAAATGGCTACAGTGAACTCAACCTACTTGGTATTTTCCATACAAAATACATCTAACAGTGACTTTTCAAATGGGAATTTTAAGGAAAACACAAGATTTTAATTTTAGAAAAGAAACAAACTAGAAAATTGATGTATTTTAAGCTTTGTTATTTCCCAAAGTCAGGTTTGAGAGTGTGTGTTTTTTTTAAGAGGTAAAATGTTCATGTAGAGCGAAATTTTCATGTAATAAAAAAATGTTAATTCAACTTTTACTCTAGAATGTAAAAAAAGAGTTGCTTAGAGTGTTGTGTGACATGGCTGAGCCAAACAAGCCTTTTCTCCTTCACAGCTGGTGAAAAACTCATTTTGTTTGGGGTTTAAAGGTTTGTCTCATTCTCTCCCTGTCCCCTCCTCATGCCCCTCACCACCCCAGCACATTTTCAGTGAGATTCCAAGGCCTGGAATTCCACAGAAGCTCTTCCTGCCATCCCTGCTGTCCCAGGTGACACAAAAGACCCAATATTGGAGAATTTAAGAGCAGGGGAGCCCCATTCCCAGGGGATGGAGGGAGCAGGGTTGTTTTCCAGAGGTTTTTTGGCACTCAGTGGGATTGGAGTGCAGGAATTGCTGAGTGTGCCTGTGCTTGCCTTGCAGGGGAAATGTCATCTCTGAACACTACTCTGAACAACCATCAGCTCAGCCATCTCCAGTCACTCCTCAACAACAATCAGATGTTTCCTTCAAATCAGCAGCAGCAGCAGCAGCAGCAGCAGCACCTTCTCCAGGGCTACCAGAACGTGCAGGGCTTTCAGGGCCAGCCCCAAATTCCTGGCCCAGCCAACAACCCAAACCCCATGGCGTGTCTGTTCCAGAATTTCCAGGTAGAAAACAAAAGTAAATCAATATTCAAGCAAGTGTGCAGCTCTCAGGAGGTAAAATTCCATCCTCCAGAGTTTGGGTTTCTTTGCTGATTAAGATAATATCATTTATATAATTACATGAATGTAAATACATTTATTGCATACAATATATTCTTTCAGTAGCTGATGGATTTTGCAAATCAGGAACATTTGTTATTGAAATTTTATCCCTTTCTCCTTAGGAGTTGGGTTTAGTTGCTTTGGAAAGAATTATGCTGCATGTATTGAAAAAAAGTTCCTCTATATGCTGACAATCACTATAGAATTATAACAAAACACTTTTCCATCCCATAAAAATGATCCTCTCTTGTAGGAATTCTGGTGGCTTTAGCCCAGTAATTTTTGTGTCCATTTCCAGTTGTAGAAATAGTCACAGTAAGTAGTTAAAGGGCTTTTGGAATATTTTCCCTGTGGTTTTTGCAGGGTTTTTTGAGTGCTCTTGTTGACATTGTGTTCCCTGCCTGTGGATGTGACAAGGAGTAGGAAAAGCTCAGGGGGTTGAATCTGGAGGTGCCAGTTTGCTGTGGCTTAGTGTTGGTTTTCTTAGTTTAATTTTTTAAACTCTTTCAAAAGATATTATTCTATTATTACTCTCAATAAATAATAAAACACAAAAAATATAAAACTCAACACAATTCTATTAAAAACCAACTTATTTCTTAGTTACAATACTTTATAAATATTTTTAACTTACTTTCACTACACAATATTACTATTATTTCTAACATGAATCATGTTCTTTTCCCACATAGTCTTACTACAATATATCTTTCACAATTCTAATTCTCCAAAATATTGAATATTTTTACAAAACCATATATTAAAACATATTTCTAATTCAATCTTTCTCCCAACAATATCCTCTCTATTCCATAGATAATGATCTTCTTAATTCAACACGCCTTATCTCAGTATTTACATACAAATACACAAAACTAAATGAACTTGCTATCAAATTTTAAAAAATGTTTTATAAATCCGTTTCTCATAGCTTAGAGCACAGGAGTGTGGGATATTGGGGAGTGGAGATCCCATGGGAAAGGCACACAGCAAAGGGGAAAATAGGATTGTGGAGCAATTCCCAAAGCACAGTGGTGGAATTCAGGAATTCCTTGAGGAGCACACAGGGACAGAAGCAATGCTGGGGTCTGTGAAGGAAAGAAGAGGAATTGAGAGCAGAACTCAGAGGTTGTGGAGTTGAGGTCTCTCCTCCTCTGGAAATGCACAGAGCCCACCTGGCTGTGATCAGATTAGATCAGCTGGAGAAGAGAAGGTTCAGGGAGGCCTCAGAGATTCCTCCAGTGGCTGGAGGGGCTGTGGGGAGGCTGGAGAGGGACTGGAGGGACAGGACAAGGAGGGATGGGTTCAAACTGCCAGAGGGGAGATTTAGGTGGAATATTGGGAAGGAATTCTAGCTAGAGGGGTGGGGAAGCCCTGGCACAGGGTGCCCAGAGCAGCTGTGGCTGCCCCTGGATCCCTGGCAGTGCCCAAGGCCAGGTTGGACAGGACTTGGAGCAATCTGGGACAATGGGAAGTGTCCCTGCCATGGCAGGAGGTGGCACTGGGTGGGCTTTGAGGTCCCTTTCCACCCCAACCATGCTGTGTCTCTGTATCAGAAATACTGACCTTGGTGTTTAGGTCTTGAGAGAAAACAGGAGCCTGCTGACACATAGCCTGAGACAGTGGCTTTGGTTTCCTCTAAATCAGGCTTTTCATTCCCTCTCTACCTTGTTCAGTTTGTACCTGCTGTATAACAAAAGGAAATGTGCTGTAGTGACTGAGCACAGAGTTTATCTGCTGAAATCCAGCTGGAGCTCAAACAGCAATTCCCATCCTGTCTCTCCTTTCCCCAGGTGAGGATGCAGGAAGACGCCGCCGTCCTCAACAAAAGGATGATCACCCAGATGGGCATGGCGCCAGTTCCCGAGAGCTCCAACGCTCTCCTTCCTCCCTTCCAGGAGCCCCCCTGCGAGCTGCAGCAGAGACCTGACCCCTCCCTGGGCCAGCAGGCCAAGGACACCCCCACCGCCGCGGGCGACGCCTCGGTGGACG
>NW_005054298.1:522118-526251 GCF_000277835.1 Geospiza fortis | reverse complement strand
GGCGCGCGGGGCCCCAAGAACGCGGAGCACGGCAAGGGCCCCGGCGAGGGGGACGGCTACGAGTATTACAAAGCAGCCGCCTGTAACACGCCCAAAAAGCAATGGGAAGGGGAGCAGAGCCCCGTGGGGGAGATGGGCAGGTGGAAATGCGAGGAGTTCCTGGAGCACTCGGCCCACGTCCACGGCAGCCCGTGCCACGAGAGGCCCAACAACGCCTCGGCGCTGCTGCAGGGGGAGCAGCACCAGGCCCTGCTGGCGCAGCGGAACTGTCAGAGCGAGAAGGCGCTGGAGGAGAATTTCAGGTATAACAATTACAAAAGAACTATGATGAGCTTCAAGGAAAGACTGGAGAACACTGTGGAACGATGTGCACACATCAACGGGAACCGCCCGCAGCCCAACAGGGCCTTCGGGGAGTTGCTCAACGCTTCCAAACAAGACCTGATCCTGGAAGAGCAATCTCCCAGTTCCTCCAATAGCTTGGAGAGTTCCTTAGTGAAAGACTACATCCATTACAATGGAGATTTTAATGCCAAAAGCATTAACGGGTGCGTGCCCAGCCCCTCGGATGCTAAGAGCATCAGCAGCGAGGAGGAGCTGCGGAACCCCGAGTCGCCCTCGTCCCACGAGCTCATCCACTACAGGCCCAGGACGTTTAACGTGGGCGACTTGGTCTGGGGCCAGATCAAAGGACTCACTTCCTGGCCTGGCAAACTTGGCAGAGAAGAAGAGGTTCACAATTCATGCCAACAGAACGCTGAGGAGGGGAAGGTATATTTACATCTCTATGCACATCTCTCTTTCTCCCCACGCCGGCACACAAATCAAAATTTTGTCTTTATTTTGTCTCTTCTTTTAATGTGGTTTTTTTTCCCTAGCTGTAGCTTGTAGAGCTGAATTTCCCCTTCATTTCCTGCCAGGGCCACGAGACAGGTTAGGTTTGGGCTTTGCTAAATGGTTTTTTGGTGTTAACAAGAAGTGGTTCTCACTTATGTAGTGTGTTCAGACAAATTCCTGGCTGCGTCCAAAGCATCTGAGACGGAAATACCTGAAAGTGCTGAAACTGCAAAAAGGAGAAGTGGCCTCATCAGATTGAGGAATCTTTAATGAGTGAAATCTTGCTGATTGACACACACTTCTCACAGGAAATGCACACACATTTCCAACTCTAAAGGAGGTTTTGATCATCATTTAGTAATAAGGAAAGTGTTCCAATTTGGTCTTTCATACTAAAATTCTTCTTTTGTGTTAACAAATCATGTGCTTGTTGGGGAATATACAGGAAATGCAGTTATCAAGGAGTTATTGGTAATTTTATTATGAAAAATTCTCCCAGATCTGGTCTCCACTGCTCGTGTAACATTTTATCTTTGTAGTTCTTACAAAAGGCTGCACATCCTCCACCTATAAATATTAAACATTTTTAAAATGCATAAGCAGAAAGTGGAGATTTAAGGAAATAAAGGTTTGTCAGTGACACAAAGAAATCAAATCACTTAGAACTGAGAAGAGTGGGTTGGACCAAAGCGTTCTTTCCCCAAAATTCAGCCAGGAGCAGATATCCAGAGGAGAGAAGGGGCAAGAAACTCATCCCATCCCACCCCTGCCATGGCAGGGACACCTCCCACTGTCCCAGGCTGCTCCAAGCCCTGTCCAGCCTGGCCTTGGGCATTCCAGGGATCCAGGGGCAGCCACAGCTGCTCTGGGAATTCCAGCCCCGTCCCTCCCCTCTGGAGCTGTAAATCCTGGATGCTGCTCCACTGTGGTTTCACCCCCAGAGCAGGAGAGCTTCAGTGTCCCTTGGCAGGTGAGAGTGCTGAATATTCCAGAGCTTTCCATGGATTAATCCATCCCAGCCCAAACCAGGACAGGGTTTCAGAGCTCATCCCTCAGGCAGCTCAGAGCCCTGAGTTACAATCAGGTTAGGAACTGGAGGATCACAAACTTTTAGGGATGAAACAAAACTGCAAGAATTCCATGTTCAATATCTCTATCTGAGTCAGGAGCACAGGAACAGCATTCCCATTCCCAGTGTGCTTTTATGGATGAACAGAATCTGTGTGTCCAAATCTTTGTGAATGGTTCATAGAAATGAAAGGTTTGCTTGTGTAAAGAGGGGAATTTTCTTACCTGCATTCCTGAGCAATTTCATGTTTCCTCCCTAATCTGTGGCTACCAGAATGTGCTGTTGGTTCTGTGCAAACCTTTGCTGTGCTGGGGTTTCTGGGCATTGTGTGGGAATTGTGGGGTGTTAAATCCCCTGGCACCCATTTTACTGGATACTGAACACAAAACCAGATCCCTGAAATGCTCACAGCAAGGTGGAGACCACTCCAAGTTCTCCATGAGGAACTCCCACATCATGGATCACCTCTGGCATCACATCACCTTGAATTAATAATTTTAAATTTAAATATGGAAGAAATGTGTTTAATTCCTATATCAGGAAGTGTGGGGTGAACAGCCATTCCAAAGGGCAGGAGCTGAGGGTGGAAGGTGGGATACACAGGGAAAAACCCACACCAGACCAGAAGGAATCACCCGGAAAACCACAAAGAAACCCCCTTGGAAACCAAACATTCCTCAGGAATTCTGCACCAGCCCGTGGTGGGAGTGACCTGCAGCACCTGGGAAAATTCCTTTTTCTCTGGAGCCTCCTGAAAACATCTTTAAAGTCTTTGTGTAACCAAACGTGACCCTCCTGTGTTACATTAATTTGCTGTTGGGATTTCTACATTCTCTGCTCTTTAGATTGTTCATTATTTGATTTCTGTTTCCATTCAAAAGACTTTGGGCATTCAGGTATTTAATGGGATAATGGATCTGTTTGGAGGATCCAGACAGGAAAAGCAGGAATTTTGCACTTCTTTTCCTTGGTTTTTGGCTGCTGGAAATTGGAGGAGCCCAAGGAAGTGCAGCAGAAATTTCTGGGAAGAAAAGGAGCAAGCCTGAGTCTAATCCCAAACCAGAGGAGTTGTATCTCGTTAAGCAATTAATTTGATTATTACCCACCTTGGTTATTATTCATCACCTAAACAGGACCAGAGCAATCAAAGGTTTTGTGGGAGCTTTTCATGGTGAATTTTACCAGGGCAAATCTTGCTCTCAGTGTGACTTTCCAGGGGTTAAACTGGGCTGGTTAAACTGGGCTGGCTAAACTGGGATGGTTAAACTGGGCTGGCTAAACTGGGCTGATTAAACTGGACTGGTTAAACTGGGCTTTTCTGGTGCTGCAGATAAAACAGGGAGGATTCCTCCCATCTGTGTGTGTGATCTTGTGTTGATATTGATGATGATTAATTGTTATTTCTGTTGGAGTTGCTTTCCATACCCCGTTTTGTAGCAATTTGATACTTCTTCCCAAAAAACCCAAATGTTTTTTAATGTATAACCATCACAAAATGCCAATAATGAAGGTTTTTTTGTTACTTTGAGAGGTCATTTGTTTCCCAAACATGATGTTAATTCTTCATAACATTATTTACTTGGAACTTTGCAATTTCTCTTATGGCAGCCTTTGGCAGTTTGTTCCTTATGTGTTTGTTCCACATTTCTATCATGGATAGGGATAATTCCTTTTCTCTCCTTGGAAAAGCTCCCCAGGTTCTCCATTTCTTCTGAATTTGTGTTCTTCCAAAATCCAGTGAGGGAGGAGTTATTGGAAATATTTGCATTAAAAGTGAGCAGGTTTTAAGGGAAAAATGCTACAATTTGTGGCATAATTGAATTTATTTCATGAAAATTGAAATCTCAGCTCCTCAAGTGCAGATTTCTCCATCAATGACTCCTGGAAGTGCCTGGATCAGCACATTCCCAAATTCTTTAGCACAGGTGTGACTTCAAGACATGGAAATTTGGTCTGAATGTGTAATTTTGGGCCTTATTTCAAGAGATTTTGGCAACTGCTCACTCATTACCTCCACCTTGTTGTGTCCACACGTCAGATCTGTGGTGAATAGAAATTATTTAGGAATTGGAAGGCTGAATTTGAGGGAATTTGCATTCCCACTTCATTTCCAGGTTGTCTATAGGCACACACTGAATACATTTGTATTTATGTAAAATGTCAAGTAAGATGTAGCAAAGAAAAAGGAACTGAACCATTTCTTTTCTTTAGGTTGATGTGTTCTAAA
>NW_005054298.1:521126-522074 GCF_000277835.1 Geospiza fortis | reverse complement strand
AAATAATAGAGTGGTGTGTCTTCATGTATTGAGATGCAAATGATGAAATGATAGAGATGTTATAATTAATTTTCTGCTGGTATTGTTTACACTGGGACTGACTGGTGCCTACACAGTGGTTGAAATTGCTTCAGTTTAAAAGACTCAAATACTCTTGAGCACGTGCCCAAATTCATCCCTGATCACTAAAGAAAAATATAAAATCATTAAAATAACTGGTTTTAAGACAAACAAATAAAGCTCTGGTGAAGATTCCTGGATTGAGAAGGCAAAGAAGGATTTCCTTCTGGAATGGGAATGGATTTGGCCGTGCCACGAGTTGAGCAGAGACCTGGAATTCCTCACCCAGGAGCTGGCGGTGATGGGAACACTTTGGTGCCAAAATGGGATCATCATTCCCAGGCACTCAGAATTCCAGCTGTAAAATCCATGTGGGAAAGGAGTGCAGAGTGGTAGAGTCCACCAGCTCTGCCAAGAAAGGTCTTCAAAAGATTCTTCTCCTCAATTTTGTTGCCATAAATGTCCCGAATTTCGGTTTCTGTTGCCGCTGTGAGAAATTCCAGTGGTGGATGAATGTGGGAGGGGTGGGGAGCTCCAGGTGTTGTTGCTGCCCTGCTGGAGGGGCATCCCTGGGCTGGCAGAGCAGGAAGGGGGGATTTGCTGCTCTGGGTAACGAGGTTTGGTGTCCATCCTTCCCCAGGTGGAGCCGGAGAAGCTGAAGACGCTAACGGAGGGGCTGGAGGCGTTCAGCCGCGCCAGGAAAAGGAACAGGAAGTGAGTCCATCCTGCCTCCCCACCAAATCCCACTCATTCCCTTCCCTGTGCCCTCCTGGGGCAGCTCAGCCCACCTGAGGCCTTCATCCCTTGGCATTCCTCATGTTTTTTTGGAATCTGAGACGTTCCAAGTGCATCTCTGTGGAATATCCCCGTGTGGGAGCTTCTGGTGGC
>NW_005054298.1:520756-521053 GCF_000277835.1 Geospiza fortis | reverse complement strand
AGCACCCAAAATGTCATCCCATCAAAATTATCCAACACTTTCCAACCAGACCTGACCTCCTTCCTTCTCCTGGGGTTGTTCTGAGAAATCCCCTTTATCCCACTGCTGGGAAGGGCTGCAGGATTTGTGGCCTCCCCACCAAATCCCACTCATTCCCTTCCCTGTGCCCTCCTGGGGCAGCTCAGCCCACCTGAGGCCTTCATCCCGTGGCATTCCTCATGTTGGTTCTGGAGTCTGAGGAGTTCTGAGTGCATCTCTGTGGAATATCCCCATGTGGGAGCTTCTGGTGGCATTCCT
>NW_005054298.1:507438-520499 GCF_000277835.1 Geospiza fortis | reverse complement strand
CTCCAGCACCCAAAATGTCATCCCATCAAAATTATCCAACACTTTCCAACCAGACCTGACCTCCTTCCTTCTCCTGGGGTTGTTCTGAGAAATCCCCTTTATCCCACTGCTGGGAAGGGCTGCAGGATTTGTGGCTGAGCTCTGGCTCACACCTGGGTCAGCTCCTGGGCTTTATCCAACTTTCACCTTCTAGTGACAAATACCAGCACAGAAAATCTGTAAACAGCAAATGTTGGGACATGAAGCATCAGGATGGGCAAAAAAAAGAAAATTAATGAATTTTGGGGGGGAAAAAACCCCTCTGGACATCTTTAAAAGGATGACAGAGTAGGAACTGTGCTGTGATTGGGTTTGTTCTGTGATGGTGCTTGTTTATTGTCACAGGGAAAATACATTCTTAAACCTGTGAGGATTTAAACTCAGCTCTGAACGACCACAGGCTGAAAGGGATTAAACAATTCCCTCTCTTCCCCTCCTTTTAAGGGGTGAGCTTTGCTTTTAGTTCTGTGTCCCACGGGGCCAAACAGAAGGAATTTTTATACCAGTGAGACAGTGGTGGTGGCTGTTCTTTCCAACATCATCCCCAAAATACCTTCCTGGATTTTAAGGGAACTCAGAAGGGCTTCTGGTGACTTCCCAGTTATTTATTCATGTCCCTGAAGTGAAATCAGTGACTCAAGGACAGCGGGAGCAGATTTAAAGTGGTTGAAGCTGACATAAACTGCTGCTTTACAGCCCTTACAAAGGTTTTTCTCCATATTTCAAGTTAGTTCTAGTTTGAGTCCTTTGGTGGACATTTCTTGGTTTCCCCATTTCATGTATTTCTTTCTGGTTTGTGATGTACTATTGGATTTTTATCCAGGTTTTTTTTAACATTTAGTGTTGAATACAATTGCTCTACATACAGTGCTCATCACACAGGCCCAGGGTTGGGGCAGCAAAGCAGGATTGGTCTCCAAGCCCTTGAAGTGATGTTCACATTCCACAACAATTCATGGAATTGATGATTCCATGAATTCTTTGTGTCTCAGTTCCATCTCAGCCCTTCCTTTCCTGCTGGAGCCACGTCCCTGCTTTGCTCCCCAGGCCAAACAAAGGAACAAAGAGACCCCATAGAAAGGTCCCTGTGAAAAGAAATGTGCTTGGAGCTGCCCCATGGGTAATTTGGGGTTGGAAGAAGGAAACCTTCACCCCAGCTCTCCCTCGGCCTGTGGGGTGCTGCCATTGCAGGGTGAAATGGGATATTTGAGATCATTAATGCAGTTCATTGAAAGCTGGAAGGATATTTAACTTTTCTTCTGTAATCCCAGCACAAACCTTTCCTTTCCACAATATTGTTACAGGTCTGACCTTGCTCCTTGTGCTCCCAGCCTGGGAGTCTCCAGGCTCAGAACATCCCCAATGAATTCATGTGTTTGTTACTCACTTCTCTCAGGTTTTCTTTCTGTCCTTAAGAGTTACTGATGCCTTTCATCTTTTCTCCCCAGAAGTGGAAAGCTAAATAACCATTTAGAAGCTGCTATACACGAGGCCATGAGTGAACTAGACAAAATGTCTGGGAATGTAAGTTCCTTTTCCTTGGGAATATTCTCCTTTTCCATGTTTCTGCATGTGTGTCCATTGGAGGGGGGCTTGCTTTGGGTGGCATTCTAACAAATCCTGGTTTTATTTTCTGGAATAATGAGGAATTTCCAATATTTCCCCTGTATTAAAAACTGTTTAGGAGGTATGATGGTTCTGAAAAATGGGAGGACTTGTAGGATTTTAGGTGCATTGCAAATTTTATTGCTTTTGACAAAAGAGATTTACACATCCAGCCTGATAATGCTTGGATGAGTTCCAGCCCTGCTCCTGTTCCAGGGGGCTCCTCTGGCTACTGACACAAAATCAGGCTCATTTCCTTCTCAGCTGGAGTAGCAGGGTAGTGAAACCACATTTGAAAGCACCTTTCTTTTGAGTGCAAAACTCTTGGAATTCAGTTTTCCCGTGAGAAATGAAAGATGTTGTCATGACAGGTAAGTTTAAAAAAAGAAAGAATATTCCTAATATACTCAAGAGTGGTTTTTCCACACTAATTACAATTATTGTATCTTTCCAATAACAAGTTTGGTTTATAAGATGTCCTCATTTTTATTTCTAAAGCATGGCTGTAATTTCATTGCAGCCCACCTAAAAATAAAATCTATCACAGCACATGTAACCTCCCACATCTTCTATTTGGTCATTAATTATTCAAATTATTAATTATGAAATGTTTGAACACAGGGGAGAAAGGTTTTCTGCTGATATTCAGTGCTCAGCACTGAAGATGTGCAGGTTTGGAATTTACAGTAACACTTTTGGACCTTCTGGAGTATAAAAAGGAAATATATTTATTTATATATTTGAAGAACTGAAGGCTTAGAGCTGATTTCAGACCCAACAAGAAATATTTAAGAAGTTATTGAGTAACTTTTAAGTAAGAACCCAGCCAAATCTTTTGTTAAAACTGAATTTAACGAACTGAGATTTGAGCTTTGATTTAAAACAACGTTGTTGTGTTTCCCTCCTTTGGAAGGACGAGGAGAGCAGGAGGTGATTGTTGGTCTGCAACAAATAAATTTGGGATGGGTGTTTGGGCTGGCCCATCCTGCTGGCACTTTTTCCCACCCATAAATCCAGGAATATCTGAAGCTGCCTGCTCTGGGCATTGGGAGCAGCAGGAAGTGCTTGGTTGGATTTGCTGCTCTGGTTCTTCTGGCACCAAACTGGACCTGCAGTGCCTTGATTGACCCTTCCAGTCTGTGGGCCCAGAATTTGGGATCAGGGCTGCTTTCCATAGGGATTCTCATTCCTAGAAGCACTCCCAGGGAATCAGCAGCTCTTTTTAGTGACTTGCAGCTCCTGCTGCTCAGCCCCAGCCGTGGTGAAAGATGTGCAGCAGGATCCTCAGCTGCAGCAGGGAATTCTGGCAGGAGCAGTGGGGGCAGCAGTGTCAGGGGCTGGAGAGCTCAGGAGGGAGCCAGGGGGTGCTGAGGGTTGGTTCCTGTGCTGGGAGCTGCAGCTGCTGCCGACAGATGGTGGTGGAATTCCACATCAGCTCAGCCTTCCTCCTCCTCCTCTCTCTCCTCCTGCTTCTCCCTGAGCAGCCAGCACTGCCAGACTTCAGCTCTCAAATCCAACCATAGCTGGGAATTGAATGTTTCCTTTTAAACACAGAGAGTTTCCTGGACATCCCTCATTCCTTAATAACAGCCCTGAGCTGGACTTCCCCAATTTCCCATTACCAGCATTTTCTCACCATCTTCTCCCCACATTTTATCACTCTGCTCACTAGAATGTGTGAAGGTTTGTCACCAAATTTGCCATTATTGCAGTTTGGGATCAGTCCCTGATTTGGGGGTTTTAGTCCCTGATTTGGGGGTTTCAGTCCCCGATTTGGGGGTTTCAATCCTTGATTAGGGGGTTTCAGTCCCCGATTTGGGGGTTTCAGTCCCCAATTAGGGGGTTTCAGTCCTTGATTTGGGGGTTTCAGTCCCTGATTTTGGGGGTTTCAGTCCCTGATTAGGGGGTTTCGGTCCCTGATTTTGGGGGTTTCAGTCCCAAATTAGGGGGTTTCAACCCTTGATTTGGGGGTTTCAGTCCCAAATTAGGGGGTTTTAGTCCCCAATTAGGAGGTTTCAGTCCCTGATTTGGGGATTTCAGTCCCTGATTTGGGGATTTCAGCCCCTGATTAAGGGGTTGTTTCCCAGCCACTGCACCTGCTGTCTCTCTCCAATGGGATGCACAGGTTATGGAATCCACCTTTCCCTCCCAGTTTCTCAGAGCTGTTGAAGTCCCTTAGTTCTGTGTAGCTGTGAAATGCCCAGAGCTGGTTCCTGACAGCCCCTCCTGCAGCCCCTGGATGCCTCTGACCAATTTCCTTTGCTAACTTGTGCATATACTTATTTTTAGGTCCACCAAATCCCGCAGGGAGACAGACAAGTGAAGCCTCCAAAACTCAAGAGGAGGAAGATCTCTAGATAACATTGAATGTCTTTGTTACTGGTCCAGTCCTTATCACAGTGAGCGTGCACATGAGTCTATCTGTAGGTATTGATCCAGACGTGGCTCTGTCAGTATTTCTGTGGAGACAGCTCGCTGCCATGGCAGGGCACCACGAGGAGCAGGGGTACCAGATTTGGGGTGATTAGGAGGGATAGAGGTTGCTGGATAAGCCAATCAGAAATCATGAAAGGTTGCAGTAACAATGTCAGATGATTACTGAATTTTTTTTTTTCTATAATACTAAAAAAATTGTGATTATAAGAAATAGTCCAAATGTTTCTGAGAAATTTTCATTGTGTATATAGATAATACAGAATTTCATGGTGATATCTGAACTGTAAATATTGTACAATATTGTCATGTACAAGCGTACCTAATGCACACTTTATCTTTTATTGTACAAAAAATAGTGTACAAAATTCTTTGGTTTCTATTGAGTACACATACAAGAGACTACCAGTGTAAAGTGATAAATAAAAATACAGCCTAAATGCTTTTATATGATAATGTAAAAGATGCTGTTTTTGTATTTAACAGCAGAGAGAAGGCATGATTATGTAATACCTTAATTATGACATCCACTTCACGCCACTGAGTGTTCATTGCTCTGTCTGTTTGGAATGAACCTTGCCTGGAAGTGCTGGACTCCAGTTCAGGCCTTTAGGAGAGCGCAGCCTCGCAGATTCCCAACGGGATGTGGGATCACAGCTCTGATTAACAATTCCAAGGCTGCAACCCCTCGGTTGCGTTTTTATTTACTTAGCTTTGAACGTAGAACGCTGTAGATTTGATGAAAAAGGACAAAAAAAAAAAAAAGAGTAGAGGGACTATTTTAGTCAGCCATTTCTGTAGGAGAAGTTTCATAGCCACCTGAGGAACTAAAGAGTCGATCCCCCCCTAACGTTGAGCCCCTCCAACCACCCCCTAGATTAATTAGCTTTGATTATCTAACGTCATTAACACGGTGTTTCCTCGGAAGGGGGCAGAGGCCCTGCTTTCAGGAGTGGTCAGGATTGGTTGCTGGTGATTTCCTTTGGTTTGGCAGTAGGATGAAAGGGCAACGCTCCGCAGCATCCGGGAAAAGCAATCCCAGGATCCATCTCGCAGTATTAAAGCAGAAAAAAAGTTAAGGGTGGCTTACAAAACTATTAGCAACAGTAATTTTTATCAGTATTATGTAACATATCAGATTTATTTTATTTAAAAAGAATTATTTATACCATTAACAGATTCTTATATATATTAATGTGGCTGAAATGCGCAGGTTAAATCTATTAACCAAATTATTTATGTTATATTAAGTGAGAAATGTGAAACATATGTAGAAAAAAAAATTAATACACTACAGATTTAAAAGTCTAAAGCTATGAGCCATTATAAAATTAACGAACGGAAGTGTAGCACAACATTCTTTCCATTTGATTTCATTTTTCTTTTTCACACGGCCGGTGGCGACGGTGCCGAGGCTTCCCCAGAGAATCCCAGCCACATTCCCAGCCCGGGGGAGCTTTTCCTCCCAGCCGGGGCCAGGAGCACCGCTTACCTCAGACCTCCTTGTCCCCGAGTCCCGCCTGTGGCTCTCTGGCCAAGGACTGGCAGTGATCAGCACCCCGGGCAGCGCAGCCTCCCAGCATCCCCGGATCCCCGGGATCCCGAGGATGTGGCTCCTTCTCCTGCTGCCCGAGTCCCCTGGTGGGTGCCCAGGGCAGCGTTGGCCAGCGGGGCTCGGTGCTGGGCATGCAGCTACCTCGGGGCTCCCGGGCTGGCTCCTGTGCCGGGGTCCCTTCCGCGGGCAGGTTCATTTGTCTCTCCTCCTCCTCCTCCTCCTCCTCACGGAGCTGTTCCAGGGCTGCCAGCTCCCGTTTTCCCGTGGCGTGTGGCCATGTCCCGGTGGCCCTTGGCTCTTCCTGTCCCGATCCGTGCGTGGGCGAGCGCTGGAGCCCCTGTCCCTCGGGATTCCCTTCGCCTCCTCCCTCTGCTTCGTGTCCCAGAGCTGAGTTTGTGTCTCCTTTGGCCCTTAGGTCTGTGCTCCCTCCCCGCTGTTTTACTTTACATCCCTAAGATTATGTAAAGTATTCTCGTGCACTTGATTTCCTCGGTTAATAATGGCATTGATGTGGGTGCTAGGAGTAGTTTGTTTCAGTCCATACCAATTTTTTTTTTCTCTTTTAGAGTTTTTATGGTTTCATGTAAGCAGTTAATGTAAATATTGTGAGCATTACAGGTCATGCAGTGTTGTAACATTTTAAGAAATGTTGCACCAACTTTACGATTAAAAAACTGGTCACTCATACTTGAATTTTGCCCATAGAGCCATTTCTTTCTCTTTGCATTAAAGCATAATCTACTTTTTTGATGGAGGCCCAACCCTTCTTTCTACCTTATTATTTTTTGTTTAATAAATCTCTATTTTTTCTAATAGAAGACTTAAAAATGAAAATTAAAAAAAAAAATACTTTTTGCCTACTTTCTAATTTAAGAGAGAATTCCTATATTTAAAAGGTGGAGAAAAAAAAAAAAGACAAAAAAACACACACAAAAAAAAATACTCCATTGTGGAAAGTGGAACACCACTGGATTTGTCATTAACATGGCACAATCACCCAAAAGTGGCTGAGTACAGCGAGCCCACGACGCCGATCAGGACCTCGGTAGATTTAGGGAACGCCGTGATTCCTTGAGGATGTAAAGTGTTGCATATTCTTGTCTATTTATTTATTTATTTATTATGCTTTCTTTTGCTTAAGTGGGTGACAATGTGGTTGAGTCATTCAGATGACATTCAAATTAAAGGAAATATTCCTCTTTCTATTATGGTGCGTTGTGTGAACACCATAAACGAAACGAAACAAAAATATTTTCATTTCTTTCGATGGATTTTCTTCGTATTTTCAACTTCCTGGCTGGTATCAGCTGCAAACAAAAAAAAATATCCACATAGTTTAAAAATAATTTTTAGAAAAGAAAAAAAAAACCAACCCACCCCACCTCTGATGTCCCAGGTCTGTTATCCTCGCAGTCTAAGGTTTTAGGGGTTAAGAGAAACTTCAAATTCCAAGGTCTTTCTGAAATCATCTCTGAGGAGGTTTATAAGTCATGTGAAATCCTTTTGGAGTCCCTGAGTTTGATGGTCTAGAGATATTAGAGGGCTCGTGGTGGACTGAATTACCTTAGGACTGAATTACCTTTCTTAGCTACAGTTTGTATTTTGCTATGTAGGGTTGTAATGTGAGAATTCCAGAAGAGCCGTAGCATAAAAGTGCTTTTCTATTTTTTAAAAAAACCCATTCTAGTCTTACTAAGAATTAGAGAATTTTTTTAATATCAGTTTTGTAATTTTTGATAAAGTTGTCAATATTATGATTAAATCACCAGAAAAAACAGTTCCTGTGCTGTTCTCTTCGGGGCAGGGACTTTGTCTTCCGACGGATTGTTCGATGCCACGATGGGATGCCCACTCTTAAACGGGGCCACGGGCACCGCTGTGGAATTAAATAGCAACCCACGGCTGTGAGGTTGAGTTAAATCCATGAGAGCCAAGGGAATTCCCAGTTCAGGCTGCAGGGCCCACTGCCTGTCCATGGTCCGTGCACTCCGGGGAGGCCTCGGCGCTGCATCCCACGGGTAAGTTCAGGGAGCCTGTGGCGGCTCCTGCTCACAGCAGCCAGGATCTCATCCCAGGCATTCCCACCCACCCCTCTGAGCGAGCAGCTGCACCTCCAGGGGCCAGGATTCCCCCCAAAACACCCAGTGCTCCAAGCAGGAGATTCCAGCAATCCCAAACACCAAACAGTTTGATACTCACCATTCACACCGGGGTCCGGTCAGTGATGGAAAAACACTTGGAGGCTAAAAAACAACAACAAAAAAATCCTACAAAAATAAATTGTTCTATCCCCAGGTCACCGGCCTGGGAGCTGCAGGGACTTCCAAGGCCACAGACACCTCACCAGGCACTCCTGCCCTGCTCCTGGTGTCTGGTTATCCTCGTGCTCCCAAGGATAAAGAGCAATTCCATGCCCCTGTGTGATGTCCTTAAATATCGCTCAGCCTCAGGCTGGGTTGGTGGTGGTGCCATAAATGCCTGGACAGCTCCCAAAAATTCCCACCAGCCTGGTGTGATCCTGCATTACAGCCTCTCCTTCAGCCTGGAATGGTTTTGTGTTGTGTAAAGCTCAGCCCTGGGAGCTCAGAGCCCTCATTGCCCTCTGCCAGGTCTTGGCTGTGAACGCTTCAAAGCAATTTTTTGTTGTTCTGTTAAAAAATAATAATTAAAAAATTGAAGATTTGATTTGGAATCCCCCACGTGAAAGAAGATCCTGGAGAGATTCCATCTCCCACGTTTTTACCTGCTGTGAGATAAGGGTTGGTTTGTAATTGAGTGTCATCCCAAAGGGAGCTGAGGGGTAGGATTTACAACTGGAAAAAAAAAATCTATTTAGAGCAGCACTGTCTGGAAATTCCTGCTTTGGGAAAGATCTGGGAAGTGGGAAGGGTTTTGGCTGACACTGGATGAAGTGGGGCAGGGAAGGAAGAGCAGGAGCATCCTCAGGAATTGCTGGGTGAAATCCCAGGGAAGCACTGGCACAGGGTGGAGTTCCAAAATTCCAGGCAGGAATTGATCCCAGTGAGTGATGCTGGGCTGAGCTATGGGGGGGTGAACCAGGCACAAATGGGATGGACAGCAAAGGCTTTTCCAGCCACGTCCGTGGTGCAGGTAAGTGGAAAATCCTTCACTGATAATTCCCTAAATATCTGAGGAGTCAATTCTTTGGGTCACATAACCATGGAATTCCTGCCCAGCTGGTTTCTGCTTCACTTGGGCCCCAGCAGGTGACAGAGGGGCTGCAGGGTCTGTGCTGAGAGGAGCCAACTTTCCAGGCACCAAACAGGACTCCAGAACAGACATTCTCTTCATGCCACTTCAGAAGTTTCTGTCTCATCAAACCACAATCATCTGAGGCCTTTTTGAAGGAGAAGCAATTCTGAACTCCCAGCAGAAATACAGCTCATTTTCACTTCCAGGAAAATAAGTTCTGCTTCTCTCAATGATTTTTCTCTATAGAGAGAAAAAGTCATAAAAATAACAACGTTTTGGGGTTATCATTATCTGTTCTCAGTCATGGGAGTGAGCTCTCTGCTTCGGAGGAAAAAGGGAAGAGTTAACATCTGAAAAATAAAACTCCTTCCTTTCCCTTCCTTTCCTTTCCTTTCCTTTCCTTTCCTTTCCTTTCCTTTCCTTTCCTTTCCTTTCCTTTCCTTTCCTTTCCTTTCCTTTCCTTTCCTTTCCTTTCCTTTCCTTTCCTTTCCTTTCCTTTCCTTTCCTTTCCTTTCCCTTCCCTTCCCTTCCCTGTTTAATTGGGATCAAAAGGAGAATCTGTAGTTCCCAGACTTGGCCTTAAGAGTTTCATGAACCAAAACAACAAACAGGAGATAACAAATGGGGTGTTGGGAAGGATTAAACCTTTGTCATTTACAACTTGGTTATGACAACAATAAAAAATAGGTAGCCAAGTGTTAGGCAATAAATCAATAAATACAATATCATTTTTAAAAATCTATTTTTAAATCTCGGAGAAGTACAAATGTGGTTTTTGCCACCCTAAAACCAGCAAGGGGACAATGACTTTGATAAAATTGCCCATCAAGTCCTGGTTTTGCAGCCACCTCACCAAGTTTGTGTTCAGATGTGGGGCCCAGGTGTGGCTCCCAACACCTTTTATCCTCGGATCAGGAGTGTCCTCAGCTGCATCCATCCCAAGGGTGAGGTGGAAGCAGTTTGTGCTAATGTGAGGCATGGAAACACATGTCCAGGGCACATGTGATCCTTGTTAAAATGCTTGGAATGCTTGTGGGGGAATTAGGCTGAAGCCTGGTAATGGTGCAAATCAAATCTGTGACAGGCAAGGAGTCCTGGCCAGGGCAGATTTAAGTCAGGTTTAGCTAAAAAGAGAGTCAAGCTTTGGGAGTGACAACAAAATATCTGCATCTGCTGGAACTGATTGGCTTTGCTGAGAGCAGAGCTGATATCGCTGAGGAATAAAAGAAAGGCAACAAAGCCCAGCAAGCAGCAAATGATGAATTATTCAATGCAAATGTCAACTTTTAGTGGTGACTGTGGCTGTAAATCTTTTTTTGCAAGGCTGAGCGTTGCCATTAAGCAACTCCATATGATGCTACATCTGTCAGATTTCTTTTGTATCATTTTATTTTTATGGATGCCAGGGAAAAGTATTGGGAATTTCCACGCTCAGATTTTATTAACATCATTTCCTCACTTTCTGTCATCCTCTGATTTAATGTTCGGTTGATTTTTCTGGCAAGGGTTAAATCCATGCCCACTTCAGCAACATCCCAAGCCGTGAGTCTTCACGTGAAAATCAGCTTTTGCTGAGAAATTTTAATTTTCCTGTGCGTTGAACCCGAGTTGAATTCCTGGGGAAGAGGGGGAATGGTGAGGGAAGAATGAGGAGGTGCCATGACTGTGCCAGTGCCGGGGGATTCCTATCACATCCTTATCATCAATCTGTCCAAGGATTTCTATAGCTCCCATTATCCCCCCTGCCTCCAGGATAAGAAGCTGGCAACAATTGCCCATTGTCAGTTTATGAAGGAACTTTTTCATCTTCCTTCCCCAAAGACTCGATTCTTAATTAAGTAAATTAAAATTAATTACGGAATGTGTACAACAAGATGTTATCAGAGCTGTGGCCCAGAGTGAGCTCTGTGTGCTGTGCCTGCGCGTCACACCAACAGGGAACGGCTTCAGACTGAGGCATGGATGGGATTTTGGGAAGGAATTCCTGACTGGGAGGGTGGGCAGGCCCTGGCACAGGTGCCCAGAGCAGCTGGGGCTGCCCCTGCATCCCTGGCAGTGCCCAAGGCCAGGCTGGACAGGGCTGGGAGCACCTGGGACAGCGGGAGCTGTCCCTGCCATGGCAGGAACGTTCCCATCACCTGCTCAGGGCCTCAGCCTGGTGCAAACCTCTCTGTACATGTAAGGCCAAGCTCTGTGCAACACTGTGGGAGATTAAAAACACCTTCCAGCCCTGAGGCTGAAGGCGTTTCAGTTGTTAAAAGATAATTTAATATTAAGCAATTCCTAAATATCCAAAGGACGAAGGACGTTTCCTCACAAAGCCCAAAGCACCTCTGCGTGTTTTGTAATGATTTCTTGTTCTTTGTTAGCCAGAGCTTTGAACTGAGCCACATTCCAAAGGATGGGAATGCTGCACTTCCATTAATTAGTTTGCAGAGGAAGATGTTGACATTAGCTATTGACAGGGATCCTCTTATAAACTGCCTGATAAGGATGACTTCAATGTCTCATAAAATCATGGATTAAACAGCAAGAGTGAGTGAAGTGTAGCCTGAGGATCACTGGACCCGCAGCAAAATGAGCACAATTATTTACCGAATGAAAGTGGAATAGGTTATTGATTTGGATCCTAAAACTTTCAGGAGATGAACATCTCAGTGATGTCAAGTGTTTTCAGAAGAGCAAATCCCTGTTCCAGGAGCTGGTCAGAGCCAGGAGACTCCTCAGTGTGACCAGGCCAAGTAGGGACCACTCCCAGCAGGGGAAAGGGAAAGAAAAAGAGAAAGAAAAAGAAAAAGAAAAAAAGAAAATAAAAGAAAAAAAGATGGGTTTTGTGCTCCCTTCCTTCAGCCCCACCAGTTCCCATTGACAGGAAATTTGGGTTATCCCTTCCTCCCAGACCTCAGGGGAGGCTCCCTGAGTGCAGCTCTTGGGGCACCATTCAGCTGCTCTGAATGAACAAATTCAGTGTTTTCCCAAATGTGGTTAATGACATGTTACAGAGCTGTAACTAATTACATGGCCCTTCGTTATCAGGTCCAGGGAGTGGTTCATGGGCTTTCTTAATGATCCTTAAAAGATGGAATGAGACTTCTTAAAAATTTCCCTCTGTTAGAGACCTCCTAATTTCTAACTCTTAATCCTCAAAGAAATTTATTTCTACTTCTTTGTTCAATAAACCAAGCCCTGGTAAGGCACAGCTGATCAGAAGTTTCATGTTCCCTTGACTTGTTTCTGGAACCAAAGAAAGAGTAAAGTGGCTCAAAGCTTCTGCTTCTGAGAAAAAGGAAAGTTAAAGAGCAAGGTTGTTTTCAATCAGCTGCTGGTGGTGCTGCAGAAGGGCATCAAGACCCCTCAGGTAAATCAGGTAAATAACCAGGAACTGAAAGCTTTCTTGGCTCAGAAATTGCTGCTTTTAACTCCAGTTGCACGATCTCTTTTTTGTTGGAAATGTGAGAGCACTCTTCCCCCAGCCCTGCAGACAATTGCACCTATTCAACTTCTGGGAGAGTTCAGAAACACGGGGGTGTTTGGAAGCTTTTCTAGAGCATCTCCTCAGCAGAGTGTGAGAAGCACAGTCTGATCTCCAAACAAACCCAGCTAAATTTACTCTGCTCCCACCCACCCTGGCGAGCACTCTTGCCACAGTTCCCTGCTCACACGTCTGGGTCAGGGCTTAAATGCTCCGTGAAAATTGGATTGCCATTCCACAAAGCCTTCCAAAGACATTTGGAAATTTATTTCTCCCTTCAATCTCACTGCTCTGCTCTTCCCAATTGCTCCACAGCTCTGGCTCCCGGTGCCAGGAGGAAACCTTGTTTGTTTTCTGCATCACTGAGGCTAAAATGTTTTGCTTAAACCCAAAAATTCCAGCCCCAAAATAGTGCTGCAAAGGCTCTGCCTGGGGGGAAGCCTCAGCAGAATATTGAATAATCCTTGGAAGTTTTTTAGCTCCCTCAGAGCATATTTGAGTTTTTCCTCCTGTTGTTCTGATTGGGATGTCACCCCACAGCAGCAATTGTCTCCTGATTTCCAACCTCAGCGTTGGTTTTCATGTGCTCTGAGGGTTGTTCAGCCTCTCCCTCTGGATGTGTGATCAGAGCTCCCTCTCCAGCCAGCAACCTTCCCTCTCCAGCCTTCGTTCCATCCGAGCAGGCCAGATCCCCTCTCCTCTCCTCTCCTCTCCTCTCCTCTCCTCTCCTCTCCTCTCCTCTCC
>NW_005054298.1:496263-507428 GCF_000277835.1 Geospiza fortis | reverse complement strand
CCGCCCGCTCCCCTCCTCTGCAAGGGCGCAGCGGCCCCGTGTGGCTGCTCCTCTCCTCTCCTCTCCTCTCCTCTCCTCTCCTCTCCTCTCCTCTCCCTGTGCTTTTTCCTGCAATCATTGCTCATTTGGGCAGCCAGGCTGGGGGATTTGTCACCCCTGGAGTTTGAGGAGCAGGAGTTCACCTCTCAGTAGTCCCAGCAGGACGTGCCTGTTTCTCTCCTAAATCCCTTTACATCATCTGAGCCATACCTGGAGCTTGTGCTCCTGTTGGAATCCACTGAAGTGTGTAGATGTCTGTTGGTTGTTCCCAGTCAATCAGATTTGATTTTAGTTTCTCAATGTTTATATTAAGAACTGGAATTAGTATGTGGCACTGGATTTCAGAATAAAAAATACTGATCTAGAAGGAAAGAAGATGAAATCGATGTTGCTGTACAAGAAGACACCCAAGGTTTGTGCCCTGAGGGAGGAATGGCTGGATGGGGATTGACTTCCCTGTGCCATTCCAGGTGAGAACCCTGCCAGCTCCTGCAGGAATGTGCCCCTCACTGAGGGTGGGACTTTGCCATGGAAGTCAGAGAAATGGATTTGCAGGCAGAACTGCAAACAGCAGCTCCAGCTGAACAACCTGTGGGGCTGCAATAACATGGCATGTCCATTTCCTCACATCTCCCATCTTTTGAGGATTTTAAGCCTCTTTTTGCTCTCAAAGCATCTTTTCCACAGCACCCTGATCCATGGCTCAGAGAAGCTGTGCCCTGGATCCCTGAAGTGTTCCAGGCCAGGCTGGACAGGACTTGGAGGCACCTGGGATCATGGAAGGTGTCCCCATGGCAGAATGGGACTGGGATGGGATTAAGGTCCCACTCTGCCATCCACCACTTTCCCAATAGGAGCTTTCCTGTGCTGCTTCCCCTGAAGCAGGAATTTCTCCTCATTGTGTTTGAACATCTCACAAACACCCGTTCTGGTCCATCTGGCACTGAGGAACTCCCAGCAAAGATCACACTCCACTTGTGCAAGGAAGAAACACAGAATCCCAGGATCACTGAGGCTGGAGATCTCCAAGGTTGAGTCCAACCTCTGGCTGATCCCTACCTTGCCAGCTAATGAGATGACCCAGTGTCATTTTCCACTTCTCCTCTTTGTTTGCTTGTTAATTCACAACTAAATCCTCTTTATAGTGGGAATCCTAATAATCTTCAGTTATAGGGTATTATAAACTATTGGAGATGAGCAGGATGTCCTAAGGTGGCAGGATTTACAAACCCACAGAGGATTTTCTGGTCAATAAAAGAAATAAAAGCACAGAACTCTCTGGTTTTCTCATCTTCTGGCATGCAAATGTTGCAGTTCTGAATATCGCATTGAAATATTGCCTAAATCCCTCTTTTAATTTCCAGAGGACCTCACATCTGGCAGCAACTTGCAAAACATTGCAGAACATTCTGGAAAAAAACTAAAGCCTGTCAAAGCTTCATCTTCTGCTAGGATGGGGCTTAGCAGAACTCTTCTGTAAGAGACTGAGTTATGTTTTCTTCGAGCAAGTAATTGCCTTCACATCTCTCACTATGAACCACTGCAAATGATGTTCCTCCCCTGGATCCAGAGGCAGCTCACATTTATATCCCAATAAGCTCCTAATATTGAAGAAATGTGTCAGATTTCACGTCCTGCATGGCAGCTGCAGCTCTCTCAATCATTGTTATTAAGGAATATTTGCACACATTGCCATCTCTGTCGGTTTAGACAATTTTTTATTTTTTTTGCAATTTTGCAAAACAATTTCCCTCCCTGGGTCTCTGCACGCGTTGGAAAGGCTCTGCTGATGGAGCTCAGCAAGTGGCACTTTTGGACTGCCTGTTTCTTCTTGGTAAATCAGCCTGGGCAGGAGTTTCACAGAAAATTAAAGGTTTTGTTTTGAGAAAGTTCATTGTTCCTGGAGGCCTGCTCTCTTTTATTTCAGACAAACAGACGTTCCCTGCTTTGCTGGGATCGATGAGTGAGGGGATATATTGGGAAGTGGTGTGGGTTTGAAGTGGGATTTGCTTTGATATTTCTGTGCAAATCCATGTGATGGCTCACTGACTCATACAGCTGAAAATAGGTGGTGATATCAAGCCCAGAATTCTTTACAGACTTTTTTCCCCCCTTTTCTTGCTTAGCTAGCTGCTCTTCCAAAAAATTCAGGTCATTATTCAAATCTGTGCTTAGATTAAAACTCCAGATAACATCACTCTTACTCATTGATGAATCACACTGGAGCAAATTTTGGTCCTACTGAACTCACTCTGTGTTGCCTTAGTCATAAGTTTGTTTGGCAAATCACATGTCATGCTCGAATTAAGCACTTGCTTAAATAAGATACTTTTAAAATACATTCAGGAAAGTTTGCACATAAGATTTATATAGATAGGATTTATATTGCAAACTTGTCAAAGCAAAACTAGAGAATGAAAAATTCTGTTAATTCTGAGTTAAAACACGAATTTATGTTGTCAACAACAGATCTAAAGGGATTGTTGGATATACATGAAATTAAACTTGTTTTCTAAAGTCTATTTATAAATTAATTTTAAATATTGGCTTTTGGGAGGCTTTGGAGTAGCAAACTCCCCCTGCACGTAGTGATGCCACCACCACCCACAGGGCTCAGTGTCACCACAGCCTCTGCTCTGCCACTGCTGACACCAACTTGACCTTTCCCAAAGATTTTTTTACATTGCATGATCCCTATGCCAATATCAAATTTGCACTGAATCTTTTAAACTGACACCATATGGCCTTTTACATTAACAGGGCCATTTTTCCCTGAATGAGGAGAAGAGGAATCTACTGAAATTATAATTTAAAATCTAAACATAAAATAGACAACGTAAATAAAATGTTTCCAAAATAGTTTCCAAAAATAGTTAGCAAAAAAAAAGAAAAAGCTGTGAAGTTATATTGAAAGGAAGAGCAGGAACTGAGGTGGGGATGGTTATAATAAATTATAGATTATCCATCTCATGGCAGATGGAAACAGGGTTTGGTTGGACGCATCCATAGCTCCAGCTCCTCCCTGCCTCATGTAAAATGAGCCCTGGAAGCACTGACACGTACAGGTATGGCTAAAAGAGGGGGAAAAAGGAATTTAATATATTCCAAGCATGCTCTGAATGATGATGTGTCCGTGGGAATAGGCCAAACCTGGAAATGAGGTTGGCAAGTTGCAATTTGGCAAATTGCAGCCAGAGCACAGCAGGATCCATGGGAGAAGTGATCATCCAATCCCTGGTGCTGCAGCAGCCCAGGGCTCCCGTCCCATCCCAGCTGGGCAGAAGGAAAAGCTCCAGAGGTGCTGCTCAGACACCACCAAGCCTCTCCCACAGGAACTGAGACCTGAGAGCTGCTCCTCAGGAATCCACAACTCCATGGTGCGCCTTGTTGTGGTTCTCCTCTCCCAGGGAGAGCCTGCTCCCTCTCCAGCTGCTAATGGAGCAGAACACAACCTGTTATTAAAGAGCTGCCAGCAGGAAAGGAAAGCTGGGCATGGAACCACAGCTTCCCAAGCTGCAGTATTTTAATGTGTCCCAGGTGATGTGAGGGCACTGTTTGCTTGGTCCCTTACAAGTGGAGTTTGGATGAGGCAGGCAGGTTGGGATTACAGCTCCTCGCAGATTTATGGAGCATTTTCCTCAAAAGGATTAACCTGTGACTTCAGGAAAAGCTCACAAAATACCTGTGTGTTTAAAATCCAGAGAATTGTGCAAGGAAATTAATTAACAACCAACCACCAAATACCTGGGGGAAAGGGGAATGGATTAATTTGGGATCCTTGAAAACCTACCTATTGAACTGGCTTTTTTTTTTTCAATTGAAGAATGAAACTCTGATGCAATTTTCCTATTATATAATGGCATTATTTTCCACTCCTTTATTCCTCCTTTGTTTCCAAGAATGATTAATTAGTGACACAACTCAGGTACCTGCAGAAACATTACCAAACCCAGCCATTCTTTTCTCTTGGAAGATTTTTTTTCCTATACCTGGAGTAGCCAGAAGCACCAGTGTCCTCTTTTGTAATCTCATAGGATTATTTAGGATTTCAGGGTTAGAAATTCCCATCACGCCTGTGACATTCCCTGATTTTCCTCTGGGAAGCCTGTGCAGGTTCCACAGAAATGGTCCCACATGGTTTGGGCACCTCTTCTGATCTCTTTGAAGTTTCAGCTGCTCCTGCTCTTCTCTGCATTGGCTGTCCATAAATCCTGCCCCCTCCCAAGGACCTGGCCTTCTGGAAGCTGGGTGTTTGCTGTGCCCTGAGAGCCACAAATATTCCACAAATATTCCAGAATCACACAATCAATTCGATTGGAAAAGACTTTTGAGATCATTGAGCCCAATCTATGGCTGATTGCCACCCTGTCAACTGTCATAGCCAGATGTTCCTCAACACCTCCAGGGATGGGGCTCCAGACCTCCCTGGGCAGCCCCTTCCAGTATCCAATCACTCTTTTTGTGGAGAAATTCCTCTCCATGTCCAGCTAAACCTCCCCTGGCACAGCTTAAAACTTTGTCCTCCTGTCACTACCTTGAGTAACCCATGACTTTCATTTTCAATCTTCCAAGGCTCACATGTCAGAACTGATTTAAAGGAATCTCATTCCCTCACTTTCACCTATACCTTCTTGCCCTGTCTGCTCTACCCTGTGGCCACAATTCAGTTCCCACTTTTCCCTCTTTTCTTCCTTTTTTTCTTAGTGAAGTTCAGAGGAATTTATGAGCAGGTCTTGCTCTGCTCATGCTCTGGTCTGGGACACAAGGAGCACACAATTCCAGGGATCCAGGGGCAGGCACAGCTTCCCTGGGCAATGTGTGCCAGGCCCTCCCCACCCTCCCAGGGAACAATTCCTTCCCCATATCCCCATCCCTGCCCTCTGGCAGTGGGAAGCCATTCCCTGTGCCTTGTCACTCCTTGTCACTTTGTTCAAAGTCCTTTCCAGCTTCCACAATAAACTCACTGCTGCCCCTTCCACTGAGCTTTTTAACCAAAAGCACAAGAGTGAAGTAGCTGGATGTGCCAAGGGGCAAAGCTGTCCCCTCTCTCCAGGGAGCATTGTGGAGCCTTTAGCCTTTATTTGGGAAGGAATTCCTGAGCTGAGCAGGGCTCCCAGTGCTCCTGAGGAAGCAGGAGCTGCTGTGAAGGTGACTCTCAGAGCATTTGGTGTTTATGGAGACCTGGCTGCAGCTGGAGCAGCAGATCTCACTGAACAGGGGTGAATGGCAAGTGGAAATGGGAATACTGCATCAGCTTTGCTGTGACTGCACACTAAAAGTGTGGGTTTTATGCTATTTTCTTTAAAAAACCTTTGACAAGGAAGTACAGCAAAGTGAAGCTTGAACACATCTTTAAATCTTCATGTTGGTTGCATAACTCCCCAGGACAGCTCCAAACTTCCTTTTGTTATTACAAATGTGTGCACAGAGCACTGCAAACATTGTCTCCATTCCTCACTGCCACAAAACACTTTCATTTTCCTTTTGACTCTTCTTGCAGCCCAGCAAATATTTGTGTTTCTTGATGCCCAGCAACGCTGTGAGAGATTCTGGTTTTGCTGTGGAGGCTTCCAGCCCCATTTTGCAGGAAAATGGGAGAAGTACAGAGCACAGGTGACACTGGTCCCACACCAGTGACTTGCATCCCAGTCAGATAAAAGTAAAATCTTCCTTTTGAGGGAAGCATCCCCTGAGTCCAATTGGCACCAGCAATTTGGGACAGGGAATTGTTTCCAGGAGTGAGACCTGCGTTGTTTCTGCACAGCAGGAAATGGTTCTCACCATGGTTCCATCCCAGCTGGGGAGAATTTTGGGGTTTTCAGGGTTTTGTCTGCATGGAAAATCAAACATTCCCAATCCACTGGGTGCTGCCACTCCAGCACAAAGCAATGACATCGACCTCAGAGCAAGGTGGGCAGGGAAAATGTTGCCATTGTGAATCAGAAAGAAAATTTGTTAAGTCCAGGCCATTAATCCAGAAAACAGCAACTGTCAAGGGGGGTTTGTTGGGGTTTTGTAGGTGAGCTTTTAGACGGGTTTTATTTTTATGAAATGTACACTTGGTGTATTTCCTAATTACTTGCTTTTTTCTAGTGGAAGGTATTCCAGCCCATGGAATGAGATGACCTTTAAGGTCCCTCCCAACCCAAACCATTCTGGGATTCTGTGATTTTATGATTTTCCAGTTGCCTGAAAATTAATGTTTAGAAAGCAGCCCCACTCCTGCCCTTGTACTGAAATCCAGCAGAATTACAGAGCTCTGAGGAGGAAAGGGAGCATCTCTTACCTCTGGGACAGAGTTTTCCAGAATCCCCTTTATGGCAAGCCCTTCACTCTGGCTTCTGAAATCTGAGTAAAAATAAAATCAGTTTTCAATGCTGCATGAGTCTTACTTTGTTGATATTTTAAGCTGCAGGATGGGGGTTGCTGTAATTTTTTGATACAAGCTGGGGAGCTCCCAGCTCCTTAAAATGCACTGATTAAAAAAAAATTAAAAAATTATTATCTTGTGTTTGCCTTCTGAGGTGTGAGATTTTGGGATAAATTTGCATACATTTGTAAACTTGGTTTTAATGATTTTTCTCTGCTATGTTTTTCTAAGTAACAATTGAATAAATCTCTCTACTCTTATTTTCCAAAGTTAAAGGGCATAAATACCATCCTTATTAGGTACTGATTTGAATAATACTTTTCTAGTTCCAGTCATAATCATTATTTTCTTCACTGGTCCTTGCTTTGTAAAGTTACATTTTCCCTGGTGGTAAAACCCCAGATTTCTGTGGGTTCGAGCTGCACTCCTGCAGGTGCCCAATGGTTTTACTTGAGAATTCCAACCCAAATTCCTCTGGTTTCGTATCTGCATTATTGCTAACTCACTTGTTGAATTAGTAACAAGTAATTCAACAAGTAAAAGAGCCCAGTCAAGAGCAGATTTATCTTTCGAGTCAGAATCCAAGATTTTATACCACAGGAAACAGCTGCAGCAGGTTCCTTTAAAGAGCTCCCGATGCCTGTGGTAACCTCCACACACAAAGCACAATTCCCTTTCATTTTAAACCTATTTCTTGACCCAAATAGTTTTGATATAAATCTCTCAAATCAGGAGCTTCCTGCTGCTTTTCATCATTGTCCCTTCCTGCTGTAATTTGGGGAATCTGCTATTTTCATAGCTGCCCTTTTATTTCGTTTTATTTGGCGTCGGGCTTGAGATTTTAACTCCATTTTCAACTTTTATAATTTTCATTCAGAGCTTTAAATCTCCCAGGAAGCTATTCTATACTGGATTTCAGGGTTTGGCTGATAGGTTTGGGTGACCTTCGAGGGGAAAATGCACAGGCTGCCACTTCCCTAAACCCTTGGAATAACTGGAAATAGAAATGGTTGGGAATGATACATTAACTCTGAGCATTAGGCACTAAGCATGCTTGCTGGCTACTTTGATCAAGCTCTTTTTTCCTGACAAAACCCCCTTTGAAATGAATAGGACAGAGGTTCCTTTCACTTCAATCAGAGTTCTCAGACACAGGGAGAAAGAAGGACTTCATAACCTTTAAAAAGACTCCCCTCGTCCATTCATGGATCTCCTGGAAAGCTCAGCACTTTCCCTTGTGCTGGAGTTACTAAGCCAGCTCCTGGATAATTTCAGCCTTCCTTCGAGTGAGGATTTGCTTAACCATGAGATCAAACCCCTCTGTAAAGAGCTAGAATCTGGGATTTACAAATATTTGGTGATGTGGATTGTCAGCGTGGCTTTCCTGCTTGCACCTCCTGAGCTTGTGCCTGGCACATTGCAGGAGATGATTCTTTGTACACTTCATATCCTGATTATTTGTGTGTATTTACAGCCAGGTCAGCAGCTCCCTAAAAATTCCAGTTCTCTATTAACACCTATATGATGAAGGTTTTGGACACCCAGCACTGTGCCTTGGCAGGGCCCATCATCAATTCTGGAATCTCTGTTTCTGCACTCTTTGATCTTTTAATTTTTTTTAATACTTTTTGTACTTAGAAGGTAACACTTGTAGTAAAGAAGTAGTACATGCTTCTGCTGGATTATATTGCAATAATATACTGATATAATCATCCAAAAGTGATGCTTCTGCTTGGAAAAGATTAATGCAGAGAGATATCAAGTATTAGGGGAAAAAACCCAAGCAAACCAACAAATAAACAGGATAAATCTGCAAAAATTTGCAGAAACATCCCAGGCTCTGGGCAGCTACGGTGAGAACAAGGATTCCTTGTGTTAAATGTCACTATGGAGAAGCAGAAGCAAAAGCAAGGATGTGATAAAGCCCCCGAGCCTATACAGCTCTGACATTTCCACTGATATATATGTTTAAATAAAATCTGAGGATTTTTGGTCAATCCAGTGTTCAAATGTGCATATTCAATTCCATTATCTCTATGAAGACGAGTCAGAATTCAGGTATTGAACAAATAAATTTCGTTTGAGACATTGTTTCCTTGATTTGTGCATGAAAAGTAAATTATTTTATCTACAGGTGAGTTACAGCTCCTAATTTTTTTACAGCTGCAATTCTTCAGAAAACCTATAATATTTTACAAGAGGAAGAGATCAGATTATGTGCTTAAAAGATGGATGGTTCTGGCTTAAAGCTAAACTAATGCAAGCTGAAACTTTAGTTCTGCCCATGTTCAGCTCTGTGCAATGGCTTTTTTGACTACATAAAAAACCCCTTCTGTACCCTACAGGGCATAATTAAAAAAAAAAAAATTGCATTGCTTGTAGAAATAAAATAATGGGATGAGTTTAGGACTAAGAGCCACCTGGAGGGTAAATATGTTCCATTTTGTATTTTTTTTTTAATTTAAGTAGTGAAAAAGAGCAGAACATGCACACAAAGGGAAAAGGTTGTTATTATCTATTGTTCAGCTGTGCTGACTGAAAGGGGGAAAAGTCTTCCAGCAGTGTGTAAAATGCCTGTTTCTTGCAGAAGCAGAAGGAGCAAAGTCGTGGTGTCTTTTAAGTGCTGGAGGAGGAGCTGCCTGTTCCTGTCCCAGGGATGTCACCTGTGCCAGCTGATGGCATCCAGGTGGCAAACACAGCTCCTGCAGGACGGGTCACAATCGCCCCTGAAATGCCAGCCCTCCTCTGCTGCCAGCTCATCCCCCATTGCTTCGGGGCCACCAAACCCATCTGGGGTCTGGGAAGTTTGGCTGCTTCTAAAACGGTGCTGAATTATAAATTCTAAGCTAAACCATACCAATTTTAAATATTTACCTCTTAATTCCAATCCAAGGCAAGAACTGCCTGTCTTATGAAATAAAAATACTCTCAGAGAATTATAAATAAGTGCAGTCTATCACAGTTTTGTTCTCTGCTCCTTCTCTCATGTTTTTAAAGCTTCATTTGTTCACATGACTGAACCCTTACCTGATGCTTTCGTAGCAGTAGTTAATATAATTTCCAGATCTCTTTCCCAAGCTAATTTGTGTCTGTGGCTGATGAACACAATGTTCTTGCTGCTTCTGTTTCCCTCCTGTGTATTCCTGGGCTTGTTTCATCTTCCTTCTCTCTCTCTCTCTCTCTAGCTGACACAATTCTTTATTCTTCATTTTGTAAATCATGTGTTTGTCACGAACAGCAGTTGTATTTGCTATACAAAGCCATGTAAATAAAAAACACAGCAGCTAACTAAAAATAAAAGGCAATTCAGAGACTGAACCTGGTTTTTTTCAAATTAAAAAAAATGGAAATTAGGTACAGTTGGCACAGTGATCCAAACAGTGAAGTTTTGAGTAAGAGTTTCAGTTTATTTCAGAAGGTAACACTGACAGCTCCTGTGAGAGCTCTAAGGTGGAGGTGAGAGAAGCAGCTGCTTGGTCTCAGGGTGTCAAAATTAAATGGAAGTGAGGAGATATTTGAGATACCAAGGGTCTTTGATGAAGGGTTTTGCAGACTAATGTCAATTCATGCAGGAAGCTCTGGACGGGCAGAGGACTGAGGCTCTGTCCAGGTGAGAATTTGGGATTACTCAGTTCCAAGCTGCCAGACATTGTTTTTGATGGAAAGAGCGATGAAGGAGTTTAGTAAACTAAAACATGAGGATGTCACCTCAGAATGAGGAAGAATTTTTCTTGAGGGTGGCAGAGGATGGGAACAGGTTCCCAGGGAGAGGGTGATGTCTCCAGAGTCATTCCAAACCCACCTGCTTCAGGTGACCCTGGCTGCACTGGATGGTTTCCAGAGGTCCTTTCCAACCCTGAGTATTCTGCGATTCTCTGGGGGGAAAAAAAATTTAAAAAATTGCACAGGCATAAGTTTGTTTCTGAAGTGTTGGTTTGTGTCAACCCTCCTGATGTTTTCATGGCTGGAACTCTTAAAGTCCACATTGACCAACACACTGAGGAGAAAAACCTGCTGGTTTGTCCAGAGAGTGGGGACACTGTGGGGACACTGTGGGGAGACACTGGGGACTCTGTGTGGATTCTGTGAGGACACAACAGGAACATTGTGTACACACGCTGTGTATGCTGTAGGGGAAACAGTGGGGACACTGTGGGGACATGGCAGGGACAATGTGAGACACTGTGGGGACACTGTGAGGACACGGCAGGGACAATGTGGGACACAGTGGGGACACTGTGGGGGATACAGGAGGGACACTGTGGGGACACTATGGTGACACGGCAGGGACAATGTGGGACACAGTGGGGACACTGCGAGGGATACAGGGGGGACACTGTGGTGACACGGCCGGGACAATGTGGGACACAGTGCGGACACTGTGCGGGAAACGGCGAAGACTGTGTGGGGACAGTGTGAGGAGACAGTGGAGACCCAGCCGGGACACTGCGGGGACCACAGTGCGGACACATTGGGAAGAGACTGTGGGCACAATACAGGGACACTGTGGACAGACAGTGAGGACACTGCGGCGACACCGTGGGGGCACGGCAGGGAGACAGCGGGGACACCGCGGAGGCACTGCGGGGACACTGTAGGCGTACTGTGTGTGTACCGCTGGAGCATCGGAGGGACACTGTGGGCACCGGGAGGGGACACAGCAGGGACACAGTGGGCACGCTGCAGGGACACTGCAGGGGCAGCCGGCGGGGACGGCGGGGACACCGCGGCCCGGCTCGGGACGCTCGGAGCGCTC
>NW_005054298.1:451313-494967 GCF_000277835.1 Geospiza fortis | reverse complement strand
CGGTTCGAGCCGCTGTCAGTCCCTGCATGCTGGCACATGTGGGGCTGAGGGCACAGCGCTGTACGCACACACTGTGCACATGTGGGACTGCAAGGAAGCACAGCAGCTTTGCTCCCGGGGTGGGACAGTGTCTGTGTTCCTGCGGCCACCCCCGGTGCTGCTCGGAGTTATTTAACGCCGCTGGTTCGTGCTGCTGCTCGGTGTGCATCGCATGGCACAGGCGTCAGCTGGACGCGTTGCGTGAAGCCTCGGAGCTTTAATGTTATTTCCAAACCAGCCAGCCGGTGTTCAGCGTGGATGGACGTGTGATGTGTGTTCTGCTCGTAGTGTTAAAGGGTGGAAAAGCTTTTGTGCGCTGAGGTAAATATAAGTTTGTGAGGGTTTTGGTGAGCAGCAGGACAGCTTTGAAAACGCTCGCCTGCAGCTCTGGTGTCCTCCGAACATACTGCTTTGTCTTGCTGATCTTCAAACACTTTTCTGGAAGAGTAAGGTTTATTTTCTGCTCCTGGGACTTGTGTAAGCTCAGACAGAGGCTGTCGCCTGATGTGTCTGTACTTGCAGAGCCGATAGTAAATGCACCCTCCAGAATTTCCTCAATGAATCCGTGTCTCCGCCTCAGCCAAACCTCTGTGCCTGTGGATTGGCTTTTCCGAGGTTACAGCTGTCAAAGGAGGCTCCGCGCTTTCCTCGTTGCTATTTCTCACCTGACTGTTGATATTAGAAGGAATCCTCTGTCTTATCATGGTGGGCTTTTATTTTTTAATTTACTGTGTATAATACACTGTGATCAAAACTTCAGGAATTCCCCAAGAGTAACGCTGCTGGAAACTGGGATTGTAATTAAAAGGAACAACACTGGGGTACTAATGAAGCAATATTGGAGACTAATTTGGTTTTCTCAGCCTCGAAAGTCTGTCTTGTAGTGCTGTGTTCACATTTAATATTGAAATTAATTCTTTAAAATTGCTGTTATTTTGATAAATCATGTTTAAAATAAAGTTGTTAATGGAAAATTGCTGTAAGAGTTCAACCAAACAAGCTGCTTAAATGATTGAGAAGATTAGATTTATACTTCAATAAAACTACTTTAGTGTTGTCCTAAGAAGTTGTTTTTCTGTGTGAGTGAGGTTTGTTTTCTCAGCCCTGACATGTGGCTCTGTTTGATATATTATGTAATAGTCTCAAAATGAAATGACTGAAGCAATATATAAACATAGTGCGAGATGCATCAGCCAGGCAAGATTATAAACTGCTATTCTTAGATTATTCAGATTATTGCCATGTGGTGATGGTTTCATTCATGGCTTGTTTTTCTCCCAGTGTAGCACAGATAATTCTTAATTAATAATTTTTAAAAAAATGTATAAAATCCCTCCTAGGAACGGCTGTTGTGGGCGGCAGTAGTTAAATATTTGAGAAATACCTAAACAGCTTTAATTCATAGCAACTACTGCCGTGATCGATTGGATGTATTTGGATGTTTTTGGAGGGAGAGGAAATCTCTGCACACTCATTTCTGCCCCCTCAGTTTCTGGGGTCGTTTTCCCGAGTGGAAGTTGTTTGCAGCCTCAGGGTGGCTGCTGTTCTCCCTCCGCTGTTCGTGCTCCTCTGGCCCCAGTTCGCCGCTCTCCTCCCGCTGCTCCCTCTGGGAAGCCTCGGTGGCACCAGAGAGGTCTTGTAGCACAGGGTATCACGGGGTCAGACAGCACCTTCCGGGTTATATTCCCCTGGAAATCAACATTATTTACAGATTTGCAGGATTTAAAACGCTCGGGTGACATGTCTGCCCTGTTCTTTACAGCCCAGCCTCGCTGGTGCAGGCATGTGGTTTAATTAGCTGGTGATTGATCTTTCGTACATACGAAAGTGCAGATTTTGGTCCATTTATTCTTGATGAATAATCTGGAACTGTTTCTGTATGAGTATCTCAGAGATTTATATCCACTCGCAGCGTTTCACAAATCAGCAGCTCATTTCTCTCACTTGGAGATTCCAGCTGTGAAAGAATTAGGTTTCTCTTCTGTAGCAATGTTTATGTTACAAATGTTTATAATTTCCTCGAAATTAAACCTGAGGAAGAAAATTGTGTGGGTTTGTTTTTAAGCTCACGTGAGAGAGCGATGCTGTTAAGCAGAAGCAGGAAAATGTCCTTTTGGGAGTTCAGAAACTGAGCAGGGACACTTGTGGGTTTTCTTTTTTTCTCCTGATGAGTAAGACTCGTATTTCCTAATGCTAATGAATTGTTTTGACTGGAAAGGGAGAAAGTTGCAGGGTAGATAAGCCTTGGGTTTGTTTCTTACCACATAACTGGGTTTTTATTTGAATACCTATTACTGGAGATTGCTGAGTCGCACACTGTGAGGTGAAATCGTGCTTGGTAATGAGGCACATTCACACGGGAGGCTCTGGGAAGTGAATTTACCCGAGGTGTGAGGAAGCTGAAAATGTGATGGTAATGGGTGATCCCGGGATTGCCTGGTCGGAGCTATCTGAGCCCTCATCTCAGCGCTTGTTTGCACATCCGTTCATTTACACTTCAGCTTGGCACGGCATCACAGGCCTGAGGGTAGAGAGGAAAAGTGCAGGAATGGCAACTTAAGGACGTGCTTTGACTCTGCAGAAATGCTGACGCCGTACCCGTGGGAAGGGACTTCCCTTCCCAGCCCTTCAGGGATCACCTCGGGACGAGCCTTCTCTGGTCATTAAATACAACGTTTGCTTCTGATTATTTTGACTGGAAGTAGTTAACTTGAAATTCTTTTTTCTTTTTTTTTCTTTTCTTTTTTTTTTCCCTTAGTTCATTCAGTTTCTTTTGTAATGCTGGAACTTGAAGTGCTCATCCTCAGGCTTTGAGGTGGTGATACTCCTGGAACAGCTTTTTCATTCTCCTTTCAAAGCAAGAAGCTTTTAGCTTTGCACAAGTCCTGGTTTTCCTGTTAAACTGTATCAGCAGAAATATCCATAATGAATATTTCCCCCTGCTACAGGGAACTGGGAGAGTATGAAATGTGTGAGGATTTACTTAAGCTGCTGCTCAGCACTACCTGCCTGGTGCCGTCTGATGCACTCAGGTCTGGGTTTAAAAACACAAATACACATAAATCACTGCCCACATGGACAGAACCTGCTCTTAAGTGGATGTTTGTGTGTGGGCTGTGCACTCATAACCTGTGGTTGAACCCTCAGAGTTCCTACAAACGAGAGGCTTTGTAGAACAAAGAAGCCCAGACAGCAGTGAGTAAAACTGGAGGCCAACAGAGGATAACTTCAGCTCCAACCATGCAAATATTCTGTAGAACAGAAATCCCTCAGAAATACTGCATGGGAATCTATGTGAGAAACTCCCAGGATTGTATTTCCATGCAAAACCAGCTGAAATCAAGAGCATGCTTTGCTTAGGAAAGGAATTGGGTTTGTTTGACTAAAGTCAGCTGGGTTATCTGCTGGGGAAATAAAATTCCCAGTGTAAGTTATTCCTCAGTTAGATTAAGCACCTGTATTTATTTACTTACTTGGGGACTATTTGGAGGCTGCTGAGATTACTGAAGTATGTTTGGCATTAGGCAGTGAAATGCTGGGTTGTGATTTTTAGTCACAGAATTTGGAACTTCAGTTTTGTTTGAGATCTTTCCCTGCCTTCATCTCCTGTGCTTTTCTGCCCCCTCCGAGTCCCATCGCCCTGTGCAGTGATGTTCCTCCCAAGTGCCCATTTCAGTTCCATTTCCCAGGCATTATTTCAGTTTCCAGCTCTGCTCCTTTATCCTCGCTGCGCTGTCACCTGCAGCATCTCTGGGCCGTGTTTAATGTCCCGTTTGATAACGGTGAATCAGAATTAACCTCGGCCAGCTGAGCTCTGGAGGGCTCTTAAAGCGAGGAGCTCCACGTTTAATTTGTTGTGGCTGAAGTTAAACACGACCGAGATTTGCTCTCAAGTCTCCACCTCAGGAGCAGTTTATTAGGGCTTATCACATTAACACCTATCAGCAAACCTGTCACAAGTGCTTGGGATATCAGCTCAGCCCGGGACAAATGTCATTGATCATTGAGCTGAGCCAGAGGAACCGACCTGCAGGTAGAGGGGACATTCTGCTTTTTGGGGTCTTGATAAAGGGCGGTGCCAGCGGATCATCGGGAGCACGTGGGGATAGAGAGGGGAGCGGAGCGGCGGTGTCACGCCGAGGTGAGATGGGTTCAGCCCTATCTTAGCACCGCGCGGGTAATTTAGATAAAGCTGCGCTTTTGCTGCAGGCCAGAGGCTGCGCGGGGTCAGCGGGCCGGGCTGCCAGAGCTGCCCGGGCGGGTTCCGTGCCCGTGGCCCTGCAGCACAATGGGAGCTGTAATTGAGTCACACCTCGCGGCATTATGCAGCAACTTTCCCTGCTGGGAAGGGCTCCTCGGCGGGAGGTGCAATTCCATGACAAAAGCTTAGGAGAGCGCTTGGGAATCGGCCTCGCCGGGCTCAGTGGCTCGGCTCTGGGACGTCTCGAACGCAGGGAGCAGGCTTTCCTTTTCCTTCAATTTAAGGAAACCTTGGAAAGAAATAGCTGGGGCTTCCTTGGATTTACAGAGTGCCAGACTTCTCAGTGCTCCTGCTTGGCAAAACTGAGCAGGAAGCAGCTTGGTACAATTTCTGTTTTGACTGAAACCAGTTGAAATGTCCTTCTTGAACAATTTTGATCAACAGACATTAAATCTGCTTATAGTAACCTCTCTTCATAATTATTCTTCATAAGAAAGATCATTTTGACTCATGCTGGATGTTCAAAAGGTTATTTGTAATTTATTTTGTTTACTAGTAAACAATGCCTTGTTTATGCCATAGCATATCTATCATTGTATCTATAGCATATCAATATCTATAGATGAATAGCATATCTGTGATTCTAACACTTCAGCTTTTGAAAGGTAAATAACTCATTTAATATTTACATAAACCTTGAATGTCCTAAAAGCCAGTGGAGGTGAAGATCAATAGTAGAACTGAAGTTTCCATAACAAGTAGAGAAGAATGGAACTAGAACTGAATTCCTGTATATATAAGGGTGTAAGAAGTAGGAAGAATACTTTTGTGAGACTAAAAGTATTACCAGTATAGACTGTCATAATTTTGAAAGTACTGTTGACTAGTTCTGAGTGAAACTAATAAAGTATCTGAGAATATACTGTTTAAAGGCTTTGATTTTTGATCCATTTTGCATACTATTTAAAAACTTTGATTTTTGATCCATTTTGCAAATTCCTGCTTGTTAATGTATAATAATCACAGTGTAGTGGGGCTGAAATGGATTAAAATACTCTCCCTGTCCATGGCAGGTGAAGTGCTGCACATGTAAGGGAGCAGAAATTTGTGGCAAAATATCAGACTTGTTAATTTCCCTGATTTCCTTTGGGCATTCTAATTGTGATTAATACATTTACACCTCTGGTCTCTCAAGTTTGGGTGCTCAGCTCTTCCCCATTGGCAGAATTGTTCAGTGTGAGACGTTTTTGTGTCGTCTTCAGTGGAAGATTGGCTCAGCTTCACTCAGAGGCTGTCCCCCGTTGGTGTTGCCGTTTTTCCATCAGGTTTCTGTATCAGTGACCTCCTCTCTGCTCGTGTCCCCCGGGACGCACAGAGCACTTCATCCTCAGATCACTTCTCAGGCAGCAGAAACGCTCCCTTTCCTCCCCCTTTCTGGGGTGTTTGCTGTTGTTTACATTGGAATTTCTAATTTGTTTTTCTCAGCTTTGTGCCGTTTCTCTGGCTGCAGCTCACACTCGGTGGATCTCAGACCAGTCTGTGTTGCATAAAACAAACTGTTTCTACTTTGAAGCACGCCGGTGATGTTGGATTCCCCGTGCCAGACTTGGATGTAAACAAACCACTCTGTCTGCAGTGGTATCCAGAGACTGGATAATTAAGGGAGACACTGATACTACAGAAAGTCAAAAAAATAATAATTCATATTTCTTGAGCTAAAGGTATTTGGTTTAGAATGGAATTTTGTCATTCATTTTTAATAATTTTGATTACTATCAATTATTCTACGTGTGTTTTAATTTCTCTAACCTTTTCCTAAGTTGTCCAAACTGTAGTGCCAATCTCTGACATTGTTTTTAATAATAAAGTGAGGGATTTCTGTGTAGTCCCTCATGTCTCCAGCACTCCAGGTAGCATCACTTTGGTGATGAAAACACCATTTGTTTAAAAACTGTAAAATCCAAATTCCCTGCTGTAGATGTGTGCACCTCAGTTAAATAAAAGCTCTGGATATGAATCCTGGGGTGAAGATGTTCCCCACAGGCTGAGGGTAAGTGCACAGGAGAGAGAGGGGTGCTGTGGTCTCCTGGCAGCTCCTGCTGGAGAATTCCCAGCTCTCCCTCCTGGTGCCTCTGCTCCTCCTGCTGCAGGGAGCGTTCTGTGACTCACAGTCACATGGAGGTGCTGCTGAGAGCAGCCAGCACCAAACAGAGTTTGGGCTCCCTGGATAGTACTGGGTTTGAGAAAGGGAAAAAAGCTCCTTGTTGGGGGGTCTGAGCCTTTAAAATGCATCGTGGGGTTCATGATGTGAAAAATGAGAGAATATTCCTCTAGCTCAGGGCCTCGCCATCCTGCTTGGACTGGGATAATCAAGATTCCTAATTCCCATTTTTTACCTTGGGAGTGATACCAGTGTATCCCAAGGAGCCCTTTGGACTACATGGTACATTATTTGTAATAATATTCTCATAAAACTTTTTTTGGAAAAAAATCCCAAATTTCTCTTCTAGTACCACAAACAACTTTTCCAAAAGGATTTTTTTATAGTTCGATTTATTGTTATAAAAAGAATTTGATTTTTAATAATTAGTTTATATTCATGTTTTGGTAGACTGGGCACTCGTGTAAATAATTGTAGCTTTAAAATCCAGAGTTTTAGTTGCTGGGAGGTTTTTGACATTTCGTGGACAGTGACAGTTGTGTGTCCATATGCTCATAAATAGTGAGTAATCATTATTTACAGGGATGAGAGATTGCTCATGTTCTCAGCCATTACTGCTGTCACACTTGGGATGATATTTGGGATATCTCCCAGTTGTTTCATGTCCAATTTGACATGGGATGGCTGAAATGGCATTGTTTCCTTTTTCTGAATTAAAGTTATTTAGAGAAGTGTTTACTCCTCCTTTCCTGTTGGGTGCTGCAGAGAGAAACACAAGAATGGTTGTGATGTGTGCTCATCACACACGTTGTGTGTGGTTGCTGCCCTCATTTCCTAAAGTGCTTCCCTTGGACCCCAGAGGGGGAAGAAAGGCGTTCCTGGGCATTGTTTGGGGCAAACTGGGGTTTTCCTCATTCACATTCACATCTCCTCTTCACCTGGACAGGAGGTGTCACTCAGCAGTGTTGGGGGCCGTTCCTTGGTGCAGAAATGCCTTCAGGGGATGGGCATAACAAACATTTGGATGTAAAGTAGCCCAGGTTGGCTTGGCTTTGGTGCTGCTGTGGGAAGTTGCATTTGTTGAACAGCTGGGAAAGGGAAGAAAGTGATGGATCAGCAAATCCCTGACTGGTTTAGGTTTAAAGGGACATTAAAGCCCATCCAGTGCCACCTCTGCCATGGCAGGGACACCTCCCTGCTGCTCCACTGCTCCAAGCCCTGTCCAGCCCGGCCTTGGCACTTCCAGGGATCCAGGAGCAGCCACAGCTGCTCTGGGCACCTGTGCCAGGGCCTGCCCACCCTCCCGGGATGGATTTCACCCATTCCAGGGACCTGTGTGAATTTTTAGGATGGAGCAGCCCCATTTGATTCACTTTCCCCTGCCTCTATTCGCTGAGCCAACCCTTGGTACATTTTTTGGCCTGTAGTCACAGTTCAGCAGTCTGGAAGGCAAGTGTGGGGCAGGTGGTTCTTGTGATTATTTCTTTTTTAAAGAAAGGGTGGAGGATATCATGTTGGAAAAGCTTGATATGGCCAAAAGTGAAACTGAGAAGTGGTTCCAGAGCCCTTTCCACTTGTGTATCTTCTGTTTCTTGTGGGTTTCCTCCAGCTTCCTTCCTCTGAGTGTTGGAAACTCCTCAGGGAAACTGAGTGCAGTTGTCTTCCAAAGCCTTGGTTTGGGTGTGTTGGTTTCCACTCAATATTGGGATTGTTATGGTTTTCCCAGTGCCCTGCATTACTTGAGAATTAATCCAATGTTTTAAGGGGACACTCTATGCAAGAGGAAACAGCTCTAATTCCTGACTAGATCAAGTCTTTATCAAGTCAGTAGAAAAATGCATATTATCAACTTTGCTAATGACTGAAATGCTCAATTTTCAAAATAAATTGGGAGTTAGGCAGTGGGTATCAGCTCTCAGGGGTGGGAATTCTTGTGGTGCACATGCTGATTTCCTGCTCTGTGTGTGACTCCTCACTTCACTTGTCCTCTGTCCATCCCACAGCACAGGGAGGGGAAGAGGGTGAAACAGCTCCCTAGGATTGAAAGGGTTAACTGCACAAGAAAACAAAAGCTGCTGCTCGAGTTTACACTTGTGCTCTTGGGAATCTTATCTAAAAAAAGTGTTTGTGTGCACAGAGGGAGGAGATGGGGCTGAGGCTTTCCAAGGCAGGGAGGCTTCTGACCAAATTAGCTTTTGAGCTTTCTGACACTTCTTTCTGCAAGTGCTGTCAAGAGGTGTTACTCGCTGTGCTTGAGACTTTGCAAGATGAGTCTGCACATTTCCCACTACACTTCTGTACTTTCAGCTTCTGAATCTCAATATTAAAGATAAAAATTTCCTTTTTTTTTAATGTCCCAATTCGAATATAATGTTTAACAAGTGAAATATTTAGTACATTTAAATTGTTTTCTTAATTTGAATTCTATTCTTGGCTTAGATAGATTGGAAGGCTGACTTCAGGTTGGCCTGGAAATAGCTTATTTTGAGTAGGAAAAATTGATCAGTTTGTTGATAAATTCATTGATAAATTGATCAATTTCTTGATAAATTGATACATTTGTTGATAAATTCACTTTTCCATCCCACTTCTGTGGAGGGCTCTGGGGTTAAAGCAGTGTAACAACCTAAAGAGATGTAGCTTTGTTTGTATGGTGTAATTTAAGGAATGAAGATGGGAACAGGTAAATATAATCCTACAGCTTTGTTGTCTAGGGGTTTGTATCCAATATGGAATTGCTCACTGGAGTTTGGGATTTAGGATGAACTTTTCAGTGGAAGATGGTGTTCAGCCATGGGCATCTCCAACCATGCTCAACCAAAAACCTTGCAGTTATTCAAACTTTGATAAACTCTGTTTCTCAGAGATTACTTGGGAGAGGCAGCAGGGGAATTAAAGATTAAAGGAAAGGAAAACCCTGCCTGTTCTGTAGGGTCCAAGTGCTCTGGTTTGTGGGATTAAAGGAAATAGGAGCAGTTTGGGGCATCCCTGCTCATGGCAGGGGGCTGGAATGAGATGATTTCAACCCAAACCATCCTGTGATTCTATGATATTGGTAAAAAAATATGTAAAAAGTATCATCTAGTATTGATCACTGTTTGCCTTAAAGCTTAACAAAAATAACTTCAGGGTAATAGGATCAATACCTGTTGATTTATTACTGATGTTTGCCTGTGTTTTGTAGTGAAGAAGCTCCCAGATAGGAAGTTGAGGGGAACATGAAATCTGTGGGGTTTCAGGCATGAAGGGAATGGCACTGAAGGTGCCTTGCTCTCAGCTGGGCTTGGAGCCTGGCTCTGAATGTCTGCAACCAAAACTGAGGGGGTTAGATACCAGGATTGCAGGAATTTTAGGGTTTTTTTCCCTCCTGGGGAAAAATGGAAGGAAGGATTGTGGTGTCTGAGAGGGATTCAGAGAGCAGCTCTGGTTCAGTGTGTAAATGCACCAGGATTGCAGGAATTTTAGGGTTTTTTCCTCCTGGGGAGAAATGGAAGGAAGGATTGTGGTGTCCCAGAGAGCAGCTCTGGTTCAGTGTGTAAATGTGCTCAGGCAGCAGTGTTACACACACTAAACATTTACATCTCTCTAATGCTGCTGGTTGAAGAAATAGCCCAGTCTAAGCTGTGTTTGTTTGAAATCTCGTCTTCATACAGGACAGAAAGGTCTGGATGTGCTTTTTAAGGAATTAATGGGTAATCACTCTTTGTCAGGGGCTCCTTTTTATTCCCATGGCAGCACGTTCTGTTTGCTGTCATCACTGGATCTCTAATGCTCCTTTATTTTGTGGAAGACCTTTGCATCTGCCCTACTGCAGAACAAAGTGTGAGCTTTAAATACTGTGTGTCTTTCAAAACCATCAGAAAAAAGTGAAAACCAGACCAAATGTTGTAGTAGTGTAAAAACACTACTTCAGGTTTAATAAATCTATTTAATTAGCCCAGCTTTTCTATAAAAATCTTCATGCTTTGTTTAAACAGAGTTGTTCCAGGAGTTAAAGTTTAAATTTTCCTGTTCTTGATGCTCAGCAGAAAGATGAGAGGTTTTCCCCCTAATTTTAAAATTTGCCAAGCTCATCTATGTGTTTTGGAGCTGTGCTGTTTGAGGAGTGACAGCAGCAGTGCTGAAAGCTGAAATCTCTGTTTGAAAGCTGTGTTCTGCTCCAAGGCTTTTTATAGTGAAATGAGTGCTAACACCTATTGTCAGCCTTCCTTGGGAACTCCTGTGCCTCAATTACTCCTCTCAATTACCCTTCCATGGGCTGCAGAACCTAAAGGTGCTCTGAGCTCTGGGCAGATCAAACCCTTCCTTCCAGCAGTTCTGGGCTCTTGGTACACAGCTCCAGGGACAGCAGTTGAAGGGAGCCCAGTAATGAAACCATTTCTGTGGAGTTGAATTACTCAGCAGTGCCAAGCTCTCCAAGACACGTTTTAATGGTGGAGTGACAGATTTACTCAGTGTGGAGTAACTCAGGCAGATCACAGCAGCTATTGGATTGCATGCTTGTCTTCATTCTAATAGCACTCACTTGGGAGCCTGATTGATTTAATGTTGCTTCATCTGCTGCAGGAGATTCCCAAAGCTGCTCTGATTTTGCATTATTTGTGTTTCTGTAAATCTTAACATTTAAAAGGGGATCGTTCATTAAGTATCATTTACATATTTTAAAAGGGTTTTCTTTCACTCCCCCTTTTTAAAAACACCACTCTGTAGAATTAAAGAGGAGGAAATCTTGTTGTTGAGAGAATTTCCAAGTGGGTAGCAGAGTGTGTGAGTGCCAGACTGCCGTGTGTGCCAGGCTGCAGTGCCAGGCAGGCGCTGGAATGCTGGCACCTTCCCATTCCTGGTGTTGATCCTGGCCTCTTGGGAGTGTCAGCCGTGGGGAGGGGCACCCCAGAGAGCCAAGGCAGGAGCAGAGAGCAGCAAACCCTTTATTTTTTTGTGTATGTGTGTGTGTGTGTGTGCTTTTCCCTGCTCAAACAAGTGCTGTTCCAGCAGTGGGGGGTGTGGGAATGGCTGGGGACAGCTGCAGCCCCTGGAACAAAGTAAGGTCCCATGGGTCTGGGACAGAGCTGAGCTTGGATTTCCAGTTGATATTCTGCTCTCCCTCCCTCCCCTCAAATCTGGAAAAGAGTAAAAGCAGAATGAGACCTTCACTCCTGGTTCATCTGCTGGGAGGCTGCACTTTTCTCAGTTTATACTGGGTTTGGAGAACTTGGTAGTTCACTTTTCCCAAGGGCTGTGAGGATCTGAGATCTGCCTTGGTGAGGAATGGCACTCCCCTGGACACACAGAAGGCAGCCTTGGGGTCTCAGCCTGAGACATTTAGTGGTTTTGGTTTTAACACGAAAAGTCTTTTAAGAGAGAAGTTACAGCTTAGCAATGACTTGTAACAGTAGATGGTTGTCACTGAGTTGACTAATAAATTAACTGATAAAATTATGTGGGAAAAAAAAATCTTTGTGAATTGCTACATTCATTGTGATCTCTGTTTCACCTGAAGTGATTCTGTGGAATTTGTGACTTCTGTCCCATAAGAATAAAATGAAGGGATACCTGTTTGGGGAGCCCTTGCTTTTCAGGTGTTATTCTGTGAGAACTCTTCTACCTGTTGCTCTTAGCTTGCTAAACATCTAACAGCAGATCAGTAAGGATTACTGGGAAGACAAGAATGATGAAATTTGCTATTCTTTTGACTTTAAAGGCCTGATCTTGCATACTTTTTTTTTTTTTTTCTGACAGGTTTGGCTGAGTTTGGCTTTCCCCAGCCTTAATTTTCTGCTGAGGTTATTTTGTGAAGTTTGAATGTTTGTCTTTTTCCCAGTCTGGTGGAAGGTGTGGATTGTGTCTGAACAAAGTTCTCTTCATCTGTTTGTAGTTCATTTGCTGCAGTTTTAAGATTCCCATCAGTTAGGAGCCCTAAAAGATGGAGAACACACCTAGGAACAAGGATCCTGCTGGCCTCTAAAGCCCAGCAGAGCCTCCACTCTGTTATCCTGTAGGAGAACAGTGGGAGAAGAGGTTGGCTGTCCTTATATGCACTTTGTACAGACACTGAAATGAGCTCTCCCGTTTTCCCCTTGCAGGAACATCATTTGCAACGGGCCATCTCAGCACAGCAAGTTTTCAGAGAAAAGAAGGAGAGCATGGTTATCCCAGTCCCTGAAGCAGAGAGCAATGTCAACTACTACAATCGTCTGTACAAAGGAGAGTTCAAGCAACCAAAGCAGTTCATCCACATCCAACGTGAGTTCCAAGCACTGGGAGTGTTGTGGGGTCTGTCCAACCCCTCCTTGTTTCACCTGAGGAACCTTTGTCTTGAGGTCAGAGTTGCCACAGTGGGAGGACTCAGAAATCCATTTATAGGTGTAAATTCCAGTATCTTCTCAAGGTTTGGAAGATTTGAGTTGCTGGTGGAGGTGGGGGTTTTGCTGCTGGCTCTGTGCTGATGCTCTGTCCATGTGCAGCAGCTGCTGCTGAGCCTCATCCTGGCTCTTGGGCTTGCAGTAATCTTGAGCCAGCCTCACTTCTGTGATTTTGTCCCTCCTGGTCCTGAGAAGGAGTAACTGAGGCTGCCTGGCTGCCTCCTGGGTGCTGGGACTGATGCAGGGAGCAGGACAGAGGTTGTCTTGCTCCCCTGTTCACTCCAGAGTTCTCTGTAAGTGCAGATCCATAGACCAGAAGAGTTTTTGGGATGAAATCAGCCTTTGTCCTGCTGCTCATAACCCAGCTCTGGCAGGGCAGCTGTGCAGCCCCTGGGCTTCAGGCTGTTCTGGGTAACAGTCTGAGTTTGGCTAACACTGAGCAATCCCATTTCAGCAGGGAACTCTGAGTTTATTTTATAGATAAAACTAAATATTCTGCATGAGTTTAGCTTATGTCTTACAAGATCTCATTAATCTCAGCTTGTGGGCTGTGGATTAATTCTCCCATTTCTTTTGGTTGATGTTCTGTTGACAAGTGACACTTTTGCAGTTCAGTTGTTCCTTGGCACACAATTCATGTTTGTCCTTTGCAGGATTTGGGTTATTTGGGCACTTGGATTCCTCCCAGCAGTTACCTTTGTAGCAAAGCCTTTGATTCAATTATTGCATCATTTCTCAGCAGCGTGCTGAAGTGTCCAATTTTTACTGTTTATTTACAAAATAGGAGATTTTGGAAAGAATGAAATCTCTGTGATGCAATAGAGACCATAGAGGTGATGGAGAAAAATCAACTAAAAGGAATTGTTTCTCTCCTTAATAAAAGAAACAAGCTTGGAAGCAAGGCAGGCTAAATGAACTGAAACCAAGCTGCTGGTGGAGGAATGTATTTTATTCTGTTCTTTGTTGGACACTGCCAGAAACACTGTGATTATTGTTAATAAACATGTCTAAAAATGTTAAATATATTATGCCAAAGTTTTCTTTGTCTTATTGAGACTCACAGTCTTTCTGGACAGAATTACAGAAGGTATTTAAGCTGAAGATAAATATCAGATACTGCTCCAAGATAACTTTTCCCACATATTCTGGATGGACTAGGTGTGATACAAGGCAGCTTTATGCTACATAAACTGCTTAGAAATTCTGTTTTAATCTTAAAGCACAAATAGCAGCAATACCCACTTTGGCCAGGGAAGTTATGTAAACTGTTGGAAAATGCCAGGAGGACATGTACTATGATCCATACTTACTGGGGGGTATTTCTGGCAAATGATGTTTATCTGGGATTCTAGTAGCCTAAGATTTTAATATTTTTTACATTTGTTTATTTGGATCAGTGGTTCCAAGCAGAGAAAAGTTAATTTATTTGTAAAGGCTGGAATTTGTGAATAAGCAAAGTTCCAGGTGTTAGTTGACCTCAGTGGCACCAACACAGGTGATGCTGAGCTGAATGTAAAGAAAAAACCTTGAACTGTTAAAATTATTCCAGCATGCTTCATCATTTTCCAATAATATTTGTAGCATCAATAACATGGACATGCATCTAAAGTTATTGATAATTACCAAATTGATTAAGTTGGTAAACTTGGACCTAAATTAGAGCTAAGGGGATGGTAGATGAGTCAGAAACAGTGAAACAATTTTCATTAAGTGGGGAATGAACTCAAATCATCCTTGAAAGGAACTTTTTGGCAGGAGGTTTCTCTTTCATTTTTTGGTTGGGTGGCCCTCAGTGTTTATCAGTTTGCCGCCTTGGCTCAGGCCTGGTGGCTGCTGTTGGCACAGGGGGTGGCAGGGCTGTGGTTTGCTGGGCACTGGAAGTTCTGGTTTCAGTGGGAACTCGTGCCTGTGGCAGCTTCACGAGTGGGCAACCACAGCCTTAATTTAGTTAGCTAAATGAAACGAGTTAATTTCGTGAAGTTAAACCCAGTTCGGTGTAACTTCACTGAGGAACAAATTGCATTTGTGTGAGTTAGTATCAACTGGCTCCTAGGGGAGCTCAGGTAAACAAAAAAGCAAATCCCTCTGGCAGGTACTGCTGGGAATGGGTGGAGTGGCAGAGGGTGGGAACTGGATGTTGTGTTTGCAGCAGCAGTGAGCAAACTCCTGAGCATTCCTGGAGAAGCTCCCCAGGTGAGATCACTGGGATGCTGTGTTTGCAGCAGCAGGTCCTGAGCATTCCTGGAGAAACTTCCCAGGTGGGATCTTTGGGATGTTATGTTTGTAGCAGCAGTGAGCAAACTCCTGAGCATTCCTGGAGAAACTGCCCAGGTGGGATCTTTGGGATGCTGTGTTTGCAGCAGCAAATCCTGAGCATTCCTGGAGAAACTCCCCAGGTGGGATCACTGGGATGCTGTGTTTGCACTCCTGAGCATTCCTGCAGAAACTCCCCAGGTAGGATCACTGGGATGCTGTGTTTGCAACAGCAGGTCCTGAGCATTCCTGGAGAAACTCCCCAGGTGGGATCACTGGGATGTTGTGTTTGCAACAGCAGGTCCTGAGCATTCCTGGAGAAACTCCCCAGGTGGGATCACTGGAGCCTGTCTGACAGTGCCCTGTAGAAGTGCAGGTGCTCTGGAGGCAAAAGTCTGGATTCATGCTGAGTCAGGAGAATGTCCCAGGATTTAGCAGGAGGTGTCCAGGTGGGCTGGAGCTCAGGGCTGGTTCTCCAGCAGCTCCCCCAGCTGCCATGGCCCGGGCAGGAACAGGGAGTGATGATGGATGGTTCCATCCATGGCACATAAACACCTGGGTCTTGTGATGGCTTTGGAAGCCAGGGAGCTGCCACGCTGCAGGCCAGCTCCAGGGTGAAAAATGGCTTTTTCTGGAGCAATTGCAGTTCACTCAGTGCTTGGGGAAAGAAGAAAACTGGTGATTAAGGATGTTGCTGAAAGTGTGTTTTGAGGAGTGGTAAATGAACATGGGGGAGGAGGACACTTCCATGGGAGTCCCAGTGCTGGAACAAGCCAGCTTTGTGCTGATGAACTCCAAGGGGGAAGTGGTAACCCTGCAATTCCTGAGGCCCTCACACCTCCCCAGGCTGCTGAGAGCTTGTGGCCCTCCTGTGTGCACAGAAACACGTGGTGCTTCCATCCCTGCAGTGTCATTAACCTGCACCCCATGTAAACCCCCCTGTTTGAAAGGAGCTGCACTGAGAAATACAGGGCACAAGCAACAGAGCATTGCTGGTGGCAGAAAGGCGTGCGAAGTGGGATGTGTGACAAGGGCTGCTGCTGTTCTCACAGGAATGATGGGGGCTGCTTTGACAAAATGAGTCTGGATTTGATGATGGCAAGTACCTGTTGGATGCCTTTTATCTTGTCTTGAGTATTCATCAAAAACAGTGAGCAGAGAGAGGGAGGGACCCCCTGCTTCCAGCTGAGGTGCACCATGGGGTCCTTGAGGTGCTGGCAGTGACCTGCCTTCCCTCCTGGAGACCCATCACTGATGTCCACAGTGTGCTCCTGAGGGTGATTGGTGCTTTCAGGTACTTTTTGATTCAATTGTGGGCTGCTTCTTTTCTTTTTGCTTGTCTTGGTGTCTCCTGGTTGCCTCTCGCTTGATCCTGCTTTTATTCTGGATGGTTCAGGACCTTTTAGTGACTCTTCCCATTGTGGAAATGAAGGGAAGTTTCCTGGCACTGCTCACAAGTTACAGGTGAACAACATCACATCTTCTGTCACAGATCCTCCTGCTCACTGATATTCTGGCTTGGAAAAACTGGCTGGAAACATTTTGTCCACAGGGGATTATTGAATTATCTACTGACAGGAAATAGGCTGACATCTTTTCTGATGTGAGACCAACATCTGCCTGAGGGCAAGCGAGCTTTTTGTGGACTTGAATGGTTTCCAGTCCACATGTGAGCAGCGATCTGCTGGAGAGGCAGATGTGATGTTGAAAGCTGCAGTTGAAGTCTCATACCCAGTTAATTGTTGGAGAGCTCTTGGTCACATGCCCAGTGACAGTGTCTTAAATAAACTTGCCATGCAACTTGTATTGCTGAATTAATATTGCCAGCAGTTCTTGACACATGGTTACAGCCTGTTATTATTTTCTCCTCAAATAAATTGTTACAGTGTGTGGTAGGTCAGAGAGCTCTTCTGACCAAGTGCTGTTGGCACAGTTGGTACAGTTGGGCAGTGTCTCCTCTCAGAGGTACCAGCTTGAGCTGAAGATGCTGAGGAGCTGCTTTTTAGCCCTTCCCAGCTGCATCTGGCTGAGTTTCTGTGCCTGAATAAATCAATAAATAAACACTGGTAGGGGTTTAGCTCATTTATTGCCCTGGATCGCAGAGAGAGTGGTCTTGGGCAAGGCTCAGATGTGGAAGGACACTGCTGACCACCTGCCTGTGGGAGGGAAAACACTGGGATTTGTTTTAAAGACTTTTTTGGGGGCTTTTCTTTTGCTCCTGGTTTTTGTTTTAAGGTGCTCTCAAAGCACACAGGGCAGCTCAGTAGCAGAGGTTTTTAAATTAGCACTTGGTGTAGCCACAAGTTAAGAGCATGGAGATAAGATAGTGCTGTTTGTCTGTTGAGAATAGAATATATTTCATCAGGCCTATTAACTGCTGTTACTGCAGTGCTGATTGAATTACTGGGAGTGTTGTTCCTGGTGTGTCACCCCTTCAAGGTTTTATTAGGTGTACAATTAATGTTTCTGTTAACAGTTCTTACTGTCATGTGCAATTTACTCATATTTGTTGTAAAGTTTTATTTCTACTGTGTTACCTGAATGGGAACTTCCTTCTGCTTTTAGTAGCACCAGGAACTTTGTCAAGTATGGAAGCTAATTAGCACAATTAGTAATAAAGACATGAGCTTTGCTGAGAAGTTGAGAACTGACTATTTGGAGAGCCTGAAGGAATTGTCAGGCTCTGCACCCACAGCTGAGGTGTTTTTGGAGAAGTAGTAACAATTCCCATAGGATTGGTCTAGGATTTCTACAGTTACATAAAACCAGAAAAAGTTTAGTCTGTTAAATATTTTAACATTTTAGGTTTGTTGTACTGTTTAAACATGGGCAACAGAAATTATATTGGGACTTCAGTGTAAATGCTTTTTCTCCAAGTCTGGAATTTGATTGAAAATGGTCTTAGTTCTTATTATCCTGCCATGATATTCTGGAGGAGCTGTATTATATCAGTACTATCAAGCATTTTTGCTCTTGCTTTGCAAAGATACATCAAAGTTTCTGTGCCTATCACCCCTTCAAGTCACTTCAAATGAAACTTCTTGGATTCCTTTCATATTGGAAGTTGGAGACAAGCAGCTTCTCCCTGCTGTGTGTTACATGGGGAAACTTTTCAGCATAAAAAAAGTGTTCTGGCACAGAAGTGCTGATCTGGAATTTGCTCAGTCATTTTTTGGTTTCTGATCACAGCTGTGTGTCCAGAGTGTGTTACTCACCCAGCGTTTCAATTTCTTGTGTTGCAGCCTTTAATCTGGACAATGAACAGCCAGATTATGATATGGACTCTGAGGATGAGACCCTTCTGAACAGGCTGAACAGGAAGATGGAAATCAAGCCACTGCAGTTTGAAATAATGGTTGACAGACTTGAAAAAGCCAGTTCTAGTCAGGTATGGTGGGAAGAAATCACTGGGAGGTTTTGCTTTCCTGGAGGGTGGTTCTGGCTGAGTGCTTGATTTTATTTCCTGCTAACAGAAGTGTGTTTGTGTGAGTCTGCAGTTTCCCAGGAATCACATTGCTGTCTCCTGTGTCAATATTGGTACCTTCACATAAAACAGGTGTGGGGAAGGAGTTTTTGGGGTTGCAGGGACTGATTTTAAACTTTAATTCCTGACCATAGTGTGTTAGAAACACACAGCTTGTTATAGCACAGTTGGTATGGAATAAGCTTGTGATGATCAGGAGGTGTAGAAATGGCTATAAACATATGAAAATCCAAATATTGTTACACTTGTTTCTGCTGGGCAGTGACACTGGTTGGTTTTTGAGGGTTAGAAGCACAGACAGTGAATTAACTTGTACCAGTGTTAAATCAGATCCTGAGGTGTTCCAGGAGGGCAGTGTCTGGAGAAGGGTCTTCCAGCCCAAAATATTTACTCCAAAACTAAACCTGAGGGATCAGTTTGTGCAAGTCAGGTTTGAGCAGGTGCAGTTATTTCCCAGTGAGATGAGGCTTTGTGGGAGGGAAAAAGCCCAAAATATTTACTCCAAAACTAAACCTGAGGGATCAGTTTGTGCAAGTCAGGTTTGAGCAGGTGCAGTTATTTCCCAGTGAGATGAGGCTTTGTGGGAGGGGAAAATCCATTGTGGGACCCATGGCTCTGCCTCAGTTCCTTAGCCTGATTTAGTTCAGTGCTGTCTGTTAAAAGGCCAAAATATTGAATTTTTCTCTGTATTACAGGAACTTCAGAAAGGCAGAAATTTCTTACTATGCTAAGAAAATAGGAATGAAGGGAAAAACAAGGAATACATTGGATGATACTTGTTGAACATGTACTTGGGTTTATTGGGGTTTGTTAAAGACACTCCTGCTCTGGCTCTCAGTTCAGGCCATTCTGGTGATCACTTTTCATGATCAATATTCACCCCTCTGATGCTGGTTTTACTTGTCTTTGCTGGAGTAATGAAATGAAATTTAAGATTTGAAGATGCTTTTCAAAAATCAAATGTTATAAGAACACAGGTTTTTCTCTGTAGACACAAGGTACCCTTGCAGGTTATTGGAGCCTGGGCAGGGCAGTGGCTGGTGGGGTTTGAGTGCTGCTCCCAATTCCCAATTGCCGTGCCTGATCCCTGGAATATTAAATTTAGGATGTTGCTGGGAATGCCTTCCAGGCTTTCCTCCTGGGCATTTATACAAGGACTCTGCATCTGCAGGCAAACACAGGCTCAGCTTCACTTCCCCAGCTGTGCATTCAAGGCAGAGGTGATTTGTTTTTTATAGGAAATATGTTAGTGAAAAAAGGGAGCAAAAAGACAAAACTGAAATGATTTCTAAGCAATACTTTTTCCTTTTTAAAAAAAGAACAGTTCAGTGCTTTTTAAATTCTACCACAGATTGCAAAGGTTTTATTCTGCTTGGGCTGGAACTAACACTTGCAGAGTAGCCATGGTTACACTTAGGATTTCCTTATTTTTCCAAAATGTGTTGTTTCCTTTTTTTGCTTCTCTTAACGTAGGGACAAGATTAAAGTTTGACACGTTGCAAAAGTGCAAATTAAGTTGTTCAGTTGATATTTTTCAAATTATGGGGCAGATGAAGTGCTGCCTGACTTTTTTCTGAAGTAATACTATTTTCTTTTTGTTTAATGAATGGGTTGAAGATTATATGAGCCTGTTAATCTAATGTACCATTTATTTAGAGTCTGATTTCCATATAAAAAGCTGAACACAGGTTTTCTCTTTAAATGATCTGTGTAGAACTACCACCTACTAAAATAACAAACAAGTGAACATCCTTGTGTCCCCAGGCTGGGATAAACAGGGATGGGCATTGTCCTGTTCTATCACAAAGTAAACATTTGGGGGGAAATAATTAAGAAGTAAATTGGCTTCTAGGGGAATCAACATTCAACTCCAAAGAATTACACATTAGTAAAGGTTAACCAATAAGAAACTTCTTTTGTTTGTGATTCCCAAATCATGACCTACAGACTGCAGTAATTTCTGTCTATCCTGTGCTTGTAGTTGTTTCAAAGTGTTTTCATGAAAGATTGATGGGATTCTAGACCATTGGATGAAAGAGATGCTGCTGGTTCAGAAAAATTTGGAACACTAACTTGGTGACTTCAATTTCCATGAAAGTTTTTTCATCCCTTTACTCTGGTGCTGGAAAATAACAGAGTTTATCCAGAAAGTGCACAACTGGTGTGAGTGTGGTGGCTTTCCCTGCAGCCCAGTCTGAGCTGGACTTGTCCCTGTTCCCCTGCAGCTTGTGACCCTTCAGGAGGCCAAACTGCTGCTCAACGAGGACGATTACCTGATCAAGGCTGTCTATGACTACTGGGTGAGGAAGCGCAAGAACTGCCGGGGGCCCTCCCTCATCCCCCAGATCAAGCAGGAGAAGAGGGATGGCTCCACCAACAACGACCCCTACGTGGCCTTCAGGAGGAGAACTGAGAAGATGCAGACCAGAAAGGTGACTTGGCAGACCCTGCTGTTGGAATTGTACATTTCTCCATTGGTAGGGATAATTTGGATCCCTGTCCAGCGTCTTGCAGGGGACAATTTACTGTCCATCCATTTTTTTGAGCTGAAACTCAGAGCAATGCCTGGCACACAACCAACCTGCTGGGTTGGGAGCTTTCCTTTCTGTGGGCAAAGGGGAAACAATTCCCAGTTTTTGTACTTGAACCAGGAAATCTGTAATCACCCAGCATTCTCCTTTGTACACCTGCACAGCCTTACTGTGTGTAAGGAATCAAGGTGGGGAAAGTGTTGTAGGTTTGAATTCCTTGTTCTGACAAACTTCTACTGGCTTGACCAGAAATCTGAGCAAAACATGCAAAGTTCTTCTTAGCTTACTCTTCAAACTGGGTTTGTTTGCTTTTTGGGGCTTTGTTTGCCAAACAGGATCTGCTTTAGGAAAAGCTGCTTTGGAGTGTCCTCATGAGCCTCGTTTGCAGCAGCATTATATAACTTTATTTTTGCAGTTTGTGCCTCATGGCTTTTGCTTTTGACTAAAAATTTGTTTCATCTCTCAACAGAACCGAAAGAACGATGAAGCATCTTATGAGAAGATGTTGAAATTAAGGAGGGAGTTTAGCAGAGCCATAACAATTTTGGAGATGATTAAGAGGAGAGAGAAAACAAAACGGGAGCTGTTGCATTTAACGTTGGAAGTTGTGGAGAAAAGGTAAAATCCCAGATCATAAAAACCAATGTTTAAAATTTTCATTAAATGGCTTTGAAATCATCTTTCATTATTTATTGTAAACTTCAGAAACTAAAAGAGAAGGGGTTTGTGAACACAGTTGGAAGATTTGTCTTTCAGACATTTCCCAGTGGAAATGCAGCCCTACAGTTTCAATCCTGCTTTTTCAGGTACCATTTGGGTGATTATGGAGGTGAAATCCTCAATGAAGTGAAACTGAACAGACCTGACAAAGAGATGGGCACAACTCCATCATCTCTCCACAATGGCAACCACCACAAAGTTCAAGAATGTAAAGTTAAGGTAAGATTTTTTCCCTGCCATGAGTCTCTTGTTCCTGGGATCATCATTCCTTTGGGATCATCATCCCATTGGATATGCTTTGAATTCAGACCTGTCCCTAAAGAAATAACCTGAAATATTAGGAGTTAAAATGCTTGGGGGTGAGGCTGAGAGTTAGAAGACCTCTGGAAATTTGTATTTAGCACCTGCGACACCTAGTGGTCCCAGAATTCCATACAGAGCCCGGAATTCCTCCAGGAATTTTGGCATTCCTCGTGTTCCTCCTCTGCTTCCCAAGCCCAGCTCCATTTCTGCAGTTAGTTTCAGTCAGGCATTGATGGATGTTAATTCAGGGTAAATTTCAACACTTTTTAAAAATTGCACTGGTGCTTCTCCTTCAAATGGAGAATTTTGCAAGTGAAATAATCTTTTCAAATGGGAGCTTTGAAGTTTAATAACATTTGTGTTCAAGTGGACAGTTCAGCATCGATGGAATAATTGCTCACTGCAGAGGGTTTATGTGAGAGAAATCTTAAGTAGCCAACCCAAATACCACCACATCTGTTCAAAAGTGTCAGCTCTGTGAGAAACAGGAAACAAATTAAATTGTTTCTTTTGAACATGTCTGAGCAGTTCAGAAAATTGAAAGTGCCAGGGAAAAACGAGATCTCAGAAAATAATTGGAAGAGGAATTTCAATGACAATACCCTGAGTGTAGTGCGGAGTGAGGAGCCTCTCAGGCAGTGACATGGCTTGAGAGCTCTCTGATTATTAATAAATACCTGTAAAAACAATCAGAGGAAAGCTTCTGAGGTTTAATGTGTTCAGTACATTTTGCATTACACGTCTCAAATACCTGCAGAGCCTTTGGAAGACAAACAGCCTGTCTGGAAGTAATGAAATTTGCTGATGCTTTAGTTTTTAGAATTTTCTGTTTGTTTTCCCCGAGCAGCACCCTCACCACTCCTCTCTGAAGGAGGACGTGTCCGATGTGGTCCGTCAGAAGAAGAAGTACCTGAAGAAGCCCAAGCTGGAGTGTGTGGTGACCCCTCAGCCCCTGGCTGAGCCCTTGCCCGTGCTCAGCAAGAGTGACATCAAACAGTACGACTTCCACAGCTCTGATGAGGATGAGTTCCCACAGGTAACCCCCAAAATCTCAGCGTACACAAGGCAGACATTCCTGTTCGCTGGCATTTGGCCAGTCTGGCTTGTCCCAACTCCGCCTAGATTTAAAAGCCCTTGTGTAAACTGAGTTTTCTTTTCAAGCTGTCATAAACATGGCAGTTCATACACAAACTTTTATAATAAATACAATTATACAAATGTGGCAGCTGGGAGAATGATATTGTTTTCTCATTACATAAACACAAGGTTTTATAACAAATACAATTATCCAAATGTGACATTTGGAAGAATGATGTTGTTTTCTGGTCCAGGTACCCTCACCAGTGTCAGAAGCAGAAGAAGAAAATGATCCTGATGGACCTTGTGCTTTCAGGAGAAGAGCAGGATGCCAGTATTATGCTGTAAGAACATGCAGTATTATGCTGTGCTGTTGGGTTTAGGGGTGGTTTCTTTAAATTTAGGTTGGCATAGTGGCAGTGTTGGAGTTCTGTTCCCACTCTCACCACCAAAGCTTTGATGCTGTGCTGAGTCCAAAGACAATTGCAGGAGCATCCCCTTTTCTGCTTGGCTCTGAAGGCTCCGAGCTGAACTTCCCGCTTGCTTAGAATTCACCCTCCTTTCTTTTTTCCCTTAGCCTGTGAGTTGATTCCTTTGCCAAAAGGTGTTGAGATGACTGAAAACTTTTATTTTCATTTTCTCCAATGTAACCATTGCTGTTAGATGCAGAGTATTTAACAGCCTAAATATTAGAGTTTATTTTTTAACTACTGAAGCTGTTATTGGTTAACTCAACATAAACCACGTGTTCTGTCCTGAAGCCTGTGCATGATACCCAGCAGTGCCCTCATCAAAGCACCCCTGGAGTATAAAATTGCCTTTTCTTTCTTCACAGCCTCGTTTGGACCAAACGAATTCTTCGTCCGAAAGCCCAGAATTGGCAGAATTGGACAAACTGAGGTTCAGGCATTGCCTTACAACCCTCACAATCCCAAGGAGATGTATAGGGTTTGCAAGGAGGAGGATTGGCAGGGGTGGAAGGTACAGTTGGGTTCTAATTCTTCATTCTCCTTCAAAGGATAAAAGTATTAAAGAGAGCTGATGAACCTAATGATTCTCCTCCTCCTCCTCTTTGCTCAGGGTGATCATGGACCGAATATCCACAGAACACGATCCTGTCTTGAGGCAGATTGACCCGGAAATGCTGAGCAGTTTTTCAAGCTCTTCCCAGACTTTAGACTTTTCTTCTAATTTTTCACGGACCAATGCTTCCAATAAACCTTGTGAAAACAGACTGTCCCTTCCTGAAATCCTAAGCAATATCAGATCATGTCGACTGCAGTGTTTCCAGCCCAGGCTACTCAATCTCCAGGACAGTGATAGTGAAGAATGTACCTCAAGGAAAGCAGGGCAGACTGTGAATAATAAAAGAGTCTCTGCAGCATCTGTAGCTTTATTGAACACCAGCAAGAATGGCATATCAGGTAGGCAAGGATTTGGCTGCTTCTGGCATTTAAAATACTGAATTTTGGTTTTCTTTGGGGCTGGACTGGTGAGATCTTCAGCACTGCTGTGGACCTAACCTCAGCTGCAGCCTGACATCCAGAAACTTCCCACAAACACTTCTTCCTCCTGCTTTGCTTCCATTAGAATTTGAAGTGCTGGATTCAAACCTTATTCAAAGCAGGGATTCTGCTCATATGAAGAATTGTTTAGGTCTAATTAAATTTTAATGGCACTAATTGGCCTAACCTTGTTTAAGGGTAGAAGGATGCTCGTTATGAATGCAAAACAAAGCTGGTGGTTTCTTGGGGAGGGTGGGTGTGGCTCATTTTTGTTGGCAGTTTTCATTTTTGACTCAGACAAATGTAGGAAGTTCCTAAGTGCCCTGAGCAGGCATGAAAATGGTAAAAATGTTGATAGTGGAAGCATCCAGTGATGAAAAAAAGTGCTTTAAGCTTAAATTGAGCAGTGTTTGCATCACTTGCTTCATGAGCTAGAGTTATAATGGCTCAAGTTTTAACACTGTCACTTCTTTATAATTAGAAAAGAGTCATAAGCATTTCATACTTCAAAAATCTGGAAATTTGGAGATCCAGCAAATGAGATCTCCTACAACAAGCAGCTGAGTATATCCCCCCTTCATCCTGCTTTGTAAACCAGGACAATTAAATAATAGAATAGACTGCCTCTGAATTCCATAATTTCTGTGATTGTGGAATGTCCCATCTCTCTCAAAGCTGCAGGAATGGATATTTATTCTCCAATAATGTATCTCTAGAATTCCTGGGTACTATTAAATTGCTCTGACAGAGGCACAGAATATTTATTCCAGCCCAGTACTTCCCCAGCTTCTCAGTATGGTCACTGTAACCTTCAGATTGTTCTCTGCCATGGAAAGATTGGCACAGGAGCATTTTCCTGCTGCATGAAAAACCAGATATCATGTATTACATATTTCATATCGTTATTTTTGAAAGACCTTGAAGGCCTGAGGGATCACAGCTGGGGCAGAAAGGGGCACTTCAGTGTGATGGGATCATTGATAAACACCAAGAGCTGGTAAAGAAATAGCTGAAAAATGAATAAAACCAAATCTGATGGATCCAAGCCACTTTTTGGAGGAATAGTAATAAACTCGTGGTATAATTTTAGAAATCATCTGAGGAATACATTTAAATTAAATGGAAATCCCTCAGTAGTTGAAGTACATTATGCATGGAATTTATGGCTGGGGAGGACCTTTTTTGTCACAGATTTAAATTACAAACCAGATCCTGCAATCCTGGAACAGGATCAGACACAATAGACGACAGAATTCTTCCCCAAATAACTGAACCAGCAAGAGGCACTGCTGATGGATTTCCTCACTAGTAAATAGGGAATAAATTTTAAAAGGGCTGGTCAGAGTCTGGTTGTGCATTAAATGAGCTCAGGCATTTTTGCTGCATTTATTGAAGTCATTCTCTTTGGGAAGTGATTGTTGAAATCAGTTAATTTTACAGATGATTTGATATTCCCTCCAGAGGAAACGGTGGCAATACTTAAAATTATTATTTTTATTTTTTTATTATTTTATTTCAGAGAGAATTGGGGAGTTCCTTTGATTTTTGGTACACAAGAATATTTAAAATTACCTCTGGGTTATATTTTTTTCCCCTGTACTAGTAAAGCAGCTCTGGCATTTCCTCAAATGCATTGTACAGACAGAATTTTTTTTATTTGAAAAGCCTGGGACTAGACTTTTCTTCAAAATACCTAATGAGTGCATGAACCAAGAACCAGTTTTTAGAGCTGAATTATTCTCTTGCTCATGTTGTAAGCACTGCAAATGGGAAAAGGGTGTCCCTAGGGAGAGGTCAGTTGCACATGATGCTATTCCCAGCTGAAGGGTTTTGTTTGTGGAACAAAATTTTACTCTTAGAGGTATTTTTTCCCCAGCCTTCAATGCCACGTAGGAGTAATTGAAGCAATGCCACTTTTGGGGCAGCCTGCAGAGGATGGTCTTTGGTTAAAGCCTTCAGGTCCTGAGAGAAGTGACACAATCCAAACCTTCCAAGGAGAGAGGAGCCTGGAACTGAAAGCTGAAGTGACTTTTTCCCCTTTTGTGGTGCAGTTTTTCAGCCCAGTCAGGCTCTGATGAAATTAAAAACCCCCTGAAGCTGCAGAGCTCTTAACCCTGCTCACAGCTCTGCCTTGGGGCATGGTCAAAGTTTGCTCTTTTTTTGGCCAGGACCCTCCAGGTGTTTGATTTGGCAGAAGCAAATGATATTTAATGTGCTAATGAGCCTCTGCTGGTTTATAACAAGGTGAACAGCTTGGCCACTGGATAAATACCTGAAATTCAGGCACATGCAGGCAGAGCAAGGGAATATTGAATTCTGGATTACCTTCCCTGTGTCCTGTAATAGAGTATTCCATGATTCTGTGGTCTGTGACAAAACTGGGAAGGAAAGGAGATTGAAAATGTGAAATCTCACCTTGTTCTTAAACAGCTTTCTGTAAAACAAAACACATTTTCTGGGACTTGTTACCTCAGAACTTAAAAATAGAAATATATGTAATATTCCATAATGCTGTTCTTGGCCGTGGTGCCTTCAGCAGTGCCATGTGTTTTGTGAGGGAATGTAGCAGGTTGAGCTGATGTAACTTGGAATTAAATTCTAGGTAACAATCTGTGAGAGGAACAAAGTAAAGCTAAAAATGCAAAATAAACCAAAGTTGGAAATTATAATATTGCTAGAGTTTAAGAGGACTAATTTTTTAATAATTGGACTTTTAAGTGCTCTCCTAATATGGTTGAAACCTGCTTTAATAATGTAGCAGTAAAGAAGAAGTTTCAGTTCTAATTTCTAAGCAGTCCTGATTCTGGTATTTTTCCCAGTGGAATTTCAGGAGAACCCTGAGTACTAAAAGTGGTGAATGGAAGAGTCAAACCCTGCAAGATGGATAAAACTCTTTGTTTTAATGTTAGCTCAGTGTCCCTGGATAGGAGGATATTCCTGAGAATCCAGGTGTTTGAGGTGCAGCACAGCTTCAGTCCTGCAGAAACAGAGTTGAGGATGAGGTGTTGAAATGTATTCATGGGGATCTTTGGGAAGTGAATTCTCTCCTCACTTGCTCCCCAGAGAACTCAGTTCTTGGGTTAACTGCAGCTCAGGTTTTAGCATCAAACCCCCCCAGTATTTTCAGTGTACCAAATGTGCACATTCTCCAGGGGGAGAATATTAAAACCAGCTTTTCTAACTTCATTCCCTTCATGTGTTGGGCCTGGGAGATTACTGGGGTGGCATTAACCTGGTTCTCAAAAATAAACTTATTGTGGCACCCTTGCACTCTTAGAGCATTTAAAACAATAATTGGCAGATAAAACCACCCCATGCCAGTTGTGTGCTTCCCTCAGGGTCCTTTCTGCTGTTGGCAAAGGGACAGCAAGGGGCTGTGGAAAGGGGAATTGTCCAGGAATCCTCTCCCAGTGTTCACTGGGAGAGAAGGCACCCAGCTCAGGCCAGGGTGCTTTGTCCTCAGCTCTGATTTTTAGGCTGTGCTTCTTTCCTGAAAGCCAGGCAAATCATTTCTCTTGAGCTTTTGCCTAAAGCTACTGGGGATAAAACCACCAAAGATAGAAACTGCTTAAAAGCAACAAAAGCTCTGAATTCTTTTGTTACAAATGAGTTCCATGAAAGAACACAACGAACAAACAGAGCCTGACCTCTCCTTTACATAATCTGTGAAGATTTTGGGTGCATCTGACGTGATTTCTGCCATCCTCACCCACCTTAGCTGCACTCTTGCATTTTCTACGTGTGTTTTGTGTAACTGTGGCTCCTTTCTTTCCCAAAGTCACAGGGGGCATCACAGAGGAGCAGTTCCAGACACACCAACAGCAGTTAGTGCAGATGCAGAGGCAGCAGCTGGCCCAGCTGCAGCAGAAGCAGCAATCTCAGCATTCCTCCCAACAGACACATCTGAAAGCACAGGTACTGCTCCCACCCTGCATGCTCCTTTTGTTCACAGGGCTTCTCTCACCGACCAATGGGACACCCCAGCAAGTGTGGGATGTTTCAGAGGGAATTTAAAACACTTTGCTCAGGGGTTTTTTAACAAGTTGGCTGCATTTTACAAGTTGAGGAAGAGACTTTGTAGCCGAATGTGTAAAAATACCAATGTGTGCTCTCAACTCCTCCTGTTTTCACTGGTTTTGTCCTCCTGTCTGTAAGTGCTCTGAAGAGACTTCATTAAAATTGCCTTCTGAGGTAATGTGTTCTGTTATGAACAGATACTCAGTGAGCACTAAAAATTGGTACCTCTGAGAGGAAAAGGACACCTTGCATATTTGCATATTCTGGCTTCTAGAAGAATCCCATGTTTCCTCTGGAATCCCTTGCAAGGGAAAAATGCAAAATACAAAAATGTATTTTTATATTTACATATGGATATACACGTTACATATTTTTCCATTGCACTTAATTTTCTGTTAGCTTCTTCCCAATAAAGTAGAAAAGCTGTTGTTGTTGTCTATTACTAGGAAAATGTATATTCCTTTGAGCATTTTATATCTAATTGCTTGTGCTGGTTGTCCCTTCCCCTCAGGGTTTTCTACTTCAATTAATCAGGGTTTCTGTCTTGGCAGATACTGATGACATTTTTTGTAAGTGTAAAGAAACAATGCCAAAATATTTAAACAAAACAAATGAATTTTGGATCTTTAAAACATTTCAAGTTTCTCTGCAAAGTCATTTTCTTAGTTAATATAAATTGAAATTGCAGAATTAATATTCTTTCCAGTAAGAATGGTGAGCCTTTCCAGTAGGAACTGGGCTAACAGAGGGGGATTCCAGAATGTGCTGGGCACTTATTCTGTGGCACAAGTCACAGAATGGAGGTACCACAAATCCTGAACTTCCCTGAGGTTTGCAGCTGCCTGGAGACAGAACAGAGAAGGTTTAAGACATGGTTGTTTTCTTAGAAGAAACATCTCCAAACATGGGGAATCCTCTGTGGTTTGGGTTGGAAGGGACCTTAAAGCCCGTCCAGTTCTCCCAGGGACTCCTCTCATTATCCCAGGCTGCTCCAAACCCCATCCAGCCTGGCCTTGGGCACTGCCAGGGATCCAGGGGCAGCCCCAGCTGCTCTGGCAATCCCAGCCCAGCCAGGAATTCCCAATTCCCAATGTCCCATCCATCCCTGCCCTCTGGCAGTGGGAGCCATTCCCTGGCTCCTGTCCCTCCATCCCTTGTCCCCAGTCCCTCTGCAGCTCTCCTGGAGCCCTTCAGGCCCTGCCAGGGGCTCTGAGCTCTCCCCAGAACCTTTCCCTCTCCAGGGGAACAACACAGAACAAAAGTGATTTGTTGTGCTGAGGTCTGGCCTGGCTGCACTGGGCAGCACTTGTGTAGCCCTCCTTTGGACACTGATTTCCAGCTTCTCATCACTCTGGTGACACAGAAATATTCCACGTTGTGGTGCGTGAGGGCACACGTGGAAGCTGTATTTATTTATTTGCTTTGCTTGTGCACTGTAGCAATCCTAAGGCATATTTCCTTTTGTACTTGGATGGTTGAGAACCACCTTCTCCTCTTCCTGCAGGGCTCCAGCACCTCTGACTGCATGTCCAAAACCCTGGATTCAGCCAGTGCCCACTTTGCTGCCTCTGCAGTGGTCAGTGCCCCGGGCCCCGGGCGCAGCGAGGGAGCCAAGGAGCAGAACACCAGCCACAACAATATCAACGGTGTTGTCCAGCCTTCAGGTGAGGAGGCCTTGAAAATCCCAGCCTGGAATGAGCTGAGAATGTCAGCTGCTCTTAACCATCAACTGATCTTATTGCTGATTTCTAAAATATTATTAAATAACAACAAAGAAAATCAAATCTCTTCGTTGTGATCGTTTTAAGTATTGTTCTCTGAAGTACTTTGGAGCAGTGGTTTGAATCATGGAATGTCCTGAGTTGGAGGAGTCCCACAAGGATGACCAAAGTCCAACTCCTTGCCCTGTACAGGACAGCCCTGAGGATCCCACCCTGTGCCTGAGAGCCTTGTCCAACAGATGTTGTTAAAATGGATATAAAACCACCAAGTGCTCTTTACCTTGGAAGAGCATTGTTTGCTTTTCCTTTGGTAGTCTTTATCTTCTAATAACCTGTTCAGATCAAAAGTCTAGATGACAGTATTTTAAAACCAGTGAGAGTGTGTAATGAAAGAATAAATCAACTGCTTAAAACATTTAAGTACTTTGAGAAGGAAATGAAGTTGATTCATTATTTGGTTGTTACCTCACTTGTATATTCAGCCAAAAATGTGCTAACCAACCTTTACTGGCAATTCTTCTGACATCACTGTTTGCCTCAGGTTTCACTGCATTTAGGATTTGTCCCAAAAAGTGCAGCCATGGGCACTCAGTGCCCCCTGCCACCCTCCTGTGGTGCTGCTTGTGCTGGTGCCATCTCCACAGTGCCAAGAGGCAAATGGGATTTGGGCTGCCAAGACAAAGAAGAGGCTTTTAAAGTAATTTGTTGTTTTAGCAGCTAATGATGTGATTAGTTTTATAGACCTTCTGCTAGGCTGGGTTAATGATAATATGAAATGAATAGAGGGAGAAAAAACTCGACTGAATAAAATCAATAAACTGGAGCAGTTCCAGGATAGAGAGAGAGAGAGATCTGTGTGTAATTCTCTGAGTTCATATCCAAGAGGGCAGTGCTCTGAGGGTGGAAGATCAGACACAGGGTGGTGCCTTGGAGTGGCTACCTGGAACAGAGGCTAGACAAGATTAAGAGAATAAAAGTAGGTATTTATTAAAGTCCTTCAGTAGATGCACCTTGGGCAGCCAGAAGCCTCTGAGAGGCCACACACAAAATGGACAATGGGCATGAGTGTTTCAGATAATTATGAGTTTGGTCCATTTGCGTATCAGGGGTTAATCCTCCAATTACATTTTCAGGTAATGAAGTCACATACCCCCAGTTTGGTCCCCCCCCTCACTTTTGTTTACACTTTTTGGGCCTGAGACAGTGAGGTGTCTGAGTTTCAGGCCTAGAGGGATTGTCTGAATAAAACAGGAGAACAGCAGCTGACAGGCTGTGGAGTTTTAGAGTTATACCCTAGAGCAGTACAGGATCTGGAAAATATAAAAGCTAATTCCTAAGGCATCAATGGCAAGCTGCCACTTCTGCCTTTTACCGTTTTGTGAATCTGTAAAATATGGACATCAATGACTTACACTCTCAAAGCATTGCCCTTGAGGTTAATCTTTGCCTTCTCATCTAAGAAATGTCACCTTTTTAACACCCACCATTTATTCTGCCTAACAGGAACCTCCAGAACTTTATACTCCACCAACATGGCTTTATCCTCCAGCCCAGGGATCTCAACTGTACAGCTCGTAAGGACAGTTGGCCACAGCACCACAAACCACTTAATCCCAGCCTTGTGCACGAGCAGCCCTCAGCCTCTCCCCATGAACAATTCCTGCCTGCCCAGCGCCGTGCACCTCAACAACGTCAGCGTTGTGTCTCCAGTCAATGTTCATATCAATACACGGACTTCAGCGCCCTCGCCAACAGCCTTAAAACTTGCCACAGTTGCTGCCAGCATGGACAGAGTGCCAAAGGTAACTCCCAGCAGTGCCATCAGCAGTATAGCAAGGTGAGTGTGGGGACAGGGCTGCAGCAGCTCCCGTTTTTGTGGGAGCTTGAATCATGGAATTGTTTGGGATTATTAATTTTGTGCTCGAATCATGGAATTGTTTGGGTTGGGATCACCAGAGTCAGAGTCAAACCTGGGACTCATCCTCACCTCGTCAAGCAGAGCACTGAGTGCCACCTCAGCAGTGCCTCCCTCACCTCCCTGGGCAGTTCCAGTGCTTGACAGCCCTTTCCATGGAGAAATCCTTCCTGATGTCCCACCTGACCCTCCCCTGGTGCACCTTCAGCCTGTGTCCTCTCCATGCTCATGCTCTGCGCTAGAGGGAATCTGTTCCACCTCTGAGAGGCTTCTCAGCACCTTGAGCATGGCCATGGCAAACCACAAGAGCTGATTTTGCAAATTAACCCCTCAAATAACCTGCCCTGCCTTTAGGCACCTGTACTTTTGGTCAACTTCTACTGTGTTTGAATTTTAATCATTCTATTTGTCCCTTTTCATGCAACATTGTCAAGTAGATTCTGTCATATTTTCCTCTTGTTCCCTCTAAATCATTGTGTAATATTGTAAGGTACAGGCTGGCACATGTACTTTTATATTTACATATGGATATATGTGTTACATATTTACGTAAAACACACACCAGGAAAGTGACAACCCATATCTTACATATAAAATCATAATTCATAATTGTTTAGGTTGGCAAAGACCTTTAAGATCATCAAGTCCAACCATTAAGGTGTTTATTCTCATTGAACAGCAGCACTGTTATTTCAGGATACTTAGATGATGTTTCATAGGAGTGGCAGGAGCTGTGCAATTGGCAAATTTTTCTGAAAATGGCAATATTTGGATTTTTTGAAGTCTCTCCTGGATTATATGGGGTTTCAAAAAACAAAGTCATGTTTGTCAATTGGAAGAGTAAAAACTGGGTATTAGTAAACGAGTGAAGCAGAATGAGGCAGAATGCACCACTTGGTGCATTAACAGAATAACTGATGCTGAGTTATCATATCTTGACTTTGTTCCTTCAGAAGAGCTTTTAGGGATCTAATCCATAATTCAGGCTGGCAGTGGACAGTTAAATGCAATAATCTCACAGAAGGGCCTGCACTGTTGAATAAGAGCAGTTGTCGAGTGCCCGTATTTACTTCCAAATAAAGCTTGCAGTGTGTGTGTTAAGGTGCAGCTAACAGCTGTGTGAAAATATGAAAGCAATGAGTAGAAGTGTGTGAGATGTGCTCTGACTGTGGGATGCTCCTTCCTTGCAGAGAGAACCATGAGCCAGAGCGCCTGGGCTTGAACGGCATCGCAGAGACCACAGTGGCCATGGAAGTGACATAACCTCCAAGCTGTCCCCAGCTGGGTCACGGTGTGCTCCTTCTTTTCCAGCTGAATGCAAACACAGCACTCTGTGGATCACAGAGAACTCACCCAGACCTGAATGGACTCCCATTATATCGTGTATTAAGTCGATATATAATGTAAATTTTGTAAAATTGGGAAAATCACTACCTTGTAAAATAGTTTATTTGTATCATCAATATTATTTCTGTTACTTGAATAGTAGATATTCATCATCATGCTTTTGCACTTGAATTTGCAACTGAATGGATTAAAAAATAATTCTTTAATGGGATCATGAGCATGACATGGGATCCTGCATCACTTGTTTAAACTATTTATTTTGCCATGTTTACATTTTGTATCTTGTACAAATAAATGCAACTTTGTGTCTAAAAAAAAAAGTTAAAGATTCATAGCTAGGAAACAAAATTCTTGTAATTTTTTTCTAAAGGAAATGTAAAGTTTTCACTTGGTTCATTTTGTTTCACAATTTGACTAGATGGACTTTTTGGTAAATACTTTAGTGGCATTTCACTGTCAAATATGAAGTTCAAGGCAAAATAGTATTTTCTATTACTGTGCAGGGGAAAGGGATGGATCGATACATGCAAATTTAATGTAGTAACTCACTTTTCCATATATTTTGAATGTATATTTCTATTTATAATACCAGTTTATAAAAAATAATTACACAGGAGAGGAAAAAAAAAAACTGACTAGGAAAATTATGCATCTGCCACATGTCCAAATGTGCAGATCTGAGACAATTTTCACCTTGATGCCATTTTATCCGAAGACTGCGTATTTTAACCGGCTTTCAAACTGTACCACACCACATTAAAGGATATTTTACCAGGTATGTATTGCATTCTATATCATTGCAATAATTCATTATTGGATGTCTAGCTATCGAGCCATCCCAGGTGGTGGGGGGGGGAGGGAGGGTTGTGGCAAGATTGTCTTTTCAATTTTGGAGAGTTTTCCTGTGGCTACAAGGCAAGTAACGGGTTGGAAAAAGTCTGACTGTAAGCGTTGGACACCTTGGTAGTGTAGTGTTTTAGTGACTTTTTTTATACGGTTCTTGTACATTAGATACGTGTAGTGGTGTTTCCGAATGTTTGTTTATGCACTAGTTCAGACAACTTTCCCTGTTACTTGTTCTTGATAAGTGAAAACTGCAGGGAAATAAAAATACATATCAAAACCTGGCCATGGTGCATATGTGGTTATTTCACAGTGTGCAGGCAGGGGCAGCAGCGCTTCTGGAGGCTGCTCAGGGACTCTGATCCTCTGATCCCAGCATATGCACTGATTTCCAGAAGCCTGCAGGTGATGGGATAATTCTGTGCTAGGGGAGGGGTGGGATGGTGTGGTGCTGTTCACAGGGCTTCCAGGACGAGGGAAGAGATGAGGATCTGACTCCATGTTTAGAAGGCTGATTTGTTGTATTAAAACTATACTAAAAGAAGAGAAGAAAGGATTTCATCAGAAGGCTAGCTAAGGAAAGGAAAAAATGGAGTGGTAATAAAATCTTGTGATTGACCAGAGAGTCTGAGCCAGCTGGGCTGTGATTGGCCATTAATTAGAAACAACCCCATGAGACCAATCACAGATCCACCTGTTGCATTCCACAGCAGCAGATAATCAATGGTTACATTTTGTTCCTGAGGTCTCTCAGCTTCTCAGGAGGAAAAATCCTGAGGAAAGGATTTTTCATAAAATGTGTTTGTGACAGGATGGGACCTGAGACCTGGGGAAATGGGATCTTCTTGCCCTGCCAAAGAAATGGGCTCAGTTTCTGCTGGTTTGTTCTCCATATTTGTGTGTTTCTGTGTTACAAATCCCAGGATCACTGAGGTTGGAAGGAGCCTGGAGATGTTGTTTAGTCCAGACTCACCCTCCCAGGCAAATCTTGCCTCTGTCATGCAGTCAGTGTATTTTCCATCTTAGCTTTCTCTATAAAGAACTATTTTTGATCCAAGCTGTGTTCAAACCTGTTTTGTCTTATGTTGTGTGAGTTAAAAGTCCTGGCAGCTAAAAACTTGCAGAGCTTTAAATCCTGGGAGTTCATCACAAACTCAGATGGCTAAAATTACCTGGTTGTTGCTTAACTGATGCTCTATTTTTATTCCATGTGATGTCTGCAGGGAGAGATGAGGCTAGTTATTCCTTTTGGGAATAGAGGAACCCAAGATGATGCCTTGGTCAGGTGAGGGGTGGTGGCAGCTTCGGGGGGCACCTGTGACTTCACTGGGATTGCTGCTCCCTGAAAATTCCACTTTATCTGATCTTTCCAGCCTTTCTGTAGAGCTGGGCTCATTTCAGGGAATGGCTGATAGTCTGAAGTATAAATGATTTTTCTTTTGAAAGAATTGTTGAAAATCTGAGCCTGTAAAAGAAAAAAAAATATTCTCCTTGATATCTAGGAATAACCTTGCTTCACTACCATCCCCAAAACCCTTTGGAGGCTTAATGAAAATGGGAAGTAATTTCCTCTGCAGATTGAAAGCTGTACACTTAGCATGGCCTCTTCTCACTACAAAGATCATTTTCAGTGGATCATTTTCAGGGAAAATTGGCCAGAAGATGTCTCTGAGATTGCTGTGTGTCTCTGATTTCGTGTAGTCTAATCCTCATCTAATTACTTAAAAAACCTTTCGCTGGAGCTTCAAACTTTTAATGGATTCTGGGAAAATGTGAGGTGCAGAGAAGGATTCCATAAACCCCCAAGGCTCTGATGTAAGTGCCAGCTGTGCAATGGCTTTCATTTAAAGGATTAGTGGTGATGAAACCTTCTGTGAACAGAACTGGAATAGTCCTTATGGAATTTCTGTGTGCCCCAAGTGCAGGAGAAGGGGAGGAGTGGTGGATGATGCTGCAGGCCGTGGAAATCTTCATGAAAAAGAAGAAAAAAGAGAAAGGGGAGGGATTAGTGCTATAAAATCCTTTGTCCAGCTGAGAATGGCACTGACTGAGGTGGTTTTGTGCTCTTTGAACGTGTTGAGGATATGATGTTGTTCAGTTTGAATTCCCTTTTTTGTGCATCTCTGCAGCAGGATTGGAATAGGGATTTCTGTTCTGTTGTGTGTTGGGAATATCTTTCAGGTAAGATTGTGGAATCCTGGCTTATCTAAGCAATTTATGCTGGACTTCATGTCAGGTGCAGAGCTTTAAATGTCAGGAACTAGAAAATGCTGGTTCTTTCTCTAATAAGATTTCTGTTTATGGATTGACTGGAGTTTTGGTGTGTGTTTGTCATCCCAACAGGCTCCCTGCATTTGCCTGCAGAGAAACAGTTTCAAAGCTCACTTCCATGTTTCTGCTACTTTGAGGGTTTGCAACATTCGCCCTTTAATTGGAAAGGCTGGGAATAACCTTGGTGAATTAAAGCCTTGGTAAATTAAAAAGGACGATGAGGGAGAGGGAGATTTTCCTGAGTAAGTTGGGTGAGCTGTGATGATCCAAGTGTTTCCATCTGAACCGAGGGAGGTAATTACTGCTGGTCCAAGCAGCCAATTGTGTAGGAACCTTTGGATGTGTTCCTTGCAGGACCCAGCAGCAGTGAGCAGTGACCCAGACCCAACTGCTCTGATTGGGTTGTGCCATCCTGCTGCAGTGACAGGGCCCAAAATGTCATTCCCTGGTGTGAGAACTGAGCAGAACATTTGTTCCTGAAGTGCCTTCCAAGAGGAAAAGGGAGTTGCAGGATACATTCCCTGTTTTCTCAGTGACTTGCTTGTCCCTCAGTCGCCTGCTCCATCTCTAAATGCAGTCTCGGTGTCCTTCAGATGGTTTTTAATGGTTTATCCTCAAAAAATTAATGAGCACACATGTAAGTTGTATTTTGCTATGAATTTAACTCTGTTAATCAGTCTGTTTTGTAACTTAGTAACTCCAGGTTAAATAAAAATCAATTAATGTAGGTTAAATAGGACTAAAATGTGAAACAGGGAGTAACACTGAAGTAACCCCAGTCACTTTTGGAATCCTTGGATCCCAGAACATTTTATGTTGAAAGGGACCTTAAAACTCACCTGTGCTTACAGACAGGGACACCTTCCATTATCCCAGGTAGCTCCAAGACCATCCAGCCTGGCCTTGTGCATTTCCAGGGATCCAGGAGCAGCCTCAGCTTCTCTGGGAATTCCACTCCAGCTCCTCCCCACCCTCCCAGCCTGACAAATTTCCTGAAGTTAGGATTGTCTCTAAGACTAAGAATAGTAAAATCTGTTTATTCCAGCCTCCCTTCAATCCACAGAACTCTGGTTTAACTCCAACACAAATGCAATTACCCAGGGAGGATGATGGAGAAGGATCCCAGCAAGGAGCAGAGGAAGGAGGGAGGCAATAACTGCGGCAGATTACAGAGAATTTGTAACAGATAAAAATATTCAGGCTGGTTTATCTGGTGGGAGGCCACAGCCCTGTGCACGGTGGTGTCACTTTGGGCACGGTGGTGTCACTTTGTCAGGACAAATCGCCGTGACGGGTGTGGCATCCCCGGGGGTGGCAGGAGCAGCAGATGGAGCAGAGAGCAGCAGTGCCCAGGGCACTGCTCAGCTGCACTTCCCAAAGCTTGGGCTTGTCTGTGGCACAGCAGGAGCTGCCATGTCCCCTCTGTGTCACTTGCCAGGGCCGGGCTGGTGGCAGGGGCTGGCTGTGCCACCAGGGCTGGGGACGCTCCCACATCCCCGCGTGCGGATACCGACAGCCCAGAGAGAGAAAGGCAGAGAAACTTTCCCAGGAGTTGTTCTGGGCGGTTTGAGAATGAATGAAAACCAATCTGCAGCTGGTGTTTGAAGCACTTGTTTCTCACAATCAGGCGTTCACCAAAGGGTGGTGTCCTAATTAACCAAGGGGTGACAGGTGTCATTAAGAACCAATCAGGTTCTGGGTGAACGATGTTGGTTACAAATATCGGGAGATTGTGGTAAAGTCAGCCTTTAATGCCTTCTGAAAATTCATGGAATGTGTCGCCTTTCTTCCCGTTCCTGACTCGACGGTGACATCCGCACTCCCTGAGAACTGCCGGGGGGAAAGGATGCTGAAAACAGCAGCGCTCCCCCTCCTGATCCTGAATTCTGAATCCTGCCCTGGGGGAAAGGACCCCGAAACCAGCAGCGTTCTCCTTCTCCTGATGCTGATCCTGAACCTGAATCCCGAACCTGGGGGAAAGGACCCCAAAACCAGCAGCGCTCCCTCATCCTGATCCTGATCCTGCCCTGGGGAAAGGACACCACGAACAGCAGCGTTCTCCTGATGCTGATCCGCCCCGACTCGGCACAGGGGGGTTTAAATCAGCGCTGTAAGTGACACCAGAAGATGGCATCAGCTGCCCGCGATGCTCCTTAACTCTTTCTGCATCTCCACGGAGCCTTTGTGCTTCGGGATTGGGTGGTTTTAGTGCTTTCCTGCCCATTCGGTATTTTTATGGTTGCTTTAAAAGTTCCTGTAATGTAAACAACAGGTTTTTTTCCGAGTTACAATCCTTTTATTTAGGTGATTTATTAACCCAAATGTAAAGATGGTAACTTGGAGAAAATGTTTTGTGTACTCAATAATGACCTGAAACGTTTTGCTGTTTTGTACAGTGGTAAAATCGATTTATTTATTTTGAGCAAACCCATTTTTTTTTAGGTGGGTTAACACCAAGTACATGACTGTGCATAACGTGAATAATTTATATGGAGATTGAGATTTATGTGTGTACTTTACCTTTTTTTAAAGTAAGCATATATTGGAGTGTCTTGCAAACGAGAAACAATTCCTGCCAGCCCAGCCCCAAGCACTTTCTCAGGGAGTACCTTTGGAGTGCCAGTGCTCCATTTCCACATCCAAACTCCTGTGGAGGTCTGAGAAAGGAACCCCTGTGGCCCTGACCCCAAAGAAATCCTCACCTGTCTGGTCCAGGGAGATGCTGGGTCTGGGATAATCATCCTGAGAGCATCAGTGCTGCAGAGTGCAGTGCTGATCCCCAAGAAATCCTCACCTGTCTGGTCCAGGGAGATGCTGGGTCTGGGATATTCATCCTGAGACTGTCAGGGGTGCAGATCCTGCTCCTTTTGCTGTGGAATTTTTCCCCTGCCTGGCCAAATGTCCCTGTACCCAGTCCCTCCTGAGCTGTGGATGTGTCCCCGTGCCTTTGATGATCCCTGGGGATGCAGAGCACATAATTCCTGACCCTCAGCTCCTCCTGGCTGCCTCCTCAGCACTCTCCAGCTCATTTCTGCCTGTTCTCCAGCCTGCCTTTATTTATTTTTATTCCTGCTAAACACGTTCACGCTCTGCCTTTGCAAACATTTCCTGGTGCACTCTCAGTGTCTGTGGGACATTAATTCCGGGTGACATTTCAAATCGCCTTTTTGTCGCGGGGATCCCACCCTTTTGGTCCCTCCTGGGAGAAATCCTTTAGCAGCCCTTTCCCCCGAGCCACATCGGAGCACCGATGGCACCAAGAGATCAGATTTCCAGCCTCGGGCCGCTGCCGAGGCCCGGGATCAATGGGATGTGCATTAACGCTGCTCTCCTGCTGACAGCTCCCGCCCCTGGCCAGCGCTGCTCCTCTGCTCCTTGCACGGAATTGTTCAGCACAGCAGAAATTCAACCTTGCTGCTTCCTCCTGCAGCTCCCTCCCAAACCCAGAGCCCATTCCTGGAGCCTGGCAGCAGTGAAAGGGAGCAATGGTAATGCTGAAATATTCCCTTGATACCTCAGGTTTTGCCTTTTCTATGTTTCAGGCTCTGTGCTGCTTTAGTGTGCAGCTCTGAGCTTCACATTCAGTGTTGCTGAGCTCTGTGCACAGAGCAGGGAGACAAAACAATTCCTGCTCCAGCTGGGCACCAAGGACAAATGACCCAAATCTCAGCCCAGGAGCACAAACCCCGTGGGCTGGAGAGAGAAAAACAAGCAGGGTGGGACTGCAGGGGCTAAAGCTGGAATGGGACAATGAACTGCAAGATGCAAATGGAGCAGAACTGATCCCAGGGAGAGACCCCGGGAGCGCTCGTGCATTTTGGGGCCATTTTGGTTCATCTTGGGTGCAGCCCTGGCTGGGCTCTGGTGCTGCCCAAGGTGCATCCATGGAGGAGATCCTTGGAATGAATCCCTGCTTTGTTCTGTGACTCTGTCCAGCCTCTGCTCCAGGGCAGCATTCACAAAGCATCAGCCCCATTTCTGTGGGATCACCTCTGTCACAATCCCTGTCCTGCTTTGTCACCTGTCCCCTCCCTGGTTTTCCTGCAGCCTCAACACCTTGGCTCCCCTGCAGAGAAATGGAATTTTCTCATTCCTTTATGAATTCCCAGACCTCAAGGAGGGGATCTGTTATTCCTTTATTATTCCTATTCACTATTCTGATATCTTGGGGTATTTACTGAGCTGAGGTTGGCTCAGTTCTTTCCGTTCTTCAGAAAAATCAGAACTTGCTGTCAGACCCTATCTGATCTGCCAGGGTGAGCTGTACTGGGGAGCTGCAGGGCTGGGAAGGTGGGAAAAGGAGATAACATCCAGCTTCTCTTTCTGTGGTGCTGGTAGGAAGGCAATTTTCATATGTTCAGGTGTAAGTAAGCTCAGGAAAACATATATCTGAGTGGATTTCTTGTAAGTGTGCAGCTGGAAATGACATTGAGGTTTGAGAGGTGAAAGAAATGAATGAATGAAGGTGAAAACCATAAACTAATTTAGCTCTGCTTTTCTGTGTTTTCATGGTTTTTATAAAGCAGGTTTGAGAGGTGAAAGAAATGAATGAAGGTGAAAACCATAAAGTATTGGTTCCCACCAAAGTGTCCATCCCACCTTCAGGCACCCAGCCCAGCCTGGGAGAAGCTCACAGACCCAGCGAGGTGCTGATCACTCCCAAATCTGCCCAAAAATTCACGTTCCTGCCAGGCTGCTCCACCTAATCTGGTGCTAAGTAGTGAAACCAGCAGCAGCTGGGTGACAATTCAGTATTGTCTGTGCTCCAGACAACGTCACGTTGTTTGTGACAAAGCTGCTGAGGAGAGATGGCTCTCTGCATTCTTCCTGATGGCAGATTATACCTGCTCTAATAGAAAAATCGAGTTTTGCTTATCTCACTCCAAAATGAGCACTCCATAATGGAGGAAAATAAGGATTAATTCATCCAAAGGCTCGTCTTTTATGACTAAGCCCCTACTTGTCATGACTAACAAATTTGCTATTCAGGGTAAAAGCTTGAAACATAAGAGAAATAAAAGGGATAATTGGTAATCCAGGGGAATAAATCCCATTATGTAATAATGGCTTATCACATGCTGCACATTGCTAACTCTCCCCCATGGAATTGCTTTTAGGAAGGCTGGGAGAGGCTTTGTTGCCAGCCTGCTCCTCACATCCACCTCAGGTAATGACTGCAAGAAAGGGAGATTTCCGTCAAAACCCTGCAGGATTGTCCACCCTCCTCTTAATTGCACAGCTGAGGGGAATTGAATGGTGGAACTCTGGTGGGAACCAGGACCAGGAGCTGCTGCAGCTTCCCAGAAGACACCATGGATGTCTGGATTCTTCTCTAAGCAGGAGATTCTTGTCGGGAGAAACTGATGGAGGAGCAGGAGGAGACTTCCTGTGGCATTTCAGACACAATCTGTTTGCCACAATCACAATGCCTGTTTCACAATCATGTGAGTGCAGGGAAACAAACGAGCCAGGAGGGAGGTGGTTTTAGCACGTAAGGAAGGAGCATTTTTAGGGAAGGAGGACGAGGAGAGCCGCCCTGTGAGGAGAAGCAGGCTCCAGGCTGCTTTTCCCAGATGCTGATTCATGGGACAGAACTTCGTGCCCACGGAGCAAGGTCAGAGCCCAGAGGCACCACTGCTCCTGCTGCTCTAGGAAGAACATTCCAGGAAAAACATCCTTTAACCCGGTCACACATCCAGCTGTGCCAGAGGCAGAGGAGAAAAACCCTGAGGGGAGATGCCAGGGGTGGATTTGAGCTGGGAGAGGGGCTCTGTTGGAGCAAATCCAGAGGATCACCAGGAAGCTGGTGTGGAAACCTGAGCACCTTCCATGGACACAGGCTGGGAATGCTGGGGAGAAGGCTGTGGAGAGAAGGTTGTAGGGAGGAGGTTGTGTGCAGAGACCACAGCAGCTTCCAGCATCTGGAACAAGCTGGAGAGAGACTGGAGGAAATTTAATTGAGATAGAAGGAAGAAATTCTTCGCTGTGAGGGTGAGGAAACCCTGGCACAGGCTGCCCCTGGACCCCTGGAAATATCCCAGGCCAGGCTGGACGGGGCTTGGAGCAGCCTGGGAGAGTGGAAGGTGTCCCTGGGCAGTGCTGGGTGTCCTTTGGTAAGGATTTTAACAAATCGAGCAAGGAGTTGTGCTGACAATTAGTTTTAGGGTCTCCTCATCACCACACAGCACAGAACATGTTATTGATGAGCAGTATATGAAATAGATGTCGCAGACGACCGGTATGTGAAATATTTATATACAATATAATAGATGTATACGAAATAAAGCGGTGGAACGTGTCCCTGGGCAGTGGAAGGTGTTCCTGGGGCAGTTCAAGGTGTCCCTGGGACAGTGGAAGGTGTTCCCAGGGTACTGGAAGGTGCAGTGGAAAGTGTCCCTGGCAGTGTTAGGTGTCCCTGGACAGTGTTAGGTGTCCCTGGGGCTGTGGAAGATGTCCCTGGGCAGTGGAAGGTGCAGTGTTAGGCGTCCCTGGGGCCGTTCAAGGTGTCCCGGGGAGAGTGAAAAGCATCCCTGGGACAGTGGAATGTGTCCCTGTGGAAGGTGCAGTGGAAGGTGTCCCTGGAGCAGTGGAAGGTGTCCCTGAGACAGTTCAAGGTGTCCCTGGTAGTGAAAGGCGCAGTTCAACGTGTCCCCGGACAGTTCAAGGTGTCCCTGGGCAGTGGAAGGTGTTCCCAGGGTACTGGAAGGTGCAGTGTTAGGTGCCCCTGGACAGTGTTAGGTGTCCCTGGGGCAGTTCAAGGTGCCCCTGGACAGATGGAAGGTGCAATTCAAGATGTCCCTGGGCAAATCAAGGTGTCCCTGGGTCAGGTCGAGGTGTCCCCGGGCAGTTCGAGGTGCAGTTCAAGGTGTCCCTGGGTCAGGTCAAGGTGTCCCCGGGCAGTTCG
>NW_005054298.1:444239-450240 GCF_000277835.1 Geospiza fortis | reverse complement strand
CTCCCTTCCCCTCTCCCTTCCCCCTTTCCCTCTCTCTCTCCTTTCCCTCTCCCTTCCCTTTTCCTTTTCTCTCTCCCTTTCCCTTTCCCCTTCCCCTTTCCCTTTCCCTCTCCCTCTCTCTTCCCCTCTCCCTCTCCTTTTCCCCTTCTCTCTCCTTTTCTTTTCCCCTCTCCCTCTCCCTCTCCTTTTCCCTCTCTTTTCCCTCTCCCTTTCCCTCCCCCTCTCCCTCTCCTTTCCCTTTCCCCTTTCCCCTCTCCCTTTCCCTTTCCCCTTTCCCTCTCCCTCTCCTTTTCCTTTTCCCTCTCCATCTCCCAGAGCAGGTCCCTCAGAGGGCAGCACTCAGAAATCCCCAGTGTCTCTTTGCATGGGGGTTCTCGAGCAGATTTTTGGTTTAGTGTCCAACCAGCCTGGTCTGTGGTGCTTTATTTCATATATATATATATATTATACTGTGTATAAATATTTCATATACTGGTCGTCTGTGGCATCTATTTCACATGCTGCTCATCCACAACATGTTCTGTGCTGTGTGGTGACGAAGTGACCCTAAAATGAATTGTCAGCAACTCCTTGCCCAATTTGTTAAAGTCCTTCTGATTTGTTAAAATCCACGATTTGTTAAAATCATTATCAAAACCTTGAGGTCATCAGAAACTTTGCTGGTGAAAGTTGCAAAACAGCCTCGAGGGGAAAAGAAAAAAGGATGAATTATGAGCATAAACAGCTTGTGGTTGTTATTTTTTTTTTAACATGAAATGCCCTCTGTCCTGTCCGAATTAATTGTGTTTCCGTGAAGGTTAAAGCTGTTGGCACCCCCAGCAGCCTGTTAACAATAGAATAATCAAATTGGTTATCAATCTTGGGCAGCAGCAGCAGCAGCACAGGGCTGCCTTTGGCCAGCAGATATTGGGAGGGAAAATGTGTCTGTGCCATTGTGGTGCTTGAGAAACAAATGTCAGCAAGTTCCCCTCCCCCTAAATAAATAAACCCTCAGACATATTAAAAGCAGATTAAAATACAGCTCCTGTAAATCCTTTGCAGTGCTGTGTTCTGAAGAGAATTGGGGTTTGGAATTCTCTTTTCCCACTCATAATGTGTCTTTGTCTGTAAAGTGTCTGTTGGCTGGGAAAGCAGTAAGTGTGATGCTTTGCAAAAGGGTTTTGTGGCTTTCAAGAAGGAGATAATTCCTTTGGTGAGGGTGAAAAAAAGGAATAAAATAACAACAACAACTGGTAATTTCCTACCATGGAAGTTAAAAAAAATAGAGAGAGGTGAGGAAAGTGCATGTATTTATTGATGTAGATGTGTATTTTACATGGATATTCAGGTTGATTTGCTGTCTTGAAAAATCTAGTCAGAAGCTTGGAGTTTGCCTTTCCCTTCCTAAGGCAAAAACTGTAATTATTTAGGATTTTAATCAGCTCAACGAATGCAATATGTGCTCAAATGCAGGCTCTGGTTTGCGAGGAGGAGCCATCAGCTGGAGCTCCGTGGGAAGAGCTGTGCTCGGCTGGGGTGGGGGCGAGCACAGAAACCTCCCCTGATTCTTTGTCCTCTTCATTGGCAGCCCTGGGCTCTGGTGGAACTCGATCCCCAGTGGATCCCACTGCAGCAGGAGTGGGAAGTGCTGCTGGTTTTTTATTATTATTATTGCTATTTTGATTATTTCCTTGCTTTGGAGCGGCTGCTTTGCTCCAACAAATAATGCCTGGCAGGGGCAAGGAATCCTGATCTGGGGAAAGGCAGAGCAGAGCAGAATTCCTTCTAGGAAAAGCAGGATTTCAGTCTTCAAAAGCTTCAAAAATTAACCAGGACCAACCACTTTTTTTTTTCTTTTTTTTTTTTTTTTTGTTTTACTTTTGCATTTGAAAACACTGCAATGCAGCTTTTACTTTTGATCCACGGATTGGAAAGGGAAGGGTTCTGTTAAAATTTAAAAAACCAAACAAAACTACCAACTTCCCCTCAGAGGAATTAATGTCATCACGTAAGAAAAAAAATAAAATATAACTGATTTAAGGGAAACATCTTTTTTTTTTTTTTTCTGGCTAGTAAGTCTGAATACGTTTATTCCTTCCCAGTAAACACAGGGAAGAGAATTTCCCACTGTCATCTCCTGTTACACTTCCCTGGGGCCTTGGGCAAAAAAAACAATCACAGATCATGACTTGGTGTTTCTGGGGAGGAGCAGCAGGGAGGGAGAGTTTAACCACTTAGGCTGAGTTTGCTTAGGCTGGGCTGGGGCTGTGTGAGCCTGAGTCCTTTCCAGCTGGGTAAATCCCTGGGATTGGGATTTGACCCCGAGTTTTGGGTTGGTTTGGGTTGGGTTGGGTTGGTTTGGGTTGGTTCGGTGTCCGTGTGAAGCGCGGAGGGTGAGAAGCCTTTTCCCTTGAATTCCCCTCTGCTTCAAGCAGCCAGAAACTCTGTGTTTCCATCCTGCCAGCAAGTTCAAAGCACAAAAAGCCTTTGGGGTGAGTGAGGGCAGGAGAAGGGGATCGAGGGGATAAACCCAGGGCTTCCCTGTGCGCTCAGCGGGCTGCAGCTCGGCGTTACCTCCCTCTGCAGCCTCAAGGTGACTCTCTGATGGATTGTCTTGGCTGACAGACCTAAAAATGTGCTTTTCTGCTGCCTGGCTGGGCTGGCAGGGCCCAGCAGCTCTGGCTGTGCCCTGCTCCTCCTCCAGGTGCTTTAATCCCTGAGCGCCTGGGCGGGAAGGATGCAGAGAGCACAGCATCCCCGGGATAATCCCTGCCTTGGCTTTGGGGCTTGGGCTTATCCCTCCAGCCAGCTCTGGGGTCAAATAAATAAGAATTTAGTCGTGGAGAGAGTGCTGTTTTCATGTTTTCACCTCCTTTTTCTCTACTGTAAAAGAAATGAGAATTTAGTTGTGGAGGGGAACGGTGTTTTCGTGTTTTCAGCTCATTTTCTCTGATGTCAAACAAGTAAGAACTTAGTTGTGGAGGGGGTGATGTTTTCATGTTTTCACCTCCTTTTCCCCTATTGTAAAATGAATAAGGATTTAGTTGTTGAGGGAATGGTGTTTTCGTGTTTTCAGCTCCTCTTCTCTGATGTCAAACAAATAAGAATTTAGTTGTGGAGGGGTCATGTGTTTTCGTGTTTTCACCTCCTTTTTCTCTGTTGTAAAATAAATAAGAATTTAGTTGTGGAGGGGGTGGTGTTTTTGGTGTTTTCAGCTCTTTTTTTCTCTGATTTAAAATAAGAATTTAGTTGTGGAGAGAGTGGTGTTTTCCTGTTTTCACCTCCTTTTCCCCTATTGTAAAATGAATAAGAATTTAGTTGTGGAGAGGGGGTGATGTTTTTGTTCTTTCACCCCCTTTTTCTCTATTGTAAAATGAATAAGAATTTAGTTGTTGAGAGGGTGGTGACTTCAAGTTTTCACCTCCTTTTTTTTCTATTGTAAAAGAAATAAGAATTTAGTTGTGGAGAGAGTGGTGTTTTCATGTTTTCACCCCCTTTTTCTCTATTGTAAAAGAAATAAGAATTTAGTTGTGGAGGAGGATGTGTTTTCATGTTTTCACCCCCTTTTTCTCTATTATAAAATAAATAAGAATTTAGTTGTGGAGAGAGTGGTGTTTTCATGTTTTCACCTCCTTTTTCTCCAATATAAAACAAATAAGAATTTGGTTGGGGGGAGGGGGAAGATGTTTTCATGTTTTCAGCTCTTTTTTTCTGACGTAAAATAAGAATTTAGTTGTGGAGGGGGTGGAGTTTTCATGTTTTGAGCTCCTTTTTCTCTGATGTAAAACAAATTAGAATTTAGTTGTGGAGGGGGTGGTGTTTTCATGTTTTGAGCTCCTTTTTCTCTGATGTAAAACAAATAAGAATTTAGTTGTGCAGGGGGTGGTGTTTTTGGTGTTTTCATGCTTTCAGCTCCTTTTTTCTCTGATGTCAAATAACAATTTAGTTGTGATGGGGGGGAGTGATGTTTTCATGCTTTCAGCTCTTTTTTTTCTGATGTAAAATAAGAACTTAGTTGTGGAGGGGGGTGATGTTTTCATGCTTTCAGCCCTTTATTTTCTATGTAAAATAAGAATTCAGTCGTGGAGGGGGGGTGATGTTTTAAGCTCTTTATTTTCTATGTAAAATAAGAATTTAGTCGTGGAGGGGGGGTGATGTTTTCATGCTTTCAGCTCTTGTTTTCTGATGTAAAATAAGAATTTAGTTGTGGGGGGCTGATGTTTTCATGTTTTCAGCTCTTTATTTTCTGATGTAAAATAAGAATTTAGTTGTGCAGGGGGGGTGTTTTTGGTGTTTTCATGTTTTCAGCTCCTTTTCCCCCCTAGGAGTGCAGCATCCAGCGCAGGGCTGATCCGGGGGCTCTGTCCATGCAAACCCCTCCTGGTGGGAAGCAGAGCATCCCAGAGCAGCTCAGGGATGTTGTTGTTCCCAGGGGGGGATCAAAGGCTCCCCATTGCGGCTGCCAGCTGCTTTTGGCACTAGGAGGGATTGGTAAAGCCGGGCTTAGCGGCAGTGCTGAGCTCTGCAGAGTCCCCCATCGCCTCTCTGCGCATCCCTGGGCCAGGGCAGGGAGGATTCCTGGGCAGGGCTCAGCCCTGGGGGCCCTTCCAGCTGGGAATGGTCTGGGACAGAAAGGAAAATAAAAATTGGTGGCTGATTCCTGTCTGAGCAGGGATGTGGTTTTGTTTTATATGGTTTATTTTTTTTTTAATGCTTTCTGCTGGAAGTGCTTTTTGGAATGTCTCGAGGAGAGGTTCTCGCTTATTTTCATCCCTTAGATATTTGGCTGTGCTTTGTCTTTTATTCCGTGTATATCGGTGAAGTCAGCAGAGTTTGTGCACGTTCTAAAACCCCTCTGAGTGCTGTTTGACACTTGTCACTCTGGGGGTAAAGCAGACCTTAAAAAAATAAATAAATTCTTGGGATAATAGATAAATGGCTAATTAAAAAATTATAAAAATTAAATATATTTTTATTATCCCAAGAATTATTTCTTGGGCTAATAGATAAATGGCTAGTTAAAAAAATTATAAAAATGAAATGTATTTTTATTATCCCAAGAATTATTTCTTGGGATAATAGATAAATGGCTAGTTTAAAAAATTATGAAAATTAAATATATTTTTATTCTCCCAAGAATTATTTCTTGGGATAATAGATAATTGGCTAGTTAAAAATATATATATAAATAAAAAATATAAAAATTAAAATATAAAAATTAAACTATTAAAACATAAAAATAAAAAATAAAAAATAATAGATAAATGGCTAGTTAAAAAGATAAAACTTAAAATATAAATGTTACAATTTTATGTAAAAATATAAAAAATTAAATATAAATTCTTGGGATAACAGGTAAATGGCTGGTTAAAAAAAATATAAAAATTAAACAACTGCCATGCTGGAATTATTTTTGTGTGCAGCTTTTCCCAAAAGAAGCCAAGTTTCCATCCCTACCCCAAAAGCCACGAACTCTGTGCCTGTGGAGGGTTTAAAACCCCTCAGAGAACTCTGAGTGCTGTTTGATACTTGTCACTCTGTGGGTAAAACAGACCTTAATAAATAAATAAATTATTGAAATAATAGGTTGGTTAAAAAAAATATAAAAATGGAACAACTGCCATGCTGGGAAATTTGTTTTTTTTTGCGCGTGCAGCTTTTCCCAAAGCCAAGTGCCCATCTCTCCCCAAAGACACAAGGCCTGTGCCTGGGGAAGATTTGTTCCTCTTCTCCACTGAGGACTTGTTGGAAAATCCCAGCTCTACAGGGGCAGCACGGAGGGGTTTTAAAAGATTTTATTCCGTTATCAGTCTCGATGAAGGGTGGGACACAAGAGATGTAAAACCCAGCACCATTCCATCAGAAACCACCCTATTTCCTGGTCCCAATCCCTTAGGAATGCTTTTCAGCCTGTTAGCTTGTGCCACACACTGCTGCTAATACTTATAACACAAATTATTATTATTATTATTATTATTATTATTATTATTATTATTATTATTATTATTATTATTATTATTAT
>NW_005054298.1:440690-443851 GCF_000277835.1 Geospiza fortis | reverse complement strand
ATTATTTATTATTATTATTATTATTATACTCTATATGTTCTTTCACAGTTCGAATTCTCCAAAATCTCTGGCGCTTTTGCAACGCCAGATTTATGAACTTGTTTCTGGCTCAATCTCTCTCTCACCCGTCTCTATTCCATTCCTTCCTCAGCCAGCACACCTTATCTCAGAGTTTGCATCCAACCTTTATTTCTATTTTTATTTCTATTTCAAAAAGCACGAACTTTTTGCGCCAGGCTGTGTGAGCTCCCGGCCGGGCTTTGGGAGTCCTTTGCAAACCCACTGGGCAGGGTTTGGTTTGAAAGGAAGAAGGGCTGGGTTTGCTTTGCTGAGAAGGAATTTTGGGATACAAACGCCTATTTTATCCCCCAATTCCTGGGGAATTGGTGTTTTCAGGCAGATTGCTGAGGTTTTTGTGGGATCTGTGTGTCCCCCAGGTGTCCCCTGCACACCCCGGGGTTTTCCTGCAGCCTGGAATAACTCCTGGACCTGGCTGCTTTTTCTCCTTGCATGGAGGATGTGCTGTGCTCATCCCCTGTGGCTCTGGTGCTTTCAGGTCAGAGATTTCCAGAGCTCAGCACTGACACATCTGCCTGGGGTTCTCCCTTGGGGTGGTTTTGCTCCTTGGGAAGCAGCAGAATCCTTTCACGCAGGATGGTCCCACTGGGTCTGGATCGGTTTTTAAATTCCCTGCACAAAACCAATTCCATTTCCTGAGGAGTGGTGTGGCTGCTCAGGGAGCTGCTCCCAAATTTGATATTTAAAGCAATTCCTGTGCTCCACACTTGTTTTGTGTGGGAGATTACAATCAGGGGCCTGATGAGGTGTTTGGTTCTGGTTTTAGTTCTTATTCTATTATTATTTTATTAAGAAAGATATTGATTTCTTGTGGCAGGGAGACTCCCATGAAGTGCTGAAATAAAAGTGCCATCATGTCAGTGGAAAAAAGTTTGTGCTGATAAGGATTCCTCCAAATATTCTCCTTTTCCACTGTGCCTGTGTGTGACCTCAGGTTTTGGGGTGGGTGGCAGAGTTCAGCTCATGGGGTTCTGCAGGAATTGACCCAATTTTGGGAGCTGTTCCCAAGGCAGGGATACTCCCCAATGAATTTCAAACCCAAATCCTTTTCTGTGTGGGATTGCTGATGGATTCCTGGTTTTGTCCATCCATTTCTATCTACTCGGTTTTTGGATTTTAAAAAATCTTAAAATGTGAAATGTTTCGATTTTTATGGGAAATGCTTGTGATTGCCATCAGATTCCTGTTAAAATATCAATAACTGGTGACAGGAGAGCTCCAGAAAATGTCCATTTTCCACCTGTGAGACAGAGCCATGACACCAAGAACATGAGATTTTTTTCCTCCCCCATGAGAAACGAGTACCCAGAGACAAAACCTTCAATATTTAACAGTATTCTTTGCTAAAAGCGATCAGTTTTCCCTCTCTCTGCTGAGAGAATTCCCTTTTCCCTGCCTGGTTATGATGATGGATAGGATGGGGTAAAAATCCCTCTCCTGGCTCAGGGGATGGAGTGAACCTTGAGAAACTGGGCTGCTTCTGCAGCTGCTGCAGAACATTTCTCCTCCACGAGGAGGATTTGATGCCAAAACCACATTAAATGACCCCAAGACCTCCAACACCTTTTTTGCAGCACCAAACACCCCCAAATTTCCTGAGATATTCTTGCTATGGCAGCATTTTCCAGCCAGCAGAACATGGTTTTGGCAGCTCCTGAGCTGAAAACCTCTGGTTCTGAGGGGTGAAAGTTGAATTTCAAAGCCACACAGGAATTATCCTGGCTGTGAATTATTCCCCAGTTTAGGAGAGGCTGAGCAGGAGAGCGTTCTCTGAATTGGGGAACTGGGTTAGGGAGTATTTTTAGCCAGGCTGTTGCAGAAGTTGGCTTTTTCTGCAGCTGTAATCTCTTTTTTTATTTTTTTATTTTTTCCCTGCCTGCACTGCTGCAATCCCTGCTGGATTCAGAACAGGGGGATGGATGGGGGTGATGCTGCAGCTTCTCCCAGGGCTGGGGCTCTCACCTCCTCACTGGGGGATGATCTGCCAAAAAACCCTCCCAGAAAATCCCCTGGATTTTTGTTAATGCACCTCCAGTCACACCCACCCTCTGCTTCTCTCTCCCATGGCCTTTTATCCCATAATCTCCTTTTATTTTGTATTTCTATTCTCCCTCTCTCCTTTTCTATTACTTTTCCTCTCTCTCCTTTTCTATTACTTTTCCCCTCTCATTTTCTATTATTTTTCCCCCCTCTCATTTTTTATTACTTTTCCTCTTTCCTTTTTTCTATTTCTTTCCCCCCCTCTCTCCTTTTCTGTTGCTTTTCACCTTTCACCTTTTCACCTTTTCTATTACTTTTCATCCCTTTTCTCCTTTCTTCTTCTTTTTATCTTGCATTTTGCCTGATTTTCTCCTCTCAGGACCTCTCCCTGTGCTTTTTTTTGTATTTTCCCCCCTTTCTGGGCCACCCACAAATTCCCCAGTGTGAAGCTGCCGTCACTTGGTTTGATTATTTGATTTGATTTATTTCTCCCTTCCTGACACCTCTCACAATTTAAGTTCAAAGCGAGAACAGTTCAGCGCCGCGAACAAATCTGAAAAGCGGAATTCATCTCACTACACAGGAGCACGTGGAGAAACATTCTCCTGGGTGAAAAAATGTTTGTTTGTGTTGGTGATGGAGGATTTATTCCCTGGCTGTGTGTGCAGCCCAGATTTTCTGAGGATTATGGAGTAAATTCCGCCCTAAACTTCAAACAAAGCATAAAAAACCTGATTTCTGTGCCCTGTGTGTGCAGGAGGAAGGTGGGAATGCTGAGAGGAGCTGGGGGAAAATGGGAGAAAAACCCAAAATGAGCGGGTTTTGTGGTTGGGTTTGTGCCAGAACGGATCAGAGTGAGTTAGTAAATATGGGATATTTGTGTTTCCCCTAAAATGAGCCATTCTTTATTTTATTTATTATACATATTTATATATTCTATAAATATATATAATTAGTAATATATATGATTATATATACAATATAATATATATTACTATAGTATTATCATAATGTTATTGTTATAGATTATATTATATACATATAATGTAAATTATAAATATGGGATATTTGTGTTTCCCTTAAAATGAGCCATTCTTTATTTT
>NW_005054298.1:437740-440152 GCF_000277835.1 Geospiza fortis | reverse complement strand
ATAATAACAATATATTTTAATATATAATATATAAACCACATCATTGTAATATTATGTTAATATAATGCTATTGCTGTATATTATATATGATATTATAGGTATACTATAATATTATCCAATTATATTATATTATCATTATATTACCGTAATATTACATATCACATCTATTAATATATTAATTTACCAGGGATGCAAAACTTGAACACTCTCTGTGTTCCTCCTGATAACTGGTGCAGAAATGAACCAAGCAGCAATTCTGCTTTGAAATGTTTTTTTGTAAGGGGTTTTTGGTCTCCGTTTGTCTAATTACCTGGTACAATTTGATTAATTGGGATGGGATTACTGAGCATCACCAAACCAGGCGCTGCATGATCCTGGCCCTGCCCCATAAATAATCAGGTTTTCCAAACAGCACTGGGGCCTCTCTTCAGCAATTTCCTATTTAGGCTTTCCTAGACCCCTCAGCTACCTCAGGGAAAGAATCCTTACTTTTAAAAAATATTATTAAAAAGTGTAATTTTTGCATCATTACCTCTTTCCCAAGCGCTTGTGCTTGATAGGGGAAGGTGTTTGGGGTGTGGCTGTGGTTTGAGCAGGTAATTTGGTTGTAGTGTGGGGTGCAAACAGGAATTTTGGGTCTGAGAAGGTATTTGGCGTGTGCTGTGGGGTTTGAGCTGGTATTTTGGATTTCAGCAGGTAATTCAGGTGTGGCTTGGGGTTTGAGCTGTTATTTGGGGTTTGGCACAGGATTTGAGCGGGTATTTTGGGTTTGACCTGGTATTTCAAGCGTGGCTTGAGATTTGAACGGGGTTTTTGGGCGTGGCACAGGGTCTGAGCTGGTACTTTGGGTGTGGCATGGGGTTTGTGCTTCTATTTACTGTGGAATGAGATTTGAGCAGGTATTTTGGGTTTGAGAAGGTAATTTGGGTGTGGCATGGGGTTTGAGCAGGGATTTGGGGTGTGGCACAAGATTTGAGCAGGTATTTTGGGTTTGAGCAGGTATTTTGGGTGTGGCACAGGATTTAAACAGGTGCTTTAGGTGTGGCACGGGTTTTGAGCAGGTATTTGGGGCGTGCTATGGGGTTTGAGCAGGGTTTTTGGTTCTGAGCGGGTATTTTGGGTGTGGTACAGGGTATGAGCAGGTATTTGGGGTGTGGCATGGGATGTGCGCAGGTATTTGGGGTGTGAGCAGGTATTTTGGGTTTGAGCAGGTATTTTGGGTTTGAGAAGGTATTTGGGGTGTGGCATGAGGTTTGAGCAGGTAGTTTGGGTTTGAGAAGGTATTTGCGGTATGAGCAGGTATTTTGGGTTTGAGCAGGTATTTTAGGTGTAGCATGGGGTTAGAACAGGTATTTTGGGTGTGGCACAGGGTTTGAGCTGGTATTTGGGGCGTGGCTCAAGGTGTGAGCAGGGATTTTGGTTCTGAGCAGGTATTTTGGGTGTGGAACTGGGTGTGAGCAGGTATTTGGGGTGTGAGCAGGTATTTGGGTGTGGCACAGGGTGTGAGCAGGCATTTTGGGGTTTTAGCAGGCATTTTGGGGTTTTAGCAGGTATTTTGAGTTTGAGCAGGTATTTGGGTGTGAGCAGGTATTTTGGGTTTGGTTTTTAGTTTTTAGGTGTTACAGGGTTTTAGCAGGTATTTGGGTGTGGCACAGGGTGTGAGCAGGCATTTTGGGGTTTTAGCAGGCATTTTGGGGTTTTAGGAGGTATTTTGAGTTTGAGCAGGTATTTGGGTGTGGCACAGGGTGTGAGCAGGTATTTTGGGGTTTTAGCAGATATTTGGGTTTTTAGCAGGTATTTGGGTGTGGCACAGGGTGTGAGCAGGTATTTTGGGGTTTTAGCAGGTATTTTGAGTTTGAGCAGGTATTTTGAGTTTGAGCAGGTATTTGGGTGTGGCACAGGGTGTGAGCAGGTATTTTGGGGTTTTAGCAGATATTTGGGTTTTTAGCAGGTATTTGGGTGTGGCACAGGGTGTGAGCAGGTATTTTGGGTTTGTGCCTGGTGCCCCAGAGCAGCGCAGGGCACAGGGGGCTCAGGGCTGGCCCTGCAGGGGATCCTTCTGTCCCTCACTGCCGTATTTCCCAAAAAATCCCTTCGCCAGGATTTCTGCTCCTGGGAAGCTGAGAAGCCTCCGAGAAAAATGAAAACAATAATTATCTGATTCGCTTCTCCTGTGTTTGGCTGCTTTGGAATGTGGCTTGGACATTGTTCACCAACAGGTGAATGTTTGATTGGTTCCATGTGAACCTGTTTTAACTTAGTGACCAATCACAGCCAGCTGTGTCAGACTCTGAGGAGTCATTAATGAGTTTTTCATTATCATTCTTGTGAAACCTTCTGATGTATCCTTTCTCTTTCTTTAGTATAGTTTCAGTATAGCATTCTTATCATAATATAATATAATATAATATA
>NW_005054298.1:430593-437712 GCF_000277835.1 Geospiza fortis | reverse complement strand
ATATAATAATAAATCAGCCTCCTGAGAGCATGGAGTCAGATTCTCATCTCTCACCTTGTCCTGGGGACCCTCACAAACTCGACACCCCATGGCTGTCCCTGCATTCCTTGGGGTGCTGAGCCAGGTTTAACCATGGATTTGGGATGAAGCTCTTGGCAGGACTTGTTGTGACACAATGCCACCGAAAGTGCACACGGTACTTTTAAAGGTGCTGCAGTTGTTCTTGTGCTGCACGGAGCTTCGAGAATGATCAAATCTGGCTGGGACAAAGCCCAGCCAGCACTGTGCTGCCCTGACATTGTAGAAATGAAGGGATGGGATTATTTTCAAGCCAAAAACGATTTGTTACTCAGATAAACATCAGTCTCAGGGGCTGTGAGATTTGAGAGGAGCAAGCAGTCAGCCATAGCTCAAGAGTAGTCACAAGTTTCTTCATTACAAGACAATATAGAACTTTGTAAACCAATAGACAGCTGCCACAGGGTTTATTTGGCTTTTCTGACCTATCATTTTTCCTTAATTTTGCTGCACTGTGGATACTTTTGCCCAATGGCTTCTGTCTCACTTGCACAGAATGTTTGTTACAACTTTTAAACTCTGTTTCTGTTATAGTTTCTAAACTCTGTTTCTATTATAACTTCTATACAACCCCACCCCGACACTACAAACCCTTCACCATCTTACCCATACAGTTTCTCACTTATTTCAAGCACATTCTTACAACTATAGAAGCAGAAGTTTATGGTTTTTCTGCTAAATGTCTGTGTGCTGCATTTTTACATCAAATCTCCCAAGGCTGCAGATCAAGCCCTCCTGTGTCTGTGGAAGTTTCTGTTTTCCTGGTCCCCACGCTGCCCTTCCAGCCCTTTGGAGCATCCCTTTTCCTGGAGATGCTGCAGGAGCTGCAGGGCCCTGGGTGCTGCCGCTGCCCTTTGCAATCCTGGGCTGTGGTTTCTGTTCCTGAGGTTTGCAGAGCAGGGGGAACATTCCTGTTCCACCCCAGGCTTTGGGAATCTGCTGCAGCATCAGATCCCTGGGCATTCCAGCACTCAGCCCCTCAGTTTGGGGTGAGGAAGGGAAAGGAGTTGTGGATTTAAGCTGCTGGCTCTGGTGACAGGAGCTCCAGCAGGAACCAGGGCATTTTTTTTGTCATTGTCCCCTGAGCTCTGCTCACTTGTGGAGGCTGGAAAATGATGGATGCTCTCCCTGTCTCCTGGAGCTGGGAATGGCTGGGATTTGCAGAGCTGGATGGCAGAGGAGAATAACGTGAATAATCTGCAGGGGTGTTTCAGATTGTGGGAGGAGAACAAAGCTCTCTGGGGAGGGGCCGTGTCCTTGTCCTGGTGCCCTGAGGGGTTCTGGCTCTGCGCAGGGGAGGGTTGGGGGGCACAGGTGTCAGGACTGAGCCCCTCCATCCTGAATTCTTCCCTTGGGATTCAGCCACGCAATAAATGAGGCTCTGGATTCATCCCTGGATAATGCACCCCAGGGCAAATGCTGGAATCTGAAATGTAAGGAACTCCCAGAGTTTTGGGTTTGTAAGCTAAAGCTTAGAATTAAACTCAGCATTTGGTCTGAGACCTTGGAAAAGGCTGATAAACTTAGGTGTTAGAAGTGAGAATGTGGATTGATAAAGTAGAAACGCATACAGTGTTTCTATAGTGTATTTCTAGTGTGTGTGTAGTTCCTATTTATTTATTTTAAGATTATTCGTTTCTATTTATTTATTTATTTTTATAGTTTCTATTTATTCTATTTCCATTTATTTTCTATAGTGTATTTGTAGTGTATGTATAATTTCTATAGTGTATTTCTAGTGTATGTATAGTTTCTATAATCTTATTTCTGTAGTGTATTTCTAGTGATTGTATAGTTTCTGTAGTGTATCTATTTTCTATAGTGCATTTATAGTATATGTATAATTTCTGTAGTGTATTTCTAGTGTATGTATAGTTTCTGTAGTATTTTTATTTTCTGTAGTGCATTTCTAGTATATGTATAATTTCTATAGTGTATTTCTAGTGTATTTCTAGTTTGTATTGTGTATTTATTTTCTATAGTGTATTTGTAGTGTATTTATTTTCTGTAGTGTATTTCTAGTGTGTGTATGATTTCTGTAGTGTATTTATTTTCTATAGTGTATTTATAGTATATGTATAATTTCTGCTGTGTATTTATAGTGTATGTATAATTTCTATAGTATATTTATTTTCTACTGTGTATTTATATGTATGTATAATTTCTATAGTGTATTTCTAGTGTGTTTCTAGTTTCTGTAATGTATTTATTTTCTATAGTGTATTTATAGTGTAGGTATAATTTCTGCTGTGTATTTATAGTGTATGTATAATTTCTATAGTATATTTATTTTCTAAGTGTATTTCTAGTGTATGTATAATTTCTATAGTGTATTTCTAGTGTATGTATAATTTATATAGTATATTTATTTGTATTTTTACAGTGTATTTCTAGTGTATGTATAATTTCTATAGTGTATTTCTAGTGTATTTCTAGTTTCTGTAATGTATTTCTTTTCTATAGTGTATTTCTAGTGTATGTATAGTTTCTATAGAATATTTATTTTCTGTAGTGTATTTCTAGTGTGTGTATAATTTCTATAGAATATTTATTTTCTGTAGTGTATTTCTAGTGTGTGTATAATTTCTATAGAGTATTTATAGTTTAAAGTAGAAAGTAAGTAAAAGAAAGTTTAGAGTTTAATATATATATATATATATAAAATGAAGTACCTACAAAGGTAAACAAAGACGTTAGAATGCAGTACTGTAGGTTTGTGTGTCATTACTTAATTAGCTAAGAAAAATCACCCTGCAGCATGAGTCCATAAGATGAAATATGTAACAATTAAGTCAAAACCATGAATGTCACCCCGGAGATCTGCCAGGGACAGGTTTAACAAATACAAACATGAACGCAGGGCACAGCTGGGCTCCTGGGGGCTTCCCCCAAATCTGCTGTGCTTGGAAACCTCCCCTGCTCTGCTTTTTTTGGGATGTCCTGAACCTGCTCCAGCCACAGCCTCAGCCCCACGGTGGCCCTGGCTGACCTCTGCTGCTCCAGGATGGGTTTTGTTTTTCCTGCTGGGAAATCCTGGTTTTGTGAAAAGAAAACCGTAGTCCCTACACAGCAACGAAACCGCAGTAGTTTGAGATCAAAGTGTTGGATTTTGACAGAAAACAGACAATCATGGAATTCAGGTTGGAAAAGACCTTGAAGATGATGGAACCCAGCCTTTCCCCAAGGAATCCACCTCTGCCCCTTGTCCCCAAATGCCACATCCACGTGGATTTTAAACCCATGGAGGGCTCCACCACTTTCCTGCTCACCCTTTCTGGGAGAAAACTTTTCCTGATATCCACTGTTCTCTTTTCACTCTCAATTTCTCCTGTTTTGGAGACTTGATGAATTACGGCCCCTTCCTTTCCCTTTTCTTCTGCAGAGAATATTTCTCTGCATTTTTCTGTCAAAACTGTTAATTTGCATTGTTTTATAATCAAAAGAAATCCCCAGATTCTCTCCTCCCATTGCTGTAAGGGACTAGGTCGACTGAAATGCTGGAGCCTGGTAAAAACTGGAGAAAATTTGGATTATTCTGAGTCTGGCAGTGACCTGGTTGCACCAGTGCAGGTCAATAATGATGAGAGAGCTGCTGCTCTGAGTATTGCTGTGTCAGAACCTTGCAAAAATGTTGCTCAAGAGGATTTTTTGGAGATCTTTATACTTCCTTTCTGGAAGAGTCTTTTCTTTTTCCAGGAAATAATTAAATAATGATTTAATTGAAAATAATTCCCAGGGTTTGGTTTCCTGAATTGCAGTTCCACACCCAAATGAAACGATGCTTTTTGAGGGGGAGATTTGCTGCGAGGAGTGAAAAGTTCTTTGTGCTGGCAGCGAGAAAAGTGGATCACTGGCCACGAGCCAAACCCCAGCAGCTCCACAGAGATATTGAGAAGGGAAATCAGTAATTGAGCCCCCTCTGCACAAGTAGTGCTGGCTTGGACTCCACTTGCTCTGCAGTGCCTGCTCATGCAGGGCTGCTTGCTTTCATTTATTTTCCAAATGAGTTGTAGGAATATTACCAAGATTTAGGGAGGTTTTTGTATTTTTTATGATGCTTTGGTTTGACTTGGTAGTGTATACAGGTTATTCTGAATAAATGTCCTTATTCTTTTTCTTTCCTTATTCTTTCTTTCCTTTTTCCTTTCTTTTTTCTTATTCTCTATCTTTCAGGGATTCTGCATTTTCAGGGATTCTGCATTTTCAGGGATTCTGCATTTTCACCCACCGGGTGATTTGCTGCTGTTCCAACGTTTTTATGGGGCAGGCTGGCACAGAAGAGGAGTTGGGATGGCAGCAGCATTTCCTAAGTCAGTACAGCTGAATTTTCCTGGTTTTCCTGACCTGGTTTTATTTTCTCCATTCGTTTCCAACCATGTTTTCAATTCCCAGCAGAGACAAATGGCTTTAGGAGAACGGGATCCTGTTTATTTCTTGGGCTTTACCAGCAGCAGCAGCCTTGGAGCTGCAGCATCCCTGTGGGCTGTGGGGAAAAGAATTCCCTCCTTTGTCACCGTGGTATTTTCTGAAAAATCCCTTTGCCAGGATTTTTCTCCTGAGAAGCCTCAGAAAAGAAATGTAAATAGTAATTATCTGATTGCTTAAAATGTGGTCTGGAGGTTGCTCACCAACAGGTGCATCTTTGATTGGTTCCATGTGAATTGTTTTTAATTAATGGCCAATCCCAGTCCAGCTGTGTCGGGACTCTGGTCAGTCACGGGTTTTTATTGTTCATTCTCTTCCAGCTTTCTGATGTATCCTTTCTCTTTCTTTAGTGTAGTTTTATAAATATAATATAATATAATGTACTATAATGTACTATAATATAATATATAATATAATATAATGTACTATAATGTACTATAATATAATATATAATACATTATATTATATTATATTATATTATATTATATTATATTATATTATATTATATTATATTATATTATATTATATTATATTATATTATATTATATAATAATAATATAAATCAGCCTTCTGAGAATTAACATGAAGTTAATTCTCATCTCTCATCTCATCCTGGGGACCCTCACAAACACCACACTCCATCTAAAAAATTCTCTGGAATTCCAGGGGGAGTTTGCAGCAATTTTTCCCCCTTGGCAGGGGAGGGAGCCTTCAGCAAGCGTGGCCTCTGCCGTTTTTCAAAGGAAAAGCTTTAATTCCTGCTCTGCAGCTGGAGGGGAGGGATGGGGTTTACCCCACCTTGCCAGGGAGCAGCTCCGTGCCTCCACTCCCCAAAACCACTGGGAGGGTTTGCTTTGAGCAATTCCATCCTCCAGGCCTGCAGTTTCCCATCTTTTATTTATGAACCCTCTCCTGCAAGAGCACTTGGGGTGCTGGGAACTATCTGGGAAATAATTCTCATTAATTAATGTGTTCCACCAATTTGGGGCCAAATCCCCATAAATCCCCATAAATCTGGGATCATCCCAGCTGCACCCATCAACCTCCCTGACCTGAGCACAGAGCTATGGGGGTTTTTTTTTTTTTTGGTTTTTTTTTTTTTTTTTTTTTTTTTTTTTTTTTGTTAAGGTTGGGATTAAATGTGTGAGACAGTATTTTTTGTTCAGACTCAGATGTTTATTCGTTTTTATTTATATTACAGTCTTTACAAACTGTGAGGTTTACAGCTCTTTCTTCTAGCAAGGTAAAAATGGAGCTGTATCTTTCTTCCTACGAGGCTTTTTAAGGATAAACCGTCTAATTAAGAAATGACATTGAGATTATTTTTATTTTTAACTTAATAACTATTTGTGTTCTGTAAAGTGGACTTTTTAATTTAATTGCACAATATTACTTAAACTTGTGGAGAAGAAGGTGAAGAAGAAGGACTAGTCTCTGCTTTAAACCTCTGTGTTGCTTTACATATATTTTTATATTGTGGAACATTAAACTCTCAGAATGGGTGACAAGGACACAGCACAGCCAAGGGAGCCAGGCTGGGCTGGGGGATTTGGTTTGTGCAGCTTCCCTCAGTGAGTGCAGGGCTCTGGCAGCTCTTCCAGGGGGTCCAGGATTTAAATATTTTTAAAAGAATAATTAATATAAAAGAAATATTAATATATAAACAATAAAGCAATAGATATTATTAATTATATCACAATATAGTATCATGTTCTCATAATTGTATATATAAGTATAATTGTATATAAGTATATAATTATATAAAAGTAATTATTTCACAATATAGTATAATATTTACTGTAATATCAATTTATATTAATATATGTTATAGTTATATTTACATATAATGATATATAAATATATAATAATATTTTAAAATATTTAAATCATATTTTTATTTATCACTGAAGGCGATGCAGAGAGGGGGTAGAGAACCCTCCCGCTGCCTTCCCAGGGGTCCAGGGGCAGCCTCAGTTTCCCTGGAAGCTTTTCAGGGTCCCCTCCTGGGAGAATCTCTGATTTTACTTTCAGGCTAAAATCCCTCATCGCACTCCAGTGCCTCCCCCAAATCAAACAAATCCAGCTTTTTGTTGTCTGTCTGCTCCCTTTCTGCTCCAGCAGCTGGGGATTCTGTTCTGAGCCATCCCACCTTGCCCGTGGGGTTTTTTTAAGGGTTTTTTTTGTGGGGTCAGTGGCTGGAGGGGAGGTGTCACCTCCCAGGCTGGGGGACACAGGGGACTCATCCTGGAATTCATCCTGGAATTCCAGCAGGGCTTCCCACCCCCAGCGCTGAGCTCTCCTCATTTCCCCTCCCTGGGTTGATTTATTTATTGACCAAGCCAGGAAATGTGTTTGGTTATTTTTAATTTCTTTAATTGAGGCTGCATCAGCTTCAGGTGACAGCGCTGCTCCGAGATGTTGCCGGGGTAAATTCGGGGTTCATGGTGAAAATCCCTTTTTTGTGCTTGCGAAATCCTCTTTGCTTTATTACATTTTAATGCCTTTAAACCCAAAGAAGTGAAGTAATAATTGTCAGAATGTCAGAACAGAATTGCTGGTGGCATCCAGAGCAGGATCTCAGTGCCTGTGGCTGCGGGTCAGCAGGGAATGTGTGGG
>NW_005054298.1:429340-430580 GCF_000277835.1 Geospiza fortis | reverse complement strand
TTCTCCCAGCCATTATGCAGCAGTGGCACAAGCTAATGGAACAGATTGGCAGGGGGGCTGCTGGGGGGAAGGGAAATGTGATTTATGGATGGCAGATAATGCACTGCACGCCATCAGAAACTTTGGGAAGTAATGCACGGAGGTGCGCGGATCAAATCGTTGGCGTCGCTCGGAAAACGACGTTTTCCTTCCGGCTGCTTGTTTGCTCTTGAATTACCGCCTGATTTTTGATATTGAATGCAGGATGAGTTACATTTGAAACAAAAAAGGAAAAAAAAAGGAAAGCAGTTGTGTCGCTTGTGATGGTGACAATGGGGAGAAAAGGGCTGAAAATCGGGATTTTCATGGTTGCTCTCTCTCCCTTCTGCTTTGGGGCAAACCCCTTGGATCGGGAGGGTGTTGCCTCTGTAGGGTGGATGTGGCTTTTGTTGCCTTTGAGGAAAACCTGTCAGAAAGGAGGAGATGACAAAAATAACCCGAACAGCCCCACAAAGCTGGGTGGATGTGGCAGCGAGGAGCTGGGGGCGCAGAAGGAAGGCTCAGGACGATCCCAGCGTTTCTCCAACATCAGAGACCCAGCCAGGAACTCATGGACACAAAAATGAGGATTAATGTGGGTTTGAAGCACAAAACCCCTCCCCAAACCTCCCCAGCTGCTCTCATTGTGTGCAGTCAGTGAAGATGCTCTGTGATCCCCCACATTCCTTTATTCCCTTCAGATTTTTTCCAGCCTTTCAGCTTCCCAAACAAAATCTCCTGAGGTAAGGAAAGCTGACCTGTGGAGCACATTTATGGGCTGCTGGTTTGCATTTGCAGCTTTTCAGCCTGGCCAGATAAATCCCATTTGCAGGCAGTGCCTCTCCCAGCTGCATGGGGCACAATCAGGGTAAAATTGCCTTTTTTTTTTGAGGCTTTTTGGCATTCCAGGTGTGGGATGCTCTGTGGAAGGGCTGGACTGATGGCAGCAGAGGATAAATGGATGTTTGAGGTTGTGCATCTGTAGGATTTTTGGCCTGGAGCTTGGGATGAGCAAAATGGGGGTAAAGAGGTAAAATTCTGAGAATCTGGGAAATGGTTCTGGAATATGCAGAGCTTTGGCTGGCTGGGAGCATCCCAGTGTGGGAGGCTGTGGAGAGACAGAATTTGGGGTGGGTGCTGGCTGCTCCCCCAGTTTCCTGGGAATGGGGGAGGTCTGGAATCAGGAGTCACCTCTTGTGTCTTACAAGGGGTGACCCCAAAC
>NW_005054298.1:424428-429325 GCF_000277835.1 Geospiza fortis | reverse complement strand
TCAACCGCTTGGAAATCCCCTCCTCATCCCGGAACTCCAAAGCCCAGGCTGGAACAGGGTCACACATCACAGGCTCAGCCTCCCTGCCTCCTTTTCCCCCGAGCTGAAGGAGCAGGAGCTCCTGGTGGCATCTCTGGAGGTCGAACCAAAGCGTGACAAAAGCAGGAATTGAGCAGAGCCTCGCTGCCAGTGGCACTGGTGGCACCTCCCTGAGCTGAAATGGGGTTCCAGCTGCCTCCCCAGCTTGGAAGGGGTTAATTTGTCTTGGTTTTCTGGTTAGTGGTGCCTTGGCAAAGGGGGAACAGCAGGAGCTCTGATGGGAGATGAGGAGGATTCTGCACATCCGCGTTGGATAAAGGATTTGTGATTTAAATGGAGATTTTGTGCTGGGTCTGAGGGACTGATCAGCCTTTGAAGTGCCCCAAAAATCTGATTTTAGGGGTGTGTGTGCCTTGTGAGCAGCGACAGTTATTGCAAGGAGGGATCAAGGTTTTCTTGTGTATCCCTGTGGGAATGTCGCTTGGGAATCAGGGAGCTCGGGGTTTGGGGTGACACCAGCCCCTCCAAAATGTCATTGTGGAGCTTGGGGTGACACCAGCCCTCCCAAAATGTCACTGTGGAGCTTGGGGTGACACCAGCCCCTCCAAAATGTCATTGTGGAGCCCTTCCCACAATGTGGGAAATGATTTGTTGGTGCTGGGGGTGAAAATCCCAGCAATGCCTGAATAAAATCCCAGCAATGCCTGAATAAAATCCCAGCAATCCCTGAATAAAATCCCAGCAATCCCTGAATAAAATCAGCAATTCCCGAATAAAATCCCAGCAATTCCTAAATAAAATCAGCAATTCCTGGATAAAATCCCAGCAATTCCTGTATAATCCCAGCAATTCCTGAATAAAATCTCAGCAATCCCTGAATAAAATCAGCAATTCCTGAATAAAATCCCAGCAATCCCTGAATAAAATCCCAGTTCAGGGTGCTGTGGCTGGGCTGGGCTCCAGGTTTGGGTGCGAGCTGTGCTTTTGGTGGCACATTTGTGTTTTCAGCAGGGAAATGAAACCAGTGGGGTGCTGGGGCTGTGCTGGGACAGCTCTGGGTCACCTTGGGCTCAGCTGAACTCGGGACAGCAAATTTCATTTTCTCCCAGCTCTGGGCTGTTCTTACAGCACAGCTTTTACTGGCTTGTAGGAGTGAACAGCAAAACTTCTGCAAATATTTATAGAGTTATTGCCCCAATATTTACAGGATTATTCCCCAATATTTACAGGATTATTCTCCCAATATTTACTGGGTTAATCCCTTGATATTTACAGGATTATTCCCTTGCTATTTACAGGGTTATTGCCCCAATATTTACTGGGTTTTTCCTTTGATATTTACAGGATTATTACCCCAATATTCACAGGATTATTTCCCTTATATTTACACGGTTATTCCCCCAATACTTGCATTACAATTTCCTCAATTTTTATGTGGCTATTCCCCCAATATTTGCAGGATTGTTCCCCCAATATTTGCAGGATTATTCCCCTGATATTTACACTCTTATTCCCCCAATACTTACATTACAATTTCCTCAATATTTACCTGGCTATTTCCCCAATATTTACAGGTTTATTGCCTCAATATTTACAGGATTATTCCCCCAATATTCACAGGGTTATTCCCCTGATATTTACACTGTTATTCCCCCAATACTTACATTACAATTTCCTCAATATTTACGTGGCTGTTTCCCTGATATTCACAGGATTATTCCCCCAATATTTACATGGCAATTTCTCCAATATTTACATAACTATTCCCCTAATATTTACAGGATTATTCCTCTGATATTTACGTGGTTATTCCCTTGATATTTACATGTCTATTCCCCCAATATTTACTGGATTATTCCCTCAGTATTTACAGGGTTATTGCCCCAATATTTACATGGATATTCCCTCAATATTTACTGGATTATTCACCCAATATTTACAGGGTTATAGTCCAAATATTTACAGGGGTTTTCCTTTGGTTTTTACAGGATTATTTCCCCAAAACTTACATGGCTATTTCCCCCAGTATTTCTGTACAGGGTTACTGTCCCAATATTTACAGGGTTATTCCCCTGTATTTACAGGTTGATTGCCCCAAAATTTACAGGATTATTAACCCAATATTTACAGGTTTGTTCCCTCGATATTTGCAGGTTGATTCCCCCAAAATTTACATGGCTATTTCCCCAATTTACAAGATTATTCTCCCAATATTTACAAGGCTATTCCCCCAGTATTTACAGGGTTATTTCCCCAATATTTACAGGGCTATTCCCCCAATATTTACAGGATTATTTCCTCAATATTTGCAGGGTTATTTCCCCAATATTTGCAGGGTTATTTCCCCAATATTTACCTGGCTATTCCCCTGATATTTACAGGGTTATCTCGCAATACTTATAGGATTATTCCCCCAATATTTACAGGGCTATTCCCCCAATATTTACAGGGTTATTTCCCAATACTTATAGGATTATTCCCCCAATACTTACAGGATTATTCCCCCAACACTTACAGGATTATTTCCCCAATATTTACCTGGCTATTCCCCTGATATTTACAGGTTTATTCCCCCAATATTTACAGGGTTATCTCCCAATACTTACAGAATTATTCCCCCAATACTTACAGGATTATTCCCCCAATATTTACCTGGCTATTTCCCCAATATTTATATTTAACTAACGGCTATTCCCCCTGAATTCCCAGGAGGGGAAGGAAATACCCAACTCCTGCTGTTCCAGCTGATTGTGTCCCACATCCATGGCTGTGACCCCAGTGTGAGCACGCAGGGAGCATCTGCCACCTTTTATTTACCAGCCACAGAGAGAAAAAAAAACCAAAAAAAAGGCTTTGGAGCACCCAAAATGTCCCATGTGTTCAGCCCACGAAATATTCCTCTGTGCAGTGCACTGCCCAGCTTCCTCTGTGGGAAATGCTGCGTTCCAGGCTGGGAAACTGGGCTGGTAAAGTGCAAGAAATGTTCTTGATCTCATGGAATTTCTCTTTTTTGTTTTTGCAGCAAGGGAAGCCCTATGTCTTTGACAGGGTGTTACCTCCCAACACAACGCAGGAACAAGTTTATAATGCCTGTGCCAAGCAGATTGTCAAAGGTAGGTGTTGTCCTTGGTTACTGTCCCTCCTTAGGGCAGGGAAAGGGATGGCTCTGTGCCCTTGAGCTGTTTGAACTCTGGATAATGGATGTTTGGAGAGTTTAGCATCAGCAATTCCAATTAATTCCTTTTTTTAAGGGGTTGTCTGGGTTAAAAAAAAAAAAAAAACCAACAACAAAGAGATGAGCTAAAGGAATTGCAGCAGTTGTTCTGTGTTCTCTCCTTGTTATCCCACACAAAATCTTGGGTTTTGGGATATAAGGGGCAAAAGGTGTGGTTTTGGTGCAGTTCAGTGCAGGATGAGAGTGGAATTCCTGTAGAATTGAGTGGGAGGATTGAGTGCATGTAAAACTGGAGTGGGTATGTAAAATGGGTGGATGTAAAACTGAGTGGGGCCATGGAAGGGCCTGGTTTGGGAGTTGCTCTGTATTCAGAGAGTTTGAATTTCAAACTGAATGAGAGCACAGGTACCTCCTGGGAAACACCCTGGTTCTTGGAACAAAACCTTCATCAACTGTGGAAATTGCAAGGTTTTCACTTGACAGTCCAATTTTTGGGGTGCATTTTAATCACAGGCTGTAATCCTCTATAATTTAAAAAATATACAATATTTTATATAATAATCTAAATAATATTTGATGTAATATTTCTATACTAATATAAAAATAATAATCACCCTCCCACTTGGTTCTGGTGCTGGATGATCCATCCTTGCTGATATTGCTGAAACTGTCAACATCAAACTATCAAAGTGAAGATGCTGAGCTGGAGAGCACCCACAGCATCCTCACCTCAGCTCCTGGCCCTGCACAGGACACCCCAAAAATCCCACCAGGAGTTTTTTGGGTTTTTTTTATTTTTCTGTCCAAACACCCCTGGAGCAGAGGTTTGGATGTGTGACCCCCCTGCATCACCCAGTACTGGGTTATGAGCAGAGCCCTCGCTGTTCCCTGGCCTTGTGGCGTGTCCCTGTCCCCTCCAAAGTCCTGCCCTTGGTTTTTATTTTGCTTTTTTTGGGGTCCTGCTCCAAACCCTCTGCAGGAAATTGTTTGGCTCTCTCCGATCAGCCTCGAGGAACCCACCCTGGGGTAGCCCAGGTGATGGGGGAAGGACCAGAGGGGAAATTAGTTGGTGTTGGAGAGCAGAAATGAGCAGAATTCTTCTCAGAGGGGTCTGATTTCAGCAGTTCTGCCTCAGATGGGAGAGCCTTGAATAAAAACTGCATTTGTGGAGCTCAGGGATCATCAGTTCAGGTTGCTGGCACAGCACTGGGAGCTTGGGGAGCTGTTCCAGCCCTCCAGGGCGTGCTCTTGTGGATTTGGGGAGGGTTTTTATATCCCCTGTGGGAGTTGGTTTGGCTCTGAAAATGGTGAGAGGAATGAAATCCTTTGCGAGAGGATTTATTTTGATTTCAGAGCAGCTGAATTGCTGGCTGAATTGTCTTTATGAACCAAATGGAATGGCAAAAACTTCCCAAAATCCTGGGTGAAGGTAGAGCTCAGATGTGTGGATTTGGACTTTGCAGGTGTTTTGAAAGGCAGGGCTGGGGAGGGGAAGAAAAGGAGAAGGAAAAGAGGGAGAAGAGAGGAGGAGAGAATGAGGAAGGGAAGGATGAAGGGGAGAGCGCAAGACAGGGGTGGAGGGAGAGCAGAGCAGCCCTGGAGTGATGTTATAATACAATAAAATAAAATAATAAAATAATGGAATAATATAAAAATAAAACTGTTACAAATTAAAAAATAAGA
>NW_005054298.1:423657-423892 GCF_000277835.1 Geospiza fortis | reverse complement strand
ATATAAAAATAAATAATAAAAAATTAAAAATAATTAAATAATAAAATAATAAAATTAACTAATAATATCATGGAAAAATATACAAATAAAATAATCAAAAATTTAAAATAATGAAATTAAATCATGAAGTGATAAAATGAAACAATCAAATAACAAAAACTGTTGTCAAACCCCCAGTTTTTATATCCTGGATCCACCCAGCTGGACGTGTGTGCCTGGATTTTGCATTTTCCCT
>NW_005054298.1:415736-423639 GCF_000277835.1 Geospiza fortis | reverse complement strand
CTACAATTCCATGGAGGGGGAATGTCTGGAAGCACTGCAGCCCCTCGGTGCCCCTTTGTGTGGCCTGGGAGGAGGTGAAGATGCCTTCAAATGATTTTTTTGGGTGCTGGGTTGCTCTCACTTGGCACCTGAGTGACTTTTCCGGTTACAAATCTGGGCTTCAAACGCTGAGTTGTGGAACTGAGGAGATGAGGGGTGAAAAAGAGAAATACAGGGATGAAAACCTTGGGAATGGGAATGTGTTTGTGGTGTTCACCCAGGAAAAGAAAAAGGCAGCAGAGAAAAATTTGGGGGAAAAACTGAAAATCCCTGAGGGGAGAGTTGGAACTGAGAAAAACACTTGGACTTATTATTTATTTTTTTCTGGAAATGATGTAAAAATCACACCTGATCTTGCTTCAGTGTCTTTTTAATCTGATTTATTTCCTCCTCTCCCTCTGGAGTTTTGTGCAGGATTTTTGTCTGAGTTTTTTTCTCTCTGGGTTCAGTGCGCAGATGGTCTGTAAATGACTAAAGGTGGAAAATCTTCCACCAAAAATAACCTCAAACCTGACACTTCTGACTTGTTTTCACTGCAGGTGATGCAGAGGGCTGGGGTTTTTTTTTTGTTTTGTTTTATTTTTTGTGGTTTTTTTTAAAGAGGATAAGGTGGGTTTTGCTAATTGGGAAGGTAAATTGCTGATCTCTGCTTCCTCCAGCAAAATGCAAATATTGATGCAAATTCTGAGCAATTTTCTTACATAACAGTTCATTAAGCAGGTTATTTCCCCCTGGCTATGAGCTCAGCTGGTACCTTGCATTCACCTGGACATAATAACTCTTTTTTTCCCCTTTCCCCCCCATTTTTCCCCCCTCTTTTTCCCCCTATTATTTTCCCCCTATTATTATTTTTCTCCATTATTATTTTTCCCCTGTTTTTCCCCTATTTCCCCCCTTATTTCCCCCCTTATTTCCCCCTCTTTTCCCCTTATTTATTTTTCCCCTTATTTATTTTTCCCCTTATTTCCCCCTTTTCCCCCTTTACACCCCTTTATTCCCCCCTTTCCCACCTTTCTCCCCCTTTTCCCCACTTTTTTCCCTTTTGTGTTTTTAATTCAAGCTATTTTTTAAAAAATTTAACCAAATCTGGCACGAAGATGAAATATTAGTAACAAACCCTTATGGAATACTACAACTGGATTATTTTTTTTAATCCATTCCAATATGATTTATTATCAAATATTTTAAACTTTGTTTCCTTCAAGCAAGGATAAGCAGCGTCTCTGTTTCTGTGAGCAGATGAGGATGCTAAATTAATTAAAAATGAATTGTTAATTCCAGGAGGGCAGTAATTATGGCCTCTAACTTTGTCATTCTCTTCGAGTTCCAGATTCCTTTTATGTTTTGCTGATGTATTTTATTTCATCTTCCTTCCTGTCTGGAGCACCTCCATGGAGATGCAAACAAGGAGATTATTTGTGTATTTATGTAAATAATATAATTTAATTAATAGAAAATCAAATATATGATACAATCTAATTTAAAATATAACACATATAAATACATATTAAATTATATGTATATAAAATTATATGTATAATATATATATTAAATAATATATAATATACCTAATATTATATATAAAAATTATATATATTATTTAATATATATTATGTATTATACATTAAACATACATTATAAATATATAAACATATTTATAATATATTTATGGAAATATACATTATGGATATATAAATATAGAAAGTATATACATATTAAATAGATAAAAATTATTATATATAATATTTTAAATATTTTATTATTATTATAAAAATAATATAAATAATAAAATAATATTTTATTATTTATTATTATAAGTATTAAAAGATATTTTATACACATAATTCAATATATAGTATACATAATATACATATTATATGTATACACTATATAATATATTGTTATATATATATATAATAATATATAATTTAATAAATTCAATTTTTTTTTGCTTGGAAACCTCTATTAATTGGGATCCAGAGGATGGGAAGCATCACAAAATGCAATTTACAGCCCCCTGAGATTGCAGGAATTGGGCATTAACCCCTCCAAGGTCAATATTTTTCTCTCTGAACCCAATATCAATTAATTCATTCTGCCCTGAGAGAAGCTGATTTGACTTTGAGGCCGTGAGCTGGGCTACAGAAGTGGAAAATAGAATGTGGAGTTTATAATAATGAAAATCTTATTTGAATTTGTTGCATTTTCTCCAGGGTTTAAATGCAGTCCAGCTTTGGTTTCAAATACTGGTTTTAAATGCAGTCCAGCTTTTTGTTCCCCATATTCCACAGATATATTGGCTGATATTTGATGTCCAGGGATATTTTTCTCCCAAGAAAGGGAGAGATATTCCAATAATCCTGTAACTCTCAAATTTAGATTTTATTATGATTTTTTTAGCCTAAAATTAGCTCAGTATTTCGTCTTTCCCCCATTTTTTAATTGCACAAACTGCTTCCCATTTCAGCTTCAGCACTGTAAAGACTTGAAAAATGCTGATTATTCACCTTGAGGGTGCCATTAAAGTTTTAATTGTTTTCCTTCTTCTTGCAGATGTTCTGGAGGGCTACAATGGCACCATCTTTGCCTATGGACAGACCTCGTCAGGAAAAACACACACCATGGAGGTACCGGGGGAAAATGAAATCAAAATTAAATCACTTGGGTGGGAAGGAGCTGAATGAATCAAAATTTGTCTAAATAAATCACAAATTTGTCTAAGTAAATCACAGATTTGTCTAAGTAAATCAAAATTTGTCTAAACAAATCACAAATGTATCTAAATCACAAATTTATCTCAATAAATCAGAAATTTATCTAAATAAACCACGACATATAATCATATTTCATAACCAAATAGAATAATAAAATATAATACTAATACTGCTAATAAGAAATTATTATTTTAAAGGAAAAATTCCACAGAAGTTTCTACTGATTTTAAACAGAGGCAGCTGTGGCTGAGTGTCCCTCACACTTCAGCTTTTACACGTGGATTTCCTTAAATATAGTCTAAAATACAGATTTTTTTTTAATATATACATACATGTATATATATCTTAAAAAATATATAATAATAATAAAATATAATAATAAAATAATAGTAATTGTAATAATACCAATAGTAATAACAGCAACAACAACAACAAAACAACAGCAATAATAATAATAATAATAATAATAATAATAATAATAATAATAATAATAATAATAATAATAATAATAATAATAATAATAATAATAATAATAATAATAATAATAATAATAATAATAATAATAATAATAATAATAATAATAATAATAATAATAATAATAATAATAATAATAATAATAATAATAATAATAATAAATCCATAGAAATTTCTCCTGATTTTAAGCAGTGGCAGCTGTGGCTGTGTCCCTCTCACACTTCACCTGGATTTCCTTAAATACAGTCTGAAATATAGATTTTCATATATATACATACATATATATATTATGATGATGATGATGATGGTGATGTTTTAAATAAAAATCCACAGAAATTTCTACTGATTTAAGCAGTAGCAGCTGTGGCTGAGTGCTCCCCACACTTCAGCTTTTACACCTGGATTTCCTTAAATACAGTCTAAAATACAGATTTTCATTTACATACATATATATACAATAAAAATAACAATAATAATACATAATATGTAAAAATAGGCAATAATAATTAAAATCCACTGAAATTTCTACTGGTTTAAGCAGCAGCAGCTGTGCCTGAGTGTCCCTTGCACTTCAGCTTTTACACCTGAATTTCCTGAAATACAGTTTATTAAATACAGTCTAAAATACAGATTTTCATTTACATACATATATATACAATAAAAATAACAATAATAATACATAATATGTAAAAATAGGCAATAATAATTAAAATCCACTGAAATTTCTACTGGTTTAAGCAGCAGCAGCTGTGCCTGAGTGTCCCTTGCACTTCAGCTTTTACACCTGAATTTCCTGAAATACAGTTTAAAATATAGATTTTTTTAATATGTACATACCTACATATATACATATATATAAAATAAAAAATAATAAAATTATTATTGTTGATAAAAATCCACAGAAATGTTTCCTTAAAAACATTCCAAAATACAGATTTTTATGTCTATAAAATCAATAAGGCCCTCCCATATACCCCCCTGTATATAACACAAGAATAAAAATGAGGCAGCAGTGGGATTCCTGTGTCACCTTTGGGTTTTGTCCCCAGGGGAAGCTCCACGACCCTCAGCTGATGGGAATCATCCCCAGGATCGCCCACGACATCTTCGACCACATCTACTCCATGGATGAGAACCTGGAGTTCCACATCAAGGTCCATTCATGTGGGATTTTTGGGTGCAATTTCAATGGAGTCACCCCTTTTGGGATGGCTTGGCTGGGAGGAGTCCATGGGAAATCTGCCTTGGCATCTTCTGGTTTTTTGAGGTTTTTTTCTCCTCCCCTCCATCCCTTTTACGACACAAATTCCGAGATTTATTACTGATGTTGCTTCTGGATTTATTTTTTTTTTTTTCTGGAGGGTGTGTCCAGCTCAGGTTTGTTGGAACCAAAAATTGATGTAGTGCAGCTCCTCCAGAGCTTGGACCTTGCTGGTTCTGACCATAAATACCAGGGACATTTGGGAAAATCCTGACATGCAGGGTCCAGGATGTGGGATGGAAGGTGGGGAGATGGGCAATCCATGGGAGGGTGCTCAGAGGGGATTTTTGAATTCCTTCTGATGGTGGTGCAGGGTTTTTCTGTGTCCTCTCCTTGATCCCAGCCACGTGAGCTCCCAAATTCCTGGGAGAAGAATTGAATTCCCTCCGCCGCTGTGGGGTCCTGGGGGGCTCTGGGGTCAGGCTGAGCTTCTGTCCAAGCAGACATCAGTAAAATGGGATTTTCAGTAAAAGAATTGCCATGGATTGCAGGGAAAAGGAGTTTTTTGTGTCATCCCTGCCCCAAAACTAAGCCAGACCTAAAAGCTGCAGTAGCTGAGCACAGGTGGCTGTGAAGCCACCGTTCCTTCTCCTGCTGCTCTCTGACAGTGGAGCTTTTTGTACCTAAAAGTTAGATTTACTAACTTTAAATCAACTAAAAGTTCATTTGCTTTTTAGTGCTATTTGCACTAAATCCCTTGAAGTGGCCCTGGATGAATATTTTTAAAAGTTAATCAGTGTGAGGACACAATTATTTGTAAAAGTTAATCAGTGTGAGAGCACAATTATTTGTAAAAGTTAATCAAAGTGAGGACACAATTATTTGTGAAAGTTAATCAATGTGAGGACACAATTATTTGTAAGAGTTAGTGTGAGGACACAATTATTTGTGAAAGTTAATCAAAGTGAGGACACAATTATTTGTAAAAGTTCATCAATGTGAAGACACAATTATTTGTGAAAGTTAATCAATGTGAGGACACAATTATTTGTAAAAGTGTGAGGACACAATTATTGGTAAAAGTCAGCGTGAGGACACAATTATTTGTGAAAGTTAATCAATGTGAGGACACAATTATTTGTAAAAGTTACCGTGAGGACACAATTATTTGTGAAAGTTAATCAGTGTGAGGACACAATTATTTGTAAAAGTTAATTAGTGTGAGAGCACAATTATTTGTAAAAGTTAATCAAAGTGAGGACACAATTATTTGTAAAAGTTAAGCAGTGTGAGGACACAATTATTTGTAAAAGTTAAGCAGTGTGAGGACAGAAATGTCTGTCTGTCTATGAATTATTATTGTTTTAATCATCTTGTACCTCTGATTCTGCTTCTGGAAGGGCTTGGTCATGTATTGGGAACCTTCCCAGCAGTGAGGTACAGACAGAAAAAATATTCCAAATTGAAACTGAAAATATTCCAAACCCATGAAATACTTGCAGAGACCTTGGATTGTAAAATGTGGAGAGACCCCTCTGAATTTCCACTCTGATCCCTCCCCTCCTCTGGAAATCTTTCCTGCCTGCTGCAATTCCACACGGAGCCCAAGCTGGAGGGAATTCCTGGCCTGTCCCATTGGAAATCCCACAATTTTCCCAAAGGTTTCCCAGCAGAGCTGATGAATGTCTCCCAAAAAAGCTGCCTGAGCTGTCAGGGAGAGAAATGTTCTGTCAGCCCGGGTTTAACCAAACTGTCCCACTCTCCTAAAAACTGAACTAATAACCACTGAATAATTGAAGCTCTGAAAATAAATGACATTTTTTTTCCTCTCCCTCTCTAATAGGGATCCATTTAGAATTTGGTCTCTCCTCTGTAGGACTGTGGGTTTTCCATGTGAAATATTAAGTCTGGCCTAACTGGGCTGTTGGAATCAGCTGGTGCAGAGGAGGGCTTTAAATGGGGAAGTAAAGGCAAGAATTCAAAATATATTTGTGTTTAATAGCAGTTTTATGTGGAAAGTTCAACTCATCTGTGTAAAAAGGCCAGACATTATTTTTCAGATGACAGAAAATGAGACTTTATGAAATACCAGGGGTTTATTGATACCTAGAATGCAGCCATGTGGTGTTCCAGCTAAATAATCTGGACAAACCTGAATTAGGGAAGGGTTAGGCCCTACTCCCCTCACATATTTCTGTTTCCTCCTGTGAGTCAAATCCCCTTTTATTAAGAAACTCATTCATTCAATCATTCTCCTCTCTTTTTTTTTCTCCTTTTTTTGAGGACAATTGTCTCTCTTTGTTATGGCAAAGCTCATTTTCATTTTCTCCTTTGGATTTGATTCAAGGCAGCAGCGCCACATGTGCTTCATTTAAAAGTTTAATTTAATGTACAGTGCTGAGGCTTGTGGAAGTGGAATGGTGAAGGTGCTCTCTGTCTTTTGGGGGGGTGAAAAATCAGTGTGCAATTTTTACAATCCTCAAACCTGCAGCTGCACAGATATGGCAGGAGCTGGATTGGTTGGATATTTTTTTGTCAGTTTTGCCTATGTTACAAATTAAAAAAAAAAAAGAAGATAAGGTTTGCCTGCAGGTTTTTTTTTGTGTACTTTTCCATTGATAAATGGAGGAAGATCAATGGCTTGTAAATCATTCAAGGCACAAATGTGTTCCCATGAAAGATGGAATTCAAACTGTGTGGGAGGCGGGGTTTTATTTTTAGTTTGGTGCTTTGACAGGGATGGAAACACAGAGGCAGCAAGACATTAAATCAGCAACGTTTAAATCTGTGATGTTTGTGATTATTTAATTAGGTTTCCTACTTCGAGATATATTTGGACAAAATAAGGGACCTGCTTGATGGTAAGTTCTGAGTTTTACTTGACTGTGTGCCTTGGCTTCATCCAGAGCTTTGCACCAAAGCCTGGCGGGGAGCAGTGACTTTATTTGGGAGGGGATTAAATTTAAACTGGAGAATTTGGCAGTTTCAGCCACCTGATGCCGTGCACCTGCCTCTGCAGAGCACGAGCTCTGCTGTGAATCAGAGAGCTCTGGGGATCTCACAGCCTGCCAGGCTGGGCTTGGCAAGGGCTGTTCTTCAAGGAAAAATGATTTTAAAAAACCCGATTTCACCATGCAGGGAGTGGTTTGGAATTATCCCTTGCTTCTGGTGGGGAGCATGTGCTTCTCTCACAGCTCGTGTCTCTGCCTCTGCAGGTTGTGTGGGAATAAAAGTGAGTTTTGTTCATAGTGTGAGGGCAGAAAGGGCTGTAAATGTGGAAATATATGTAAATATAGAAATTTCTGTAAAGGTAGAAATGGGTGTAAATGTAGAAATATGTGTAAATATAGAAATGGCTGTAAAGGTAGAAATATGTGTAAATATAGAAATTTCTGTAGAGATAGAAATGGGTGTAAATGTAGAAATAAATATGTGTAAATGTAGAAATGGCTGTATAGGTAGAAATGGGTGTAAA
>NW_005054298.1:413719-415535 GCF_000277835.1 Geospiza fortis | reverse complement strand
TGTAAAGGTAGAAATATGTGTAAATATAGAAATGTCTGTAAAGGTAAAAATGACTGTATAGGTAGAAATGGCTGTAAACATAGAAATTTCTGTAAACGTAGAAATTTCTTTAAAGGTAGAAATTTCTGTTAATGTGGAAATGGCCGTAAAGGTAGAAATGTCTGCAAATGTAACTCTGAGCTGCTCTGAATTCCAGGCTGCTCTCCTGTCTCCTCTGCTTTGCCAAAGCCCAGCTTAGTGTGGGTTGATTTAATTCACCCAAGCAATAACCAAAAGCTTTTGGGCCCCAAAGTTAAATTTAAATGAGCAGGCACAAGATGGACAGAGCAGGAAACGATTCCTGTGTGTTGGAAATATTGGAGGTTCGTAAGGAGTGGGGAATTGCTGTGGGTTGTTTTGAATGCAGCTCTCAAATACAAATTTCCAGCCCCAAAATGTGTCTGGCATGCCTGGAGCTGACACTTTATTTATTTATTTCTTGCCTCTGGCATATTCCTGATGATCTCCACGTCTCTCTCCAGTGTCAAAGACAAACCTCGCTGTACATGAAGATAAAAACAGAGTCCCCTATGTTAAGGTAAAAGAATAATTTAACCCCCAGCTTTTCATTCTTTCCCACAAACGCATTTATTTGCACATTTCCATTTGCACCCAGTGTTATTTGCTGAAATAACTCCTGTTTGAAGGCTTGAATGTTCAAGTTGTGTTGGTTCCTGGGTTTGAACAAGTTTCCTGAAATATTAATGGGCTTGAATCATGTTTGTTTTATTCTCCTGACTTTGAACGTTGCCATTTTGTTAGGATGCTGTTAAATTTTAAGTATTCAGATTCCCCTTTCATGTCAGATATGAAAGAGAACAACTTGAGGAATTTTGTTCTTTAATATTTTGCTGCATGGGTGCTGTAATCTCTCAATATTTCAGAACAGATTGGTTGGGTTAGGAATTTGTTTGATGACTTTCTGGGCCCTCACTTGAATGCAATATGCTTGATACGAACATATGTGAGCCTAAATAATATATATATAATATTTTTCTGTTTATCCTCAGCTTGAGGAGCAAAAAGGAATTGATCAAATAATCTATTCAGTAATATTGCATGGAGGGAGAAGGACTTTGTTGTATTGTAGTTTGAGGGAGAAAGATTAACTTGGGGTTGATTAAATTAAATTTACTTGGGTATGGAATCAAACCCAAATTAGGAACATATGTTGAAAATTTTCATGGAATAACATGGAATAACATGTTTTCAGTGAAAAATTCCATGCTGTGTGCCTGGATTTCACTGGGTCTTTAACCCTGTGGAAAGAAATTGGCTCCCAAGTTTCCCTGGAAGTCACCCCGAGGTGGGGTCGGGTCCTGGGGGCTGCTGATGCTTCTCCTAATTACTGTGCTCATTAGCGCCAAACGAGCTTTGCTGACTGCCCCCTCCTGTCCGCAGGGCTGTACAGAAAGGTTTGTGTCCAGCCCCGAGGAAGTTCTGGATGTCATCGACGAGGGCAAGGCCAACAGGCACGTGGCTGTGACAAGTGAGTGTCCCCATGTCCCCGGAATCCCCTCCCCAGGGGCGGCTGGGGCTGCCAGGGGATTCATGGATCCTCCTTGGAGGCTGTGAACTCACCACTAAATGTTGGTCCTTGGGTTATTTGTTTCTGTCAAGGTTGGTGTTTGAGGTGGTATTTTGTGTTTAGACTCGTATGTTTATTTTAAAATATATTTTATTTTCAAATAAAATTAAATTTTTAATTTAAAGTATATTTTTGTTTTCATATTATAAATGAAATATTTTTATAAACAATATATTTTATAACATAAAC
>NW_005054298.1:412025-413517 GCF_000277835.1 Geospiza fortis | reverse complement strand
AAATATATTCACTTATTTATATAGTATATATTCCATATTTCTCTATTTATATTACAATATATACTCTATATATTTATATATTGCAGTTTCCCAAGCTGTGAGTTCTATTTTACTAAGTAAAATACTGTAGAATAATAAAGTATATCAATAAATAAAATAAATATAGTATATTATTAAACTATATAAATAAACTATATAAATAAAATGAACTCAAGGTGTGAGCTCTACAGTATTTTACTAATAAGTAAAATACTGTATAATAATAAAGTATATAAATAAATCAAATATAGTATATAATTAAACTATATAAATAAACAAAATACTGTTTAATAACTTACTAATAACTTATAAAAATGGTTTTGTATCTATCTTTACAAGTTTTTTTAAGGAAAAACTATCAAATTAAGAAATTACACAAATTATTTTTACTTTTAACTTAATAGCTAATTACTCATGTCTGGCATTGCAGACTTTTTTGTCTAATTATAAAACACTTCCCAAACCTATGAAGAAGAATGTAAAGGCAAGGATTAGCTACTGCTTTCAAACTTTTCTCTTAGTTTTATATATATGACCATATTCTGAAACCTTAAACTCTGAGTTTTCTACTGTGTGGTATTGCACACTTACATTCAAACTCCACACCTGCAATTTTAGGTTATTAATCAATTTTGGAAGCTTTCTCTATGGCCTCAGGTCAAAAATTGTGATATTTTTGAGGTCTGTTCTTAAAAACACAGAAAGTCTAAAAATGGCACCCAGGGTTCTCCTGTCCACCAAGGCCTGGGAGTGACTTTGTGGATGGTTTAACTGCTGAAATATATATAAATTATAGCACTGAAATGATAGCACTGCCAGTTAATTGAGTTAATTGAGTGTGCCTTTGCACAGGGGCTCTGTGACTTCCAGCTCTGCACTGGGAATTCCAGGCCTGGCATTAACTGGAATTGCTCCCTAAACCATCCCAGCAGGGACTGGTGCTGGGAGTGGAGATAGTTTGGAATTAGAAAGAGCTGAAATGCTGGAGTTACATTTTCCTCTGGGCTGTAACTCCCTGCTCAAGCAGCAGCCAGAGAGTGCAGGGCAGTTTTCAACACCTGCCTGTTTTATCCCAGCAAAGCAGGGCCTTGGGCTGGGTTCCAGGGATGGCAAAACACACAAATCTCCAGGAATTCAACCCCGTAATAATCCAAACTTGTTGGTGTTGTGTTGCACGAATGGGGATAAAAGGACTTCTTCTAAAATTTGTACTGGGAGGTGTCCCTGATCCACGCGGTGGATCCGGCAGAAGCTCAGTTTATAAAATAATAGATATATATTTTATATATTTTTATTTATACTAAATATTTAAATGTATAATAAATATATTGCATGTATAATAAATATATTGCATGTATAATATATACATTGCATGTATGATATATATATATATATATATAGTATATTATATATAATATGTATTATGCATATTTTACAATATATATATATTATA
>NW_005054298.1:410859-411667 GCF_000277835.1 Geospiza fortis | reverse complement strand
CACAGCTCCTGAAAGGTGCCTGTGCTCACCTGGGGCTGGGCTCTGTCTCCAGCAGCACTGACACAACCAGAGCACACAGCCTCAAGGGAAATTCAGGCTGGATATCAGGATAAAGTGATAAAGTTCTGGAATGGCTGCCCAGGGTGGAGTCCCCATCCCTGGGTGTGTTTAACAAAGCCTGGATGTGGCACTGGGTGCCAGGGTTTAGCTGAGGTGCTGGGGCTGGGTTGGACTCGATGATCCTGAAGGTCTCTTCCAACCTGGTGATTCTCGAATCCTCTGAATCCTGTGAGTTACACCAAGACCTGCCCAGCTCCTCTGGGATTTGGGAATTCGGGTGGGATGGAACCCCCTGCCAGGTCTGAAAGGCTTTTTTAGCAGAAGCTGTGCCCTGTGATTTCAGACATGAACGAGCACAGCTCGAGGAGCCACAGCATCTTCCTCATCAACATCAAACAGGAGAACGTGGAAACGGAGAAGAAGCTCAGTGGGAAGCTGTACCTGGTGGACTTGGCTGGCAGTGAGAAGGTAAAGTCTCCTTTTTTCTTCCACTGGGACCCCACACTGAGGATGGGAGGATGTCTCACTGAGCTCTCACCTTAGACTGTCATTAAAAAGGCTATTTTAATTTTTATTTTTTGATGTGGGATGGAGAATAGGAGCAGATCAGAATTATTGGCATGAAAGACAACCCTCCCAAAATCTGAATTTATAATGGAGTTAGTTGAACCAGTGTATTTTTATATGTTTTCACATTTACATCTGTGTAGCTGAAAAAAGGAATGTAATTTTTATATAATTTCTATAT
>NW_005054298.1:387560-406252 GCF_000277835.1 Geospiza fortis | reverse complement strand
AAATATATTTATAAAATTTAACTATAATTTATCAAATTAGACATATTTTACCTTGCTTATATTGTCATGTCCTGTTTCCAGGGTTTTTTTTGTAATTATCCCACGTATTAAATGAATGATCTACCAGCAATATATAAAATATTTATATTTAAATATATTTATAAAATTTAACTATAATTTATCAAATTAGACATATTTTACCTTGCTTATATTGTCATGTCCTGTTTCCAGGGTTTTTTTTGTAATTATCCCACGTATTAAATGAATGATCTACCAGCAATTAATGCAGTTTTCAAGTCTACTCAAAGCTCCCTGAATCTTGATTGTGGTGGCTACTTCTGCTCTCCAATGTAAAAAAATAAACCCCAGAAAATGAGTTTTATCTGTTTACCAGAAGAGGAATACTTTAGAACAGTGCTGCAATGCAAAAATGTTTCCCAGTTTTCATTCTAGTGTCTTCTGGAGTGTTTAAAATCAGTTTTATTGGGATTGGGATTAAAATCAGATTTTATTGGGTTGCTCATTGGGACACGTTAATTGATAACCCATGGATACAATGCAGATGTGATTCGTCAGAGTAATTAATCATGCTAATGTCTATGATTGCATAGATTTGGTAAATTAAAGCTCCTTATGATGTTTACAAAATGGGGGCCTGGGCAGGCGCTCCTCTCCTCTGAAAAAATCAACTTTTGTGGTTTGTTTTGGTGCAGAAAACCTGAAGTATGGATTTCTTGGCTAGGTTGTCTTCTTAAAAGACACAACTGCTTTTCCTTCATGTCATGGGGCATTTTAGGTGAAAGTAGAGATAATTTTAATATAGAGAAAAATATATGGATTTATCCTGTATTTGGATACATTAGGAAGTCAAAATTTTGTTTTATTTGTGTGGTAGCAGAAAGGAAAAATACCAGCAAGTTAGGACTGTGTAAAATAAAATTTAGCAGTGTAGAACACAATACGTTTGTCTTGCTGTGAAAATTGGGTTGTTTTCCACCACATCTCATTTTCGGCCTGCTAAATAAGGCAGTGGCCATGAACAAAATCTATGATTTTTGATATTTTTTGGTCCATAAAAAGGCAAGATGCTCATTTTGGGGCCACTGGGGTGGTGCTCCCTGTCTGTATGGACAGCTTGGCCTTGGGCGTGGTTCCCAAACATCCTCAGGTGAGCACAGACTTCTCCCTGAATAAAATTCTCCCTGGATTAAAATAAAATTACAGCTTGCTCTTGGAGTGGGAGAAAAGTGGAATTATTCCAGGCTTGCACTACCAAAAAAGTTGTAAAAGTTGATATAAAAATGGGATGTAAAAAGCTGATGTAAAATTCTCCCGGCCCACGCTGAGCTAGGCCGGGTTTTGCTCCTCCAGGAGCATCTTTAGGCGCAGCTTTGCAGGGCTGGAGCTTTGTGCTGGAGCAGAACCTGACCCTTTCCTGCTCTCTTTGCAGGTCAGCAAAACTGGAGCAGAGGGGGCAGTTCTGGATGAAGCTAAAAATATCAATAAGTCTTTGTCTGCTCTGGGCAATGTGATCTCGGCCTTGGCAGAGGGAACCGTAAGTGATCCTGGCTGGGGGTGAGGAGGGGTTTTTATTTTATTTATTTACCTGCTTCTTTGCCATCCACAGAGAAAAAAAGGAAAGGAGTAAAAGGAGCTAACATTTCAGCTCTGAAAGGAGAAAATGCTGGCTGCTAATAAAATATTAACAAACAAAATATTGTCACAAACCAGCGGCACTTTGGCTGTTCTGCCCGAGATGAGGAATTAATTCTCAGCGATGGCATTGGAGCAGCTCCCAAATCTGGGCACAATCACAACAAATTGTGACTCCTGCCAGCGTGGACTCACCTCCTGTCTTGGTTTGGAAAGACAGGTGCCTGCTAAGGAAGGCAGGAGCCTCCCCTGAAATGGAGAAAATGAACCCCCCCACTCCGAATTGCTATAAATTTGAAATTAAGGGGCTCTCAGGCAAAAAAATATGGGAGCAGGAAATAACAGTTCTTTAACAGGGAAGAAAGAAAAAGGATAAAATAAACAATGCAGTAAACTAAACCAACACTGCCAGAGTCAGAACCCAACCTGACACCCTGTGGGTCAGGGTGCTGGCAGCAGTGCCATTGGAATTGTGGCTCAGCCCTCCTGCAGTGTCAGGGGTGGTTCTGCTGGAGCAGGGATCCTGGAGAAGGGTGCAGTCTCTGCCTCTGGAGATCCAGTGGAAGAGGCAGCTGCTGTTCCTCTGGGAAATCCAGTGGAGAAACCGTGCTGGTGTTCCAGAATCTCCAGATTATATCTGGGTAGGAATGCTTGGCTGGTGTTCCAGAATCTCCAGATTCTATCCAGGTAGCAATGCTTGGCTCCTCCCTCTGGGCTCACATCTCCCAATGGGATGCTGCAGTTCTTATCAGCCATGCAGTGACATTCAATGGCTGTTATCAGCAGATGTCCCCCAGAGGGAGGAGTGATTGTGGAGGAGATAAGGAAAGTGCCCACTTGACAGAAGACAACTGCCATACAGATGGCAAATAGAATACATCTTGCCTTGCAGTCTGCAGCACCTCCTCTCTGGTTAAAACAATTGTTCTTGTCTTTTGCTTGTGTTTGGATTAGAAAACCCACGTTCCCTACCGAGACAGCAAAATGACCAGGATCCTGCAGGATTCCCTGGGGGGGAACTGCAGGACCACCATCGTCATCTGCTGCTCCCCGTCCGTCTTCAACGAGGCCGAGACCAAGTCCACCCTGATGTTTGGCCAGAGGTGAGTCCCATGGGATCAGCCTGGATGCATCCCTCCTCCCTTGGAATCCAGAGCTTTTTTATTGGTAAAAAAAAAATCTGGAGAGCTTCAGAGAGCTGGCTCTTTATTCCCAGTGATTCCAGGAAAATCCTCCAGGAAAATCGAGGTTAATGTTGGAGCAGCTGCTCTGCTTGAGGGTTGAAAAGTGGGGAAGGATTGGGCAATCCATGGAAGAATGTCTGTAAGAAACTCTTGCATTCCTTCCTGGTTGTTTTTCCTGCAGAAAAATTAAGATGTTATCTTAATTCCTTGAAATTTTATGGGAAAGAAAATCACTGGGCAGCTTCCTGTGGAAAAAATTCAGTTTTGCTTTATTGGAGACTTCAGAAAATCCACATTTTTATTTGTGTAGTAGCAGAAAGGAAAAATATCAGCAAGTTAGGACTGTGCAAAATAAAATTTAGCAGTTGTAGAACACAATACATTTGTCTGGCTGTGAAAATGGGTTTTTTTTCCACCACATCTCATTTTTGGCCTGCTAAGAAAGATAAAGGCACTGGGCAATTTTCTGTGGAAAATTTCAGTTTTGCTTTGTCTAACAGTGCTGTTGATGCTTTTAAGAGTTGTCTTCTTCAATTCCATCTCAGGGATCATTGTTATGTAAAAATATCTCTAAAAATCAAGAAAATTAAAGAGTGTGGGCTCTGTGATATTGACACCTTTGAGAGCTTGCCATGGTGACTCATGGACCTGATGTTTGGAGGATCTGGACAATTCAGGAACAAAAATTATGGAAGGATCCAGAAAGGAAATTTCTCTTCTTTGTGTGTTTATTGACAAGAGTGATATGAAATGCATTGGGAAGGTTTGCAGAAATAGGTCGGGCTCATTATGTAATTACTGCTTTTGTGGTAATTGAGGAGAACTGGGATCCTTTGGAAAATTACTTGTTTTGTTTGATTTGTGTAGTAGCAGAAAGGAGAAATACTGGCAAGTTAGGAGTGTTTAAAGAGAGTTGAACAGTTTGAGGATACAATAGCTTTGTCTTTGTTTAAAATTGGGTTGTTTTCCACCATGTGGAGCTTCTGGACTGCAAAAAGAGGCAGTGGCCATGAGCAAAATCAGGTTAAAGAGGTCCTTTGTAGGTGTTTTCCCCCCATTGTGAGCTGAACGTGGTTTTTAGCTATTGAAGATCCAAACTTGTACTGATCCAATCATGTGTTGAGCAAAACCAAGCATCCTGAGATGCAGGAATGAAATCAAGAGCATGAACAACTCTGAACTCCAGTTTCCAAGTTCAGTTTCAGTTTACATTCCCCCTGGCTTCATTCCTCTTTCCGTAATGAGTAAAATTTGCCCTTTTTTGGGGCAAGGCAGTTTTCTGAGTGGCTCTGCACATCCTGGCTAAATATTCATCAGTTTCCTGGGAGGAGGAGCATTTTGGGGGTGATCCTTACTGAGGACCAGGATGGCAGTGCAAGAACTGGGAAAACAGGGAAATATTTGTGAGGCAATCCTCACGGACAGCAACTGAATTTCCAGGAATTCTGAATTGTCAGGAAGGAAATAATTTGTATTTCCCTGGGAGGACTGGTGCTCTGTGCAGAGCAGCCCATGGATTATCCATGCACAACTTTCTCCGGCAGGATTTTGGGTGGGAATGGTGGGAATGGGGGTTCTTTTCCAGGCTCTTGGGTTGTTGTGTCTCATTTTTCTGATGTGACACCGCTGAGGAGCTCAGTGGCATTAAAGGGAAGGTCCATGACTCATGGCTGACTGCTGATTTTTCCTGGGAAAAGAAAAGAGTTATGTCACCATTAAAATAAATGTCAGGAGTGAAATCCATCTTCAGAGGAGCTCTTGTACCAATCAAACTGTACAAGTGCTCCTTTGATAGTAGTGAATCAGCTTTCTCTTTTTCTGCTCCATCTTTCCTCGTGTTTTTATCTCATTTTTAATTGTAGTTGTCAGTAAGGGCTTCATCCATCATCAGGAGAATCTTCCTGGTGTGGCGGGAATTTTTTATCCCTGGTACAGTTAAATGAGTGGAAACCTGAGCTGTGCTTTTAGCAGAGACAAAGTGTAAACACTGACCATTAGGAAATTATTTTAAAAGCCCAAGATTGTTTAAAAAATACTTTTAAGATAATAAAAGTCCTGCTTGCCACAGGGTGCAAATCACTGGAGCTTTATAAACTGCTGAGGGTTTATCTGTTATCCTTTTCCTTATCTGCTTTATTCAACAGCACTGGAGGCATTTGAAGGGACTCAGTGTCTGAGCAGTGAAGGGCAAAGATCTGAGGCTTTCTTAATTCACAGTGATTGGTTTGGTTTCCCTTTTCAGTGTGGATTTGCTGGAGTAGGTGCTGGGCATTGTTTTCTGCTTGCTTTGCATTTCCTGGCACAGTTGCTTGGGTTGGGTTGGAGCTGAGCACTTTCAGAATAATGAAGTGGTGGTGGTTATTAGGAGGCTTGAAATTTGGGATATTTTTGCCTAGGGAGGCAGGAACATTTTTCCTTTTTTTCCTTTTTTTCCTCTTTTCCTTTTTTCCCTTTTTTCATTTTTTTTTCCTTTTTTCCTTTTTCCCGTTTTCCCCTTTTTCCCTTTTCCCCTTTTCCCCTTTTCCCCTTTTCCCCTTTTCCCCTTTTCCCCTTTTCCCTTCCCTTCCCTTCCCTTCCCTTCCCTTCCCTTCCCTTCCCTTCCCTTTTTCTTTCCTATTTTTTCCTTTCCTCTTCCTTTTCTTTTTTCCTTTCCTCTCCTCTTCCCTCTCTTTCCTCTTCCCTTCCCCACCCTGGACACTTCCAGGGATGGGGAATCCACCATTTCCCAGTTCGTTCCCCTCTGTATGATGGGAAAATCCCCAATCCCCACGGTTGCACTGGGATGAAAACCCCAAAGCAGCTGCCCTGGGGTTTGTTTGCAGGGCCAAGACCATCAAGAACACGGTGTCTGTGAACCTGGAGCTGACAGCCGAGGAGTGGAAGAAGAAGTATGAGAAGGAGAAGGACAAAAACAAGAGTTTAAAGAACGTTATCCAGCACCTGGAGCTGGAGCTGAACAGGTGGAGGAATGGTAGGTGCCAAAAATTGGGAGCTGGATGTGTCTGTGTTGAAATCTTGCCCTAAATCACAATTTCTATTAATTGTGTCTGGCCACGAAATCTAAATTCACATCATAACTCACAGTTCATAATAATAATGGAAAGTGAATAAGCAAAAACCAGGGAAACCAGCAGCCGTTTGTGGGAGAAAATGCCAAAATTGGTGATTTCAGGGTAGAGAACACAGGAGGCGTCACTAATGTTAATATTGTTAATGATAGTAATCAAAAAAGGAAAAATGTCATTATATTTGGGGTTTTAAAAAAAATAACTCTGCTCCTGAGGCATGAGAATCATTGTGCTTTAAGGTAATTGGACCTTGGGTTTGGGGATTTTTTATAATTGAATTTCACATTAGAATAATTAATTAGTCTTTTAGTGCAATGACAGGGAGTGGCATCTGCTTAGAAGAATCACCATTTGTCTGCTCCTGTGGCTTCTAAATGAAAATTTTTGTTGAGATCAGCCAATTTTCTGATTAGAAAAGTGGGGAATTGCTGTTCAGGGTAGGTTGTAACATCAGCTGTAGGATGGTACAGGAGGCAGAATATGGATTCACACAAATATAAGAATTTTTATTGAAAACAAAATTTTTAAAATGTAATTTAGTCTGGAACACTGGCAGATAATTTCTGGCAGCAAACCAGCCTTAGTTTGAATTATTTCACATTTTAAAAATCAATCCCCAACCTCCAAACCAACAAAAAAAAAAAAAAAAAAAAAAAAAAAATAATATTCTTTTTTTTTATATTTTTAAAAAAAAAAACAATGCAAAGCTTATTTTTTTTTTTTAACAAAAGCCTGGATGGATCTTTTTATTTAAATATCCTCCTCCCCTCCCTGGGTGCTGCTGTTACCCAGCAATGCATTCAAAAGATTATTGATTTCTTGTCTGACCTTGTGCACTCCCATCCTCTGGAAGGATGGAGGCTTTTTACAAAGGGAACAGTCCCAGCAATCCCACCTTGGATAATATTCCACCAGCACAGTTTATTCCAGGGACTAAGGATTTATTCTACAAATTAAAAGGGTGGCAGGGAATGGGTGAGCTGAGCATTTCAGCTTCCAGGTGCCCAGTTTTTTGGTGTTTTACAGGCAGGAGGTTTTCATCCAATGAGTGAGAAATTAAACATTGCTTTTGGGAATGTTTAATCCCAAAATGTTTATCCTGGTGGATTCTCCACAGCCTGAGGAACATTTTTTGTGTACATGCATTCTAACCAAACCCACCTTTCCTTCCCTGCTCCAGCAGCAAAAAAATCAATTCCCATTTCCCTCATTAATAATAGAAAATGCCATCAAGCCTTCAGAAATAGGGCAGAAAACATTTGGAGTCAAGTACCTGGAGAGAGGTGATGCTGCTTGATTTCAAATTCCACTTTTTCCGTGCTTTCAGCTGGGGGGGAAAAAAAAATCATCTTGTGCTTTTTCTTGCCCTTTTTGTTTTGCTCTGGGGCCTCACTCAGCCTTTCTGGGCTTTGATCTGTTGGTCCTGTTGACCTGTTCCCCTGCCAGTGAGATAAACTGGCAAGAGGAATGGCTGGTCAAGCTTTCAGGAGCTAAAATATTGGAGTTTTTTCCTGGAAAAGGGAAAATCCTTTACGCTTCCCACCCCCTGAGCAATGTGTGCAGCATCCAGGGTCTTCCCCAGCCTCTGGTAAAGGTGAATTTAATTTCTACCATGAGCACCACACCCCATCCCTCATCTCTGAGCCTGTAATTGTAGCCCAGGGCTGCTCCTGAAGGAAATATTCCTTAGGGACAGGGATTTTGTAGGGAATGTGTCTGCTGTGCACAGGCAACCTCTGGAAGTTGGTGTTTGTGCTGGAATTTGCAAGGTAAAAGTTGAATGTTGTTTTAAACGCGGCTGTGCTGGTCCACCCTGGAGGAAGAGATATTTAAATGCCAGCAGATTTTAGGCTGGAATTTGGGGGGGGTTTCCCTCCTTTTTTACACCTCTGTTAATCCATGGAGCTAATCCTGAGTATCAAGGGAGTGAAAGGAGAGCCAGGAATTCTGTGCTTTTAGTGTTCAACCTGCTGCTGGATTTTATGGGATCATCAAGGTTGGGAAAAACCTCACAGAGTCCATGTGATTCCTTGAGAGGCTGCCCTGGAGCAGAGGCTGGGCAGAGTCACAGAACAAAGCAGGGATTCATCCCAAGGATCTCCTCCATGGATGCACCTTGGGCAGCACCAGAGCCCAGCCAGGGCTGCACCCAAGATGAACCAAAATGGCCCCAAAATGCACGAGCGCTCCCGGGGTCTCTCCCTGGGATCAGTTCTGCTCCATTTGCACCTTGCACTTCATTGTCCCATTCCAGCTTTAGCCCAGGCAGTCCCACCCTGCTTGTTTTTCTCTCTCCAGCCCACGGGGTTTGTTGTAATTGAGACAGAGACAGTACAAAGCAACACACTCCATTTTCAGAAGGCTTCAAACTGTTTTTATTCCAGCGTGTATGCTTTTTATACATTCTTGCAAAACTCCTAAGTTTACTCATTGGTCACAAGAAACAAAAAAAGTGCTCATTGGAATAGGCAGCTGCAGGTTTCTCTTATTGATCCTTCTTTCTTTCTTGGTTTCTATGTCAAAGACCTTGGTAGAAAATTCTTTCAGGGCTAAAAATGGATCCTCTTGTCAAACTTCTCTGTGGCTCACTGAAATTTCTGTAAAACCTCTTCCACAGCTGTTTGTGCTCTTGGGATCGCAAACCTGAGATTGGGATCATTTGTCCTTGGTGCCCAGCTGGAGCAGGAATTGTTTTGTCTCCCTGCTCTGCGCACAGAGCTCAGCAACACTGAATGTGAAGCTCAGAGCTGCACACTAAAGCAGCTCAGAGTCTGAAAAATATAAAATCTAAACCCTGAGGCATCACATGGAGTTTGCATTCCCATGGGATCATCACCCTCACAAGGGCGGCCACCTCCCCACACCTTTTCCTTGTCATTTGTATCCCTGGAAGGGGCACAAAGCCCTTCCATGACCAGGAACACCCATCCTGGAGAATCCCTGGGTTTGGGATTGTAGGATTTCCATGAGCTGTGTTCCCTGCAGGAGAAGCTGTGCCCGAGGAGGAGCAGATCAGTGCCAAGGACCAGAAGAACCTGGAGCCTTGTGATAACACCCCAATCATTGATAACATCACCCCCGTGGTCGCCAGCATCTCCACGGAGGAGAAGCAGAAATACGACGAGGAGATCGCCAGCCTCTACAGGCAGCTGGATGATAAGGTGGGAATGTTGGATCCCAGGTGGGAATGTTGGATTCCGTGGGGGAATGTTGGATTCCGTGGGGGAATGTTGGATTCCAGGGGGGAATGTTGGATTCCACGTGGAAATGTTGGATTCCATGGGGGAATGTTGGATTCCAGGTGGGAATGTTGGATTCCAGGTGGGAATGTTGGATTCTGGATGGAAATGTTGGATTCCATGGGGGAATGTTGGATTCCATGGAGGAATGTTGGATTCCAGGGTGGGAATGTTGGATCCCAGGTGGGAATGTTGGATTCCATGGGGGAATGTTGGATTCCAGGGTGGGAATGTTGGATTCCAGGGGGGAGTGTTGGATCCCAGGGGGGAATGTTGGATTCCATGGGGAAGGTTGGATTCCTGGGGGAATGTTGGATTCTGGATGGGAATGTTGGATTCCATGGGGGAATGTTGGATTCCATGGAGGAATGTTGGATTCCAGGGTGGGAATGTTGGATCCCAGGTGGGAATGTTGGATTCCATGGGGGAATGTTGGATTCTGGGTGGAGATGCACAATTCTTGCCAAGATTTTTGTATTTTTGCTCTATTTCTTCTACTTTTATATTTTTGCTCTATTTCTTTTTTGCTCTATTTGTGTATTTTTTGCTGCTGTTTCTATTGTGAACTGGAAAACGCTGGAAAATTCCAAATACTGCACAAAAGCAGATCCTGTAGGCTCTCCACCCCCTTTCCCTGTGCAGACACCGTTTGGGAGCATTCTCCAGGAAATCAGAGCCCAGTTTTTTGATAGTTTTAAGTCCTTTTCTTCAGTGATTTGTGTAAAATCCCTCAGCAAACTGTAATGTCATCTTGGAGTCACCAGGGGAGGAAAAAATCGTAGAATTTGAAGGAAAATACACCCCCATCCCCTTTTGTTTGTGTCGTTGGAGCTGCCAACACAGCCCAGAGGGCTCATTTATTTGTTTATTTCTTTGCACAGCTTGAGGGACATCGGTGGCACTTAAAGCTCTCAGCAATTCCCTTCTCCAGCCATTAAGAGCTTTGGCTTGTGGGAAGATGAAAAGGGGAGGGGGAAAAAAAAGGCCCAGAAAAAACCCATTCACCACCCTGGATGAGAGCAGCAAAAAAAAAAAGGGGGCAGCTCTCATCCTGAATCAATAGTCAATTTTAAAATTCAGTTGTAATTAGCAGGAAAATAGCAGCAAAAAGCCCAGTGTGTCCTTGCCTGTTAATATTGAGGTTTGGCTGTTTGTGGACACAGAGAAAATGTGTCTAAACCTGAATTTTGGTCTCCCTGCACAGTCTGGTGGCACTGAAAAGAGCAGTTTTCTGTAAGAAATGACAGCTTTTCTCTGATTGCACTCTCCAGCTTTTCCATATTGATCAGCAAAAGGAAAAAAAAATCAGTCATTGTTTCACTTTCCTCGTGCAAAGCAGCAAAGCCCAGTAAATTATTCCAGAGGTAACTGGCAGCAGGTTTGAGTTTTTCCCTAGAAAACATGGGAAGCATAATTTGAGACAGGACTGTAGGAAGTGAGAAGGTATTTGATCCCAAACAAAGGGATCCCCAACCCAAAATATCACCATTTATACCAGTGTTAACAGCTTTTACAGCAGAGCTCTGTGTATATTTATTTATTTTATTTCTGGTATATTGATATATATTTATTTATGTATATTTAGTTTTATCCCCCCTCACACCACTCAAACATGCACAAAGTTTTATTCCCCTTTCTTTCCTAGAAAGAGGAAATAAAAAGTGATCAAGTGAGAGCTGTGAAAAGGAATTAAAAATCTCCACCCCTGTTTCATTGCAGGATGACGAAATCAACCAGCAGAGCCAGCTGGCTGAAAAATTAAAGCAGCAAATGTTGGATCAAGAGGAGGTAAGGAACTAAAATAAATAAACCAGCCTAAAAAAAATCCCTTTACATTTTGCTCCTGAGCCCCTTGTTTAATGATTCTGCCCCAGCTGTTCATATTAACTGGCTGAAATTCAAGTGGAAAAGGTGTCAGCCAGGCTTAAACTTGAAATTTCATAATATTCTCATTAAGCCTTGATAAAAGTCCTTGAAATAACAATCCCTCCTGCTGGGAAGTGATGCTGGAGGTCCAAGGTAGGAGTGGGGCCAGGATTTTTCACTCCAAATGTGATTTTTGATGTGTCTGTGCCCATTCAGGTACCCAGGCACGACGGACTACAGGCAGTTAGAGATTTCCTGATATTAAATCACTAATTACCATTATTTTGGCAATTAGAGACAGCAATCTGTGAGATGGAAAAACCTGATAATTGGTGCTGCCCCAGATTTGCTGTAAAATCTTGGATTGCTCACTTCAGACATTTGATTGCGTCGTTTCTGTCCCTAAAATGAATTTTTGTTGGGTTTGGGATGGAGAAACGTGAGCACTAAACTCAGTCAAGCCATTCCCTTCTGTGAGCAGTTCTGAGGATGCAAAATGAGGCAATAACACCAAATTCCCCAACTGTTGCTGTGATCTTTCTCAGGAATTGCTTTTATTGTGCATCCAGGCCCTCAGAAAGGGTTTCCAAGGTGTTATTAGAGAAAAAAAAAATATTTATGAACATGTATGCTATTTATCACTCAGGGCTCACCTGCCCCCTCTGGGGACTTGTCCTGGCTGGGGGAATCTCCAGCTTTATTTTATTTTATATTTTATTTTATTTTATTTTATTTTATTTTATTTTATTTTATTTTATGCTTAAGCTTCTCATTCTCTTGCCACAGCTTGATTTGATTGCTCTGTGCTGGGGCTACAAAAAAACCCAAAAAAACAAAACAAAACAAACAAACAAAAAAAAAAAAATAGCATCATCTTATTATTTTAAAATAAATAATAATAATGCACTTGAAGTACATTATTATATATTTATAAAATATAGTAAATACAAATTATATAGAATATATAATAATTATTGTATAAGAACAATAATATATGTTATTTTATTATCATATTATAATATATTATTACATTATAATATATTATTCTAATAATTTATTTCCTGATGTGTATTATGAGTTTATTTGTGTCACCTCACTTCTCCCAACTTTTTCACATCCCTTGGGGCTGATTTTGCCCCACAGCTGTGCCTTGGTTTTGGGGTGATGTGCATCCCTCCTGAATTATTCCTCACCCTCCCTGTTCCAGTGCCACCTCTGGAAGATCAATCAGCTTTTCAGTGCCCATTTCTCCCCTTTTTTTGTGCACATTCCTGGTCCAGCTTTGCTAAATTCCAAAATCTCTGCAGCTGGTGCTGTCCAGAGCCTTTGTCTGCCTGGTCCCAGCTCTTGTGCAGTGCTTACCTTGGGAGGAGAAGGTGATATTTTATTATTCAAAGGTGATATTTTACTATTCAAAGGTGGTATTTTACTATTCAAAGATGATATTTTATTATTCAAGGTGCTTTTCCCCACATCAGCCGTCCTTGCTCTCCCCTGGAGATGTGATGAGCTCACTGATCCAGCAGCAGCTGCCTCACTCTGCTCCCCCTAATTAACCAGCCCTTATTTGTGCTTGATTAAGCCAGCAGGTTAATTATAAACCTGCTGCAGATGAGGCTGATTTTAGGGGGATTTTTGGTGCCTTTTCACCTCTGGCTGCTGCTTCAGGTGGGTGTTTTTGGGGATTCTGGGTATTCCATGCCCAGGTGGAACAGATCCATGGAGTGCTGCAGCCATGGGCCTTTTCCCTGATTTACAGCTCCTCTCCATTAGGTTTTTTTGGTGGCTTTTGAAAAGCTTGCTCCATTTTTCCACACCATATCACCCAGAATCTCCTTGTTTATGCTGCAGGTGATGCCCACCACTTCTTGAAGCCGCGCAGAAAATTTCTGAAGTAAATGTAAATAATAGCTCCATCTGTGTTTAGCAGGAAGACGATTTGAAGCTATTTTGTTGTTTAAATATTTACATGCCATCTGGCTCTGGCAATCCAATGGCTTTTTCCATAGCGTGAGTGCACTTGTGAGGCTGCAGCATTACCAGGGAGATAAATTTCCCCTACATCTGAGTCCTCCCTGGGCACGTGCCAGCCTCCAGAGCTGCCCGCCTGCTTTCCTATTTTCCACAAGCACTCTGAGCCAAAAGAAAAAAGCCATTTCTTCTGGGACATTCTGCTTTTTGGGTGGTCTGCTTGACAGAAATGTTTTTGTTTGGTTTTTTTTGTTTTTTTTTTGCTGGGGGTCTCACTCAGGTGCTGGGTGGGCAGATCAGGAGAAATCCAGCCAAAACACTTCAGCAGGGAAGGTTTTATTCCACTGTCTGCAATATTATACCAATCCATAATCCATATTGCTTGGGAAGGAGTGAATTCTGTGAATGACTGCCCAAACTTTGCTGTTAGGATGAGCATCAGGCCCTCCCACACCTCCTGCACTGCTTTTATCTGTTGTAATTCCCTATCTGATGTTTTCATGCCATGTCAAGCCCTGGGCTTGTTGTTATTCTTGAAAGTGCGGTATTAGCAATAAATGTTAGGTGTCACTTTTATTCATTTTCACATCCCCCTGCAGTGCAGGGCTGCTGGTGGGGCTGGGGTTGTGCTGAGCACACCACAGCTGAATTTTCAAAGCTTTAACATCTCACTGAGCATTGCTTCAAGGGCAAGGGACAGTGACCTCCCACAATCACTGAAACCTCAGCAGCAAGCAAACAGTAAATTTAAGAAGTTTTCCAGCTTGGAAACACTCTCTAGTGTGTGTGTGTGAAGTGAGTATTTTCTTCTGAGATTAATATTTTCCCTCAGCAAACAGGAGCAGCTAATCTGTCCTCAGCATCGTCCTGCAGATGATGAGTGAGAATAATCGTCTTAGGTTTGCTTATCAAAATATTTCTGTGAAGCCACGAGGTCTTTGAGGCTGCCTCAGAGAGCCCTTTTCCCTCAGCTCAGCTCAGAGCCCTGAGCCTCTGGTGAAACATTTTACTTTGTGGGATGTTTTTTTTTTTTGCTCTGAGGATTGAGGGCAGAAAATGTCTTTGGAGCTCTGATACTGCTTAGAGTCAGTTTCTGTGCCTCAGCCTTGGGTCATAATAGGATTTGATGAAGATTTTTCTCGTTGAAGTTCAGAGCTTTTTTTTTGTGCTTCCTTCAAATGCTTTTGTGCTGGAACTGCTGCTGTTTTCAGGATTTCTCCCCTGCTGCACGCGCGATTTGTGCTCACTCTTTTCCCCCCCTCTTTGCCTGTATTTCTCCTTTTCAATATTGCCTTTTGAAGGGGTTTTTGGGTCGCTCAATGCTGCTGTGATGTTCCTCCCCAGCTTTTGGCCTCCACCAGGAGGGATTATGAGAAGATCCAGGAGGAGCTGACCCGGCTCCAGATTGAGAATGAGGCGGCCAAGGATGAGGTGAAGGAGGTGCTCCAAGCCCTGGAAGAGCTGGCTGTCAATTATGACCAGAAATCCCAGGAGGTGGAGGACAAAACCAGGACCAACGAGCAGCTGGCAGATGAGCTGGCACAGAAAAGTGTAAGAGCACCTTGTTCATCCTCCTGGTTCTCTCCTTGCACGCTGAACATCCCCAAAAACCTGCTGGTGTCACCCTCTCATCCCTGTCTTAATTAACCGACGAAATTAAGGGGATTCAGAAGCTGCTCTGTGGAAGTTGGTGGCAGATTGTGGCTCTTGCAGCAAGGGACTGGATGTGAGAAGTGGCCATCCTGTGTTTTGGATATTTAAAAGCTGTATTTTGCCAAGAGAGCTGTGAAAATCTGCCTCGTGCAAATGGCAGCGTTTTGTGGTTTTCTGGACTCTGTGCTGTGGAGCTGGGATTTTACAGGGAGCCAGGGGATCTCAAGGAAGGAATCAGGAAAAAAAAAATTAATCGGCTTTTTCAGCTCTGATGTGTCCTGAATCTTAAGCAAAAAATGGGATCTGAGGAAAATCAAGATTGGTTTAGTAGCTTAAAGCATCCTTTTCCCTTAATTCATTACACCAACTTAAGGAGCTGTTGTTAACAGATCTGTTTCATTAAAGGCTTTGTTATCTCCCCCAGTAAACCAGATTACCACGAAATCCATTGGAAAAAATTGAATTTTCTATCCCTCCCTACCTATTTCCCTGTGATTAACCTCCTTTGATGTATTATGCAAATCAGAATCTTGGCGGATTTGCTACATTTAATAGATCTAAAGTAGTCTTTGGTGGCAAGTGAGTTGTGAAAGTGGATTATGCCAAGGTGGAACTGGATGTGTCACTACATTGTGCCAGCAGGCATGAGGAAAATACCCCCTGAAAACTGCCCAGCCTGCAGAGGGGAGGGTAATTCTTGTTTTTGAACCTTTCCAGAGCGCCCTGACAGCGACCCAGAGGGAGCTGGGCCAGTTGCAGGAGCTCAGCAACCACCAGAAGAAGAGAGCCACAGAAATCCTGAACCTGCTGCTGAAGGACCTGGGGGAGATCGGGGGAATCATCGGCACCAACGACGTCAAAACCGTGCGTGGGCTTTGTGCTCTGTGCTTTCAGCTTTCCCCAGCTCCTCCTGCAGGGAAACAGCCCAGCAAAGCAGGGAGTCCCACTGGGGCTTGCCTTGGAGGGGACTTAAAGCTTTTCTGGTTCCAAATCTCTGCCTGGATAGGGACACCTTCCCCTATCCCAGGCTGCTCCAGCCTGGCCTTGGGCACTGCCAGGGATCCAGGGGCAGCCCCAGCTGCTCTGGGAATCCCAGCCCAGCCAGGAATTCCCAATTCCCAATGTCCCACCCATCCCTGCCCTCTGGCAGTGGGAGCCATTCCCTGGCTCCTGTCCCTCCATCCCTTGTCCCCAGTCCCTCTCCAGCTCTCCTGGAGCCCTTCAGGCCCTGCCAGGGGCTCTGAGCTCTGCCTGGAGCCTTCCCTTCTCCAGGGGAACATTCCCAGCTCTCCCAGCCTGGCTCCAGCCCCGGGAGCATCACAGGTGTGGAATGTGTGGATCCAGCAGTCCTTGCCCCAGGACACTCTCTGTAAATCCTGGCTGAGCACACAGGAGGACACTGCAGAGCTCTTTGTCTGGCTGGGAATGATGGCTTATGAAAGCTGACCTAGAATAGAGACTAGACAGAGCTAAAGAATAAAGCAGGGATTTAGTAAGAGGCCAGCTCAGTAAATACCCCAAGATTAGCCCTTCTCTTTCCCCCCCTGCCGTGGGCAGGAACACCTTCCACTGTCCCAGGTTGCTCCTGATTCTTTGTGAAGGCTGACCTAGAACAGAGACTGGACAGAGTTAAAGAATAAAGCAGGGATTTATTAAAAGGCCTCCATGGATGCACCTTGGGCAGCACCAGAGCCCAGCCAGGGCTGCACCCAAGATGAACCAAAATGGCCCCAAAATGCACGAGCGCTCCCGGGGTCTCTCCCTGGGATCAGTTCTGCTCCATTTGCACCTTGCAGTTCATTGTCCCATTCCAGCTTTAGCCCAGGCAGTCCCACCCTGCTTGTTTTTCTCTCTCCAGCCCACGGGGTTTGTGCTCCTGGGCTGAGATTTGGGTCATTTGTCCTTGGTGCCCAGCTGGAGCAGGAATTGTTTTGTCTCCCTGCTCTGTGCACAGAGCTCACCATCCCATAATGTGAAACCTAGACTTACACACTAAAGCAGCACAGAGCCTGAAAAACAGAAAGCTAAACCTGAGGCATCAGGGGAGGCTCAGTGTCTGGGCTCACAGCTCCCACAGTTATTCCCAGCTCAGTTTTTGGGGCCAGAGCCCATCTGGGAGTCACTGAGCTGATTAATAAGGGGTCTGAATTCCCCCCAAACCAATCCACACGTAGCCCAACTCCTTCCCTAGCAGGCACGACTCAGAATTCACAGAATATGAAAATATTGGCTTCTGAGCTGGCCAAGTTTTGATCTGAAGTTTGGTGCACATTTTGGTCAGCCCTGCTTTGAGGTTTGCCTCTGTGTGGCTCTGTGTGCTTTGGGGATGCAGCAGAGGAGGTGGCTGCTCACTTTGTCACATTTGTACAAGAACAAAATGCTGATTTCAGAGAAAATATTTGTATGGTCATTGCTAAATGGCAGCGATGGAAACTTTCCACGGCCTGGAAAAATCTCCTTGGTGGTGTTAATGCCATCCTTGTCTATTTAAAACCCCATGAAAAATAGCAGTGGTTGAAAGGGGCTAAGTCCATTTTTGAGATGTATGAAAACTCCTTGCAATACATTTTTGTTACTTTTAGTTCACGTTTTGTCCTGCCAAGGCTCTCTTTGGGCAGCAGGAGCTGCAGCCTGTCCTGCTGCAGAGGACGCAGTCCCTGCCGTCCCTGTGGTGCTGCAGACTGCAGCCTTTGGAGATGTCACAGCAGCCTCTGGTGGCCGCAGGAGCCGGGACTGGGACAGGAAATCTTTGCAAATGGAGGCAGAGGCAGTTTGGTACGAGTTCTTGTAGGAACTGAGATGTCAGCACTTCAGGGGACAGCTGCCAGTGGAAATCAGGCCAGACTGAGGAGCTTTTAGAGAATAATTTCAAATTTGTTGGCAATTAGCATCTTTTCCAAGTGTGTCTAATCTCAGAGCAGACTGACAATTTTGGAAGAAATGTCATTTTTCAGGATTTTTGGGAGAAGCAGCGGCACATGTTCCCTTCCCTTTGGCAGTGCTGGGAAAAAAGGGGAAGCAGATGAAGTTGAGCTGTGTTACTGCTCAGGGAGAACCTGCACAGATCCTCAGTGGAATATCCTGAGCTGGAAGGGAGCCACAGGATCATGGATCCAGCTCCTGGTCCTGCACAGACACCCCAAAATCCCACCCTGGGTATCCCTGGGAGTGCTCTCCAAACCCTTCTGGAGCTCTGGCAGCCTTGGGAATGTGCCCATTCCCTGGGGAGCCCAGCACCCTCTGGGGGAAGAGCCTTTACCTGAAATCCATCCTAATGCCTGGATATGATATCCCTTCACACAAATGTGAAATATCCAAGATAGATAAAAATAAAATATACAAGATAAAAAGACAAATCAAACCAAAAATTCTGAAGGAAGCTATGTCCTTAATGTAATAAGCACTCATTAAGTGAAAAGATCCTGATTCTAATTTTTTTTGTCCTCCAAATCTGAGTTTTAAGTTTTCAGAAGTAACTTATGCTCTTCTCCCCTGCTCCAAGCTCTCTTTCTGAAATGACCCCTGGCCTGTAAAGCCATCCCAGAGCCCAGGCCCGGCCTGCAGGCTGGTTCCCAGAGCAGGAGCAGCTCTGGGTGCGAGCAGCCGGCCCTCCCTGTGTGCTCAGTTGGCAGATGTGAACGGCGTGATCGAGGAGGAGTTCACCATGGCCAGGCTCTACATCAGCAAGATGAAGTCGGAGGTGAAGTCGCTGGTGAACAGGAGCAAGCAGCTGGAGAGCGCCCAGATGGACTCCAACAGGAAGATGAACGCCAGCGAGAGGGAGCTGGCGGCCTGCCAGCTCCTCATCTCCCAGGTGGGTCTGCTCCTGCCTGCTCCAGGCCTTGGGGCCCGCCAGCTGTGCTGGTGGGAGGCTTTTGGGATGAGGTGAGAGATGAGAATACGACTTCGAGTTTCCAGAAGGTTGGTTTATTATGATATGATATTATATGAAATTCTATTTTATTATATGAAATGATTTTAAATTCCATTCTATTCTATTCTATTCTATTCTATTCTATTCTATTCTATTCTATTCTATTCTATTCTATGGAATTATA
>NW_005054298.1:350429-387295 GCF_000277835.1 Geospiza fortis | reverse complement strand
ATTACATTACATTATATTATATTATATTACATTATATATTATTATTATATTATTATAGTATAGTGTTGTATAGTATATTATAGTATATAGTATAGCATACTATATTATATTATAGTATACTATAGTATATTATAGTATAATATATATACTATATTATGTTATAGTATGATATGGTATGGTATAGTATAGTATGGTATAGACTCTCTGTTAGCTCCTTCCCAGCCATTCTGCTGTGAGTTGTCCCAGCCATCCCCTCTGGGTGTGGAAATTCCCTGTTCCCTCTCCCTTCCACGGGCCAGTTGTCCCTGAAGTCCCAGGGCAGGGCTGCGCTCCTCCCCTCTCACTGCTGCTCCTTGTCTTTGAAGCACGAAGCCAAGATCAAATCCCTGACAGACTACATGCAGAACATGGAGCAGAAGAGGAGGCAGCTGGAGGAGTCCCAGGACTCCCTCAACGAGGAGCTGGCCAAGTTACGCGCTCAAGGTACAGCTCTGGGTCTCGTCATTCCTCTCTTGGGACACTCAGTTTTGTGTCTTAGTGATGTGAAAAACTATAAAACCCACACACAGATCCTTTACCAAATGGCACCAATCAGTCTTGCTGAATATTCTGTAAAATGCTGAATTTCTGTAAAATAAGGATTTATCTAAATTTCAGTTGTCCCTCTGCGACATCCCTGCCTCGTTCCAAGCAAAGCTGCTTCCCTCAGATGTGCACAAGTTGTGTCTTTCCCAGCTGACTTCATTTTTAAGGCTAGCTTGGCTTTCCCCTTCCAGTTTAATGTGGAAAATGTGTAGGTATCAAAAGGAGCTCTTGTAGCTTTGCTAAGCTCCTGGGTTATATCAATTTATAACCTTAAAAAAAAAATCATTCTGGATTTCTGCACAACGGATTTTCCCTCTCTGAGGAAGCAGCAGGTGGGGACAAGACTTTTTATTTTTTTAAATTATTTTATCATCTCCTGCATTGTTAGAACAGAATCTTCATTCCATCTCCTGGAATAAATTAAATTTATTTTTAAATCTAAAATATAAAATTAAAACTAAAACTGTTTCCACCTTTAAACAGAAAAAATGCACGAAGTCAGCTTCAAGGACAAGGAGAAGGAGCACCTGACACGACTCCAGGATGCAGAGGAGATGAAGGTAGTTTGGCACAGTGGGAATTTTGAAGGAATTTCTTGGTGAGATTGTTCATTGGGGTGTAATTTTGTCTTCCTGTTCACATAGTAAAAATTACATTGATTCACCTCTGTGTTACACTAACTTTTTGCTGCTGGAGCTCTGCTGGAAGTCAGTTTGCTCAGTAGTGATGAGGCTGCTGGGCTTAATATCATTTAGGTACTTATAAATTTGATTTTAAAAGAGGCTGCTTCCCCAAAGTTCTGCTGGGATTCTGATTACCTCCTGGAAATAATAATAAAGTATATAAACCCGTTTTCTGGTCTTTTTCCTTTGGAATGCCAGGAAATGTTTGCAATAATCAGTTGTTCTGATGCGGCTGCACATTGCAGACAAGGAAAAATACAGTTTTACAAGGACAGCGATAGAGCTTTGCCAGCTGCAGAACTTTTCCCTCCATCACAAAAATTTTAAGTGATGAAAGCAGTTGTAAAGTGATGAAAGCAGTTGTGATTAAAGTGCTTGTACCTCACAGCTCCAAGGAAAAAAGCAAAGTTTGCGTCAGCAGTCTAAAGACATAAATTGAGTTTTTCCTGTTGCTTGAGGCATGTTTGCTCCTGGAGTTTAAATTTAAATAATAATTTCAATAGCAGGGCTGTGGATAAACAATTCTCAGAGGTTTGGGTTTCATTTCTGTCACAGGTGGAGCTGTACAAGTATTTCCTGGGTGAATAAACAGAGGAAATAAGAGAGGATTGGTATAAAATCAGTGGTTTTGTGGCCAAGCCCTGGGTTTTCATGGGGTACTTTTTGCAAGAAAATGAGTCAAAATTGTCGTACATCTCTTGCTAAAAACGGAATTTAAAGGCTGGATGAGCAGGCCCAGATTTTTGTGATGACAGAAGGAAATGGCAGGCAGATTCCTGAGTGGATTTGGTGTTTCCCCTCAAATCCAGAGGCTGGGTTAGAGGGAGCTGTGTGTCCCTGGGCTGCTCTGATTCCCACTCTGTGTCTGCAGAAGGCTCTGGAGCAGCAGATGGAGAGCCACAGGGAAGCCCACCAGAAGCAGCTGTCCAGGCTGAGGGATGAGATCGAAGAGAAGCAGAAAATAATCGATGAAATCAGGGAGTAAGTTCACCCTCTCCACCCCTCCTCTGTCCTGGGATGCTTTGGGCTTGCTTTTGTTAGGTTTGATTGATGTTTCTTTGCATGTTCTGCCCTTACACGCAGCAGCCAACCCTGTAATTATTTTGTAGGGTGGATTACAGTGCCTAATTCTTTATTGGGGAGCTTTAACAAGGCCATAAAATCATAGGGAGTTTATAAAAAAGGGTGATGTTGCACCTGCAGGTCAGGAGGTGAGAGGAGCTTGGAGGAGAGCAGGTTTTAAAGCATCACGGAATCATTTGGGTTGGAAAATCCTTTAATGTCATCGAGTTCAGCCACCACTGAACCACGTCCCCAGGAAGGGTTTGAGATTCTCACAGCAGCCAGTCCTGCCCCAGACCTTCTGAGAGTCTGGCTGACTCCAACAGCTCCCATTTTCACACATTTTTATATTTTTTCCTCGCACACTAATGTGACTCTGTTATGGTTTGCTCCTGTGGTTTTTTTTCCTAAAATCTAGGCATTCTTTTATCATATTTATTGTTTATGGCCAAAGATTAATGGTAGGGAAATGAGGAAAAAAGCAACAACAATTTGGGTCCCCTTTAAGGCAAACAAAACAAACCACTAAATTTAGCCCTCCAATATTTTAAAATAATGTCCTCCAGGTTCTTTATGCTTCATTTCTTCCAGAGTTTTTCAGTAAAGAGTTACAGCTTTACTTTTGCTCTGCCCAATCCCATTTTGTTCGTGGAGATTTTCCCTCCCTTCCTCCTGAGCTGGGCTGACTTTTCCTTTCACATTTCCAGCATGAACCAGAAGCTGCAGCTGGAACAGGAGAAGCTGAGTGCTGATTATGATAAATTAAAAATTGAGGACCAGGAAAGAGAAATGAAACTGGAAAAGCTCATGTAAGTGCAGAGTTTGGTATCCCTGAACCCCTTCATGTGTGGAAAACATGCTAGGGAGAGGGATTTGTGTTGGAAAATTCACACTGAAAATGTAATTTCAGTAGCAAAGCCAGAAGGAGCTACTAATAAATAATTACCAATTACTCTATTTTTATACCCCAGGCATTTCAATAGTGGCTTTGATAACTACCAAAAAGAGTTCATTAGAGCTCTGACTTTATAAAATATCCCAGCAAGTCTTAAATCTCTCATTCCTTAATACACAGCAAAACAAGCATGAAAGAAGTTGGGAATTTGTGGTGGGGTTTGTTGATTTTTGAGGAGTTTTAAACCAGATGTTTGAGTAAAAAGCCTTTCCTGGAAATGAGAGAGGAAAATCCCATGTGTGGACACAAAGATGGAGGTGGTGACTCAGCCCTTCCAGGTGACAAAATTGGATATTTGGGGCAATCAAAAACATAATTAGAGATGTGCAATTTGCTGCCACCTGCAGATGTGCAGCTCCAGCTGGATGCTGTTGATTCTCCTCTGTTCATTTGGATTGATTTGGGTTCCATGTTGTGATCTTTCCAGACTCCTTAATGATAAAAGGGAACAAGCAAGAGAAGACCTTAAAGGGCTGGAGGAAACAGTGGTAGGTCTTAATTACACTTTATTCAGCTTTTCCTCCTATATCTGTATACCCTGGTGATACATATTTTAATTTTTGAGTAAACAGCTTTGAACTACCTAAATTAAAATTTAAAAATGTTGTTTTTACCGGTTTTGGAGAAATTGTTCTCATCAATGTGGTTTTGGGGCTGGATGGGGTTTATTTTGTGCATTCAGAGTGATTCCTAGAGAGAAAATCCAGAGTTCTTTTCTCCTTTTACCAACTCAAATGCAAGGAGAACTTTTACACCTGAGCATCTACTATGTCCTTGTCATTTGTGCTTTTCTAAAAATTATTGTTTTGTTATTTTTATTCCAGGCAAGGGAGCTTCAGACTCTTCACAATCTGCGCAAGCTGTTTGTCCAGGATCTTACCACCCGTGTTAAAAAAGTAAAACTCTGCTCTTTTAAACCCAAATCTTCTCCTTTATGTGAAATATTCTTGTGATTTGCTGGAAGCCTTTAGTGCATACATTTACAGAATGGGATAATGTTTTCTTTAGTAGCAGTGAGAAACAAGATTTAAACTGTTCTGATGTCTATCAGCTTTTATTTGGTCCTAATTTGATAAGGAAAATGTTGGTGGGTGAGGGAAGTGAATTTATCCAGTGCAGTTCAGCTACAAAATTCTCAAAGATGATGAGCTTTAGAAATTATTTAGTATAACTTGGTTTTCCTATTCAGGATTCCCCCATAATTATTCAGTAAAAATAGCTTGGTTTTTTTGTCTAAGGGGAAATGCGATTTGTAAAAATCAAACAAAGAGTTAAAATAATTTCTCTTAAATTTGGGGCTCAGTAAGACTTTTCTGCCTTTGGGGAGCTCAGATTTGCCAAAGAGCTGAGCTTCCCCTTGAGTTTGTGCCTGGCCTTGCTGAGTGCTGCAATTTTGTGTGCAGAGTGTTGAACTGGATAGTGATGATGGAGGTGGAAGTGCTGCGCAGAAGCAGAAAATTTCCTTTCTTGAGAACAACTTGGAACAACTTACAAAGGTTCACAAACAGGTAAAGGCTCCCTTTCCCTTCTTTCCTTTCCCCTCTTTCCTTACCCCTCTTTCTTTTCCCCTCCTTTCCCCTCCTTCCCTTCCTCCATCAAAACTTGCATTTTTTGAATATTTACAAGAGTAATTTTGGAAGGTAACCTGTGCTGTCTGAGGAAAATGTACCCACTAAACTCCTTGGAATTGGGAGTTAGAGCTGCTCTTCCCACTCTCTGTACTTCTAGGAATGTGGTAAATCAGGATTTTTTTGTTTTCTGTGAAAATAGATCTGTTTTGGCACTAGGAAATACATAAAAATAGCTGTTTTCTGGATGGATTGTGCATCCCCAGTTTGACTCCTGGGCCTGAAGCTGCTCAGAGGCACCTTGGAGGTGGTTGGAGTGGATTCAACCAGCAGAGTTTTCAATGAAAACAATGGAATTGGGGTTTTCTGTGCAGCTGAAGGGCTGGTGCCTCCCTGGGGTGGTGAGGTTGGTAATTTCTGGGCCTGTCCATTTGTGTGTCCTCCTTCCTTCGTGGAATTCCAGTTTCATACAATCCCAGATGTGGAATTAAAGCCCATCCAGTCCCATCCCTGCCATGTCCCACAGCTTCCTCTATCCCAGGGTGCTCCAAGCCCTGTCCAGCCTGGCCTTGGGCACTGCCAGGGATCCAGGGCAGCCACAGCTTCTCTGGGCACCTGTGCCAGGGCCTCCCCACCTTCACAGGAAGAATTTCTCCCTAAAATCTCCTCTCCCACTATGCTGGAGCTGTGTGCCCCCATTCAGGTGCACACCACAAAGCACTAAAGCTGTTTTGGTTTCTTTTTTGAGCAGTGGCATAACTCTGTGCACTGCACTCTCCTGAGCTGTATTAGTGACCCACACTCCCAGATTTGCTTTAATTACTCCTGTGGAAGTGCTCAAAGAGCAGGAAGTGCTGGACTGTGATAAGTGTCTGCTAAGGTTTGGGGTTTTCAGATTCCCGGGGAACAGATGGTTTCAAGACCTACTTTCTAAATGTGGAAACTGGGACATGTTCTGAGTGGTTTTTCTTTTACCATTTTGCCTTTTTTTTTCACTAGTTTCATGCATCTGCTGGGTTTCAAATGTGGATTTTTATAGCTCTCATTAGCGTGTATTTACTCAAAATCAACTTGGGATCCACATCTTGTAGGAAACTTGCAGAGAAAAGTGACATTGGACTTGATACCATCCTGTTTGGATTTTATATCATAACTGCTTCACACAACAAGGGTTCAGCACTTGCAGAAAAAGCACATTGTGACAATGTTTTTTTTAGCTGGTTTGTGTTTTTCTCCAGCACTAGGCCTGACCCAGCAGGTGTCAAATGCTCTGATTGTTAAACAACGTGTGAATGTCAGGACATGCTGTTGCTTTGCTGTATTATTAATGTGGTTGTTAATCCACTTTTCTCTCCAGAAGAGGGAGAGTCACTCCTTTGGAGCGGATTTCTGTTGACTTCCAGCAGTGGTGTAATCTGTTCAGTAGAAATTGGGCTGGATTTTCTGCCTGTTTGCATCAGTTTTGTGTTTATTAAAAATCAATCCTCTCTTGGCTGTTGCTGCATGAGAGGGCAGATGTGATTTGTATAATTGATAGACCTTGCTCAGGTTCATGTAGGGCCTCGGAAGTGCACCAATTCAAAGTTGCATACAATCATTATATTTGTAGTTACAGGCCTAAAAGTGATTTCTTAGTGAAGTTCCCAGTTCTCCCACATGGCTGAGTAGGGAACACACAGGTGAACACATCAGAACCACTGGAAATGATGAATTTGGGGTGATGCCTGGTGATGTCTGTAAGACATATTCAGGCATTATTATTTTAAAATAATGAGGTGACCAGGATTTGCACAATCCTGGAGATTTCTGTGTTCTGAGGCAATGTAGAGTTTCTGCTGCAGTTTTGGATGTGTAGAGAAACTAAGATTTTTACATTAATTTATGGAAAAAATCAGTTTAACTTTAGTACTCAAGGTCTGGAGAGCAACTGGTAACATTTTCTCTCTCCTCGTGAGGCGACTTTTCCCACCATTTCTCTGAGGAGATTTTTGCCAATTTCTTTTGACCTTGTGGGTCCATTCCAGCTCAGGACATTCTAAATTTCTCTTTAACCTAAGCTTTTCACATTAATTTTTGGAATAAATCAGTTTAATTTTAGTACATTACTTACGGAGAGCATGGTGATGTTTTCTCTCTCCTCGTGAGGTGACTTTTCCTGCCATTTCTCCGAGGAGACTTTTGCCAGTTTCTTTTGACCTTGTGGGTCCATTCCAATTCACGATATTCCATATTTCTCTTTAACCTAAGCTTTTCAGTTAATTTCTGGAAGAAACCTGTTTAATTTTAGTACATGACCTATGGAGAGCAACTGGTGATGTTTTCTCTCTCCTCGTGAGGTGACTTTTCCCGCCATTTCTCTGAGGAGATTTTTGCCACTTTCTTTTGACCTTGTGGGTCCATTCCAGCTCAGGACATTCTAAATTTCTCTTTAACCTAAGCTTTTCACATAAATTTCTGGGAGAAATCTGTTTAATTTTAGTACACAAGGAGTGTAGAGCAACTAGTGGCATTTCCTCTCTCCTCGTGAGGGGACTTCTCCCGCCATTTTTCTGAAGAGATTTTTACTGCTTTCTTTAGACCTTGTGGGTCCATTCCAATTCATGATATCCTAAATTTCTCTTTAACCTAAGCTTTTCACATTAACTTCTGGAAGAAACCTGTTTAATTTTAGCACATGAGCCATGGAGAGCACGATGGCGTTTTCCCTCTGTGAGGCGACTTCTCCCGCCATTTCTCTGAGGAGATTTTCACCCCTTTCTTCTTACCTCCTCTAACTTTGCGTGGCTTTCCCCACAGCTGGTACGTGATAATGCAGATCTTCGTTGCGAGCTTCCTAAGCTGGAGAAACGCCTTCGAGCTACGGCAGAGAGAGTTAAGGCCCTGGAGAGTGCACTGAAGGAGGCCAAGGAGAACGCCATGCGCGACCGCAAGCGCTACCAGCAGGAGGTGGATCGCATTAAGGAGGCCGTGAGAGCCAAAAACATGGCCCGGAGAGCACACTCTGCCCAAATTGGTGAGGACATGGAGCTAAAGGGGCTGCCCACGTGCTTCAGGCTCAGGCTGGTTGCTGGGGGTTGAGTGGAGGGAGTAAAACATAAAACAAGAGGGGCTGCTTCTCCTCTGCTGCACAGGAATCTTCAAAGGCCTCACTTTTTCATGGAATTTGCCCCACCTCGAGTTTAAAGAGGCTCTGCTGTTCTACTGGGTAAATAAAGGGCATAATGGGTCTTGTGTGCCCTTCTAGTGACCTGAAAACTTGTCTCCTTAAATTAGTCGCTCACTTTCTTCCTCCTCCTCCCCCTACACGCTCCCTCTCTGCTTTCATTCTTTCCTTGCCTTTCTGGACTTTGTCCATTTCTCTTTTTTCCCCCTGGTTACTCCTCCATGTGATTTAATTCCAAAAAATCTTCCTTTGTACTTCAGATATTGATATATCTCCGAGGCACAATGCAACGTGTGCGCACAACAGAGGAATGGGGCAATTCTTGGAATGATTTGTTGGGATTAAAAAGGATAACGGTTTAGATGGAGATGACAATATTGGGTTATTAAATCCTGAGGGAGAATCATGCAGCACAAAGTGTCACCTCCTGAATGCTTCCTCTTGTTGGGAGCCATCCAACCTTTGTATTGATATCTTCTGGAATGGTGTAAATTGGACATAAAAAGTGCCTCACTGCCCAGCAAGTGACTTCTCTCTGCTGTTGGACAGTCCATAATACTTGCAGATCAAATTCATGGGAAGGTGGAGGGGCTCTGCTAGCAGGAAAAAGGATCTGCTAGCAGGAAAAGGGATCTGCAAGCAGGAAAATGGGTGTATTTGTTGTTGGCCAAGGCAGGGAGTGCTGTGTTCTGCACAGCTGGATCAGAAACCACCGAGTTGGGAAACAATTGGAGGAGAAGGGGAGGTGGGAAGCTAAAATGGGAAAGCTAAAATGTCTTGTTTGGTCCCTCCTTGCCCTGTGCAGCCAAGCCCATCCGCCCTGGTCACTACCCAGCATCTTCTCCGACGGCCGTCCACGCCATCCGAGGGGGAGGAATGTCCAACTCCAGCTACTACCACAACACCAAATAAACGAGAGGTAAGGCCAGAGTCACTTACTCACCTCTCCCACTGATCACTCAGTTCCCTTATATTTCATCTTGGTTTTTAGGAGACCCACAGTAATTTTTTTTCTGTTTTTAGTAGTTGTTTGCTGATAATTACAATACTCGTTAATTGAATGCCTGTTAAGAGGCTTTGCCAGCTGCTGAGGAGAGGTTTTATTTTAATGACTTAGCACTTTTAAGTTTTTTAAAAACTGCTCTGGTAAATCTGGACCGAAATTCACACATAGAGGTATGAAACTCATGTAGTAAAAATACAGATCCAGAGGTTCCTTCTGCCAGCATCATCTTCTGCTTTCATGGATGTGTTTCCATGTTAGGATATTCCAGCCTGGCATAGGGGTAGAGCGGCTGTCAGTGGCAGCAAGAGACATCTCCAAATTTGAGTGTCACTATTTGGCACACTTTGCACTCTTAACTCTCTTCATGAAAATTAAAAAACCCTAAATATATTACTTTAATTGCCAGGGCTTGAGAGTTTCTCCTAAGCAAAAGATGAGCGGCATATTCCCAAGAGTCTGTTCCATGGACTCCATCCTCCCATTTCTTTCTTTACATGCTCATTGGAGAGATTTTATAAATACAATATATATATATTATAATAGAAATAAATGCTTATTGGAGAGATTTTATATCTGCATTATTTTAGATGATCACTTTATGCCACAGACGTGCCAAGAGCCGGATGGCAGCGAGTGGCTGTGAAAAGCAGCCTGGGGACAGCAAACTTGTCCCTCCAAGTCTGGCTTTTTGCCTTCCTTGAGGATTAATTCTGTCTCACAACTCTCTTCATGGTCTGTGGTCTCCTCGAGGCATTCTTGGGTGGTTTTTTTTGGGAATGTTTCATGTCAGGCTTGCATGCCAAGCATCCATCACGCCACACTCAAGCTGTTATTGTGCTGGGGGATTGTTCCTGCTCATTGTGTTTGCCATGAGCTTCCAGCAGCAAATATTTCCTCTGTGGATAAATTAGGACAAGGCTTTGCTGAGTGGTTTTGTCCATTCTGGTCTGAAATTGGCTTTTCCACCTCAGGAGTGAGGTGCCTCTGTCCATCTGCTTCATTGCATTCCCACCTCTGTGACCTGGCAAAGAGTGGGGTACAGGGCCTTGTCAAAGATTTCTAAACATTTCTTGTAACAGCTACTCTGAGGGGGAAAAGCTGCCACCTGCCTCAAAGAAATGCACCTTTAATTTACCAGCTGCAGTGAAATGAAGAGTCAGACTCAAACAGGCCACAATTGTCAAGTGAACAACTGTAGATTAATAAAAGGTATTAATAAAAGGTATTAATAAAATTATCACACTTCAAACCGGATGGGTTTGTAATAACAAGGCAGGACTGTGGAAGTCAGGAAAAAGCAATCAGGAGGCATAAAATACTCACCAGGTATTTCAGATGCTGAGGTTTAGATTTGAGGGCTGTGGAGATGAGCAGGTTCAGGCCATGTTGCAGAGGAGCACCAGGGAAAATGAGGCTGGAGAAAAAGAAGATGGAAGATCTCAGGAGAAACTGGGTAAAGTTAATTGGGGTTTCTGGAAAAGAATAGGAAAAAATTTGGAAACCAAATGGCAGCCCTACAGGTTGGAATGAAAATATTTCAACAATGTCTTCTAGATTTTTTTGCTCACATCCCGAAATAAATGTGGAAGGTGTAGTCCAGGAAGGCTGGGAAGTGATTGGAGAAAGTAAATTCTCCTCAGTTTTGGTCCTTTGGTTAAGAATTTTATTGGCAAATTCCAACTATTTGCCTGCCAAAATTGGGAGTATCTGAGTAATCTGAATTCTGAGCTTGGATGGAAACCCCAGGGGTCTGAGTAAGGGTGTTAGTAAAGGTGCTGCCAGTGCAGGGAGAGCTTCATCCAGATTATTTCCTGATTATTGTTGAGACATTCCTAGGCACTGAAGAAAGTGCTTTGGAATGGGGCAGTTCTACCCTGCTGGAACCAGAACAAAACTCTCTTTTATAGTCATTTAACAGCAGAGAAATAAAATTGAGGTTCCTATTTCAACATTTGCTGAGCAGAGATTTATCTTGTGTTCATTCATTATTCACCATAAAGATAAAAGACACTTGTGCTGTTAGACTGGTCAGTGGTTATGATTGATTAACCTAGCAGATGGAAGAGAAAGAAATGTGGGTTTTAATAAAATGTGCTTGTATAATGTGCATATATAAAATTATAGAGTATATTTTATAATATTATCGTGATATTATATATAAAATATTTCAGGTGCTTCTGTAAACACTTATTTTATATATGTGTATATAGATCAGGAAAATATCTCTGTCAGGAGACAGAGAACAGAAGGATTGGTTTGAATTTGTATTTTTTCATCCTTTTGATTTTATAATTTTCAAATTCTGCTGCTGTTACTTTCCCTCCTTATTACATGAGATAAACACACACCAGCTCTTCAGCACATCCAATGAGGCTAGAGAAAAATCCCATGAAAGAAACAGAAAATTAAAGGGGGCGAAAAAAGTTAGACCTTTAGGTAGTGTTTGTGGGAAATGGATTTGTAGAAAATTCTTAAAACTTGACAGAAGGTTCACATAATGTGTATCTGTATGTAAACTTTGAGATAAGAAGTGTTGACTTAGAAATACCATGGAATAGGACAGACATTGTTGAGAGGGAAATTGAACTAGAAATAAGTTTCAAAGGATAGTTTTGTAAAAAAGATTAGATATTTTGGAGAAATAGAGCTATGAAAGATGTATTGTAGTAGGACTCATGAGGGGTAATTTTAGATTGGCTTTAAGGCATTTGTAGTATGGTGTGGAAAAGCTGATAGGCTAAGAAACGTTTCTAGTATATTGTAATTAGGAAATAGTTGAGTTTTGGATTGTGAGGGTGTGAACTGTAATACTGGTTGAGAATTTTCTACAAATCCGTTTCCCACAGTGTTTGGGTGAGACATAATTCCAGGCTGCAGGTGGCAGAGAGCGAATCCCATCAGGAGAATTGGCTCATTTTGTGAGACCCAAATTCCATAATTTTTTAACCGTGATTTCAGATCCTTGTTTGCTGCCCATCCCGTTTGGGCGCTCTGCTCTCTAACGCCCCAAATCCACTAATTTCCCTTCCTTTTCTCGCTCTCTCTGGCAGGTCAGTTCCACTTAGCATGTTAAGGACTGTCATTAAGTCACATTAGTTTCTTTTTTGCCCCTCTCCAACCCGATCCACGTCCAGTCCATCCTGCGCTTCCCACGGCCGCCGGCGACGCCCCGCTCCAGGTACTCCGAGCTTCGTAGGATCTCCACGTGTACAGAAGTGTCCAGCTCAGCTCCTCCAGATCCTTGTACAGCGTCTGGAACATTCCCACCTCTGTAAGGATGATAGGGAGTCTGCCACTCCGAATTCCACGACCCCTTGGCGCTGCTTAGGTTGGGGCTTCTCCACTCAGAGTGATGATTTTTATTTTGTTTTTTTCCCGAGTCCTCTGTTGGCATCGGTAATTCCCGACTTCTGGCATCAAGGAATTAATTATTCAATGACCAAGTGCCATCAAAGGCAGGTGATTGTGCTCTGTCATGACTGATTTCCTGTATAATATACATATTATTTTATATTTTTAGGGGATGAAAATGTGCTGCTATGTGGTTTAATTTTACTGCTTAACATTTTCAGAAGGAAATTTCCCCAAAGAACCATTTCGAATATCCTGATTTAAAAAAAAAAAAAAATCTTTGGACTGTATAAAATAACCTTTATTGCAGTACCTGGTAAAGAACAAACGGGATGCAGAGAAATCTGTTAGTATAGACGTAGGATTTGAAGTTTGGTAGTTCCATGAATTTATCTGTGTGACCTGTTTCAAAATTAGGCTCCTATTCCCTTGTAGTTCTCCCTGCAGTGGTGGGTTTTCCTGGAGTGGGATGGCTTGGCCACATCTTTGTAAGAGTTGTTCCCTAGGAATTTTTGAAGGATTTCAGAATGCTGTGGAAATCTTGCCTTGGAAAAGCTGACAAGCATCTGCCCCCTCCCTCCCCCTTTCCCCAGACAAGCCCTGATCTGTTCACACCGGAATTCAGATCCCGGAGGGAACAGTCCCCAGCAGAACAAAGGAAAATAAAATCCCCCAAACCCTTCCTTAAAAAAAATCCTAAAGGAGGTGAGAGTTGTACACTCCAGCTGTCCTTTGCAGACCAAATTTGGGAATTTTTTTGCTGGGATGTGAGGAGCACATTTCCAGGGGAAGGGAATGTCTTTTTAAGCCACTATATCCTCTCGTCCTGTGGAAGGTCCAGAGGGAAGGAAAAGCCTTCCCTGGCTCTCTCAGACAGCAAATTTCCATCTTCCCAGCAAGGGGGCACTGGAATTGCTCTGGGAAGGTTCTGCTGGCAGGCAGAACGTGCTGCTCCTCCTCCTCCTCCTCCTCCTCCCTCCCTCCCCATCTCCTGGGGCAGGTGGGACTCCAGGAAGCCGGGATTCCAGGAAGGCTCCAGGAAGCTGGAATTCCAGGAAGGCTCCAGCTGAGCGTAGCCCTCTGGTCTTCTTTTGCAGACGTTTGCTCTTCTTTAATTTGAGATTGATTGGGATTTTTTTTTTAAATTTCTGAATGTGTAGGTGTAGAACTCTTCAGATCCGTAGAGCGTTTTGGAAGATTGTGAGTTGACTTTAGATATTTTTGTCTACTGAAATTAGGGTGTTCCAAAGTAAGTTGAATTTAATTTAACTGTTTTTTGTTTTTTTGGTTTTTATTTGGGTTTTTTTTTAATGTTGCACTATTTTGGGGAAGCATTTTGCTAAACATATTTAATGAAGTTGCAGATTTGCATGTATTTAATTTATTTTGTATTTTCCAAAGTTTTATATTTTCTTTCGTTACATGCATGTGCACTGCCAGAAGAATGAACTGTGAACTTGCCATATGCAATCTTTAATAAAATCACTAACTCAGAACTACTCTGTGCTATCTTACCAGCTGGTTAGAGCTGAGCTTTCTACTAGGAATTAATAATCCTCTTCTTTTAGTTCAATGAAGAGATCCCAAGCTTATTTGCTGTCGAAGATTTTTGTACTGCAGGCAGACTTTTTGTTGTGTCTCTCAGAGTTTGGTACGGAACTCAATTGTAAATGCAGCATTCATGACAACAAAAAGGTCTGGATTCCTCAAGGCATCCCCAGGAATTTTTTGGGGACAGTTCTGCCAGCTCCCTGCAGCCTGAGGGAGAAGTGAACTTGGACATCTCTTCCTCGTGCTGGTGCTGATCAGCCAGTCAGTGCCACCAGCAGCGAAACGATGGAAGTTTCTCCAAGTTCCCTTCTACACCAACGCTGCACGGGGAGTTTCAGCAATGCCCCAAAGATGCCTTAGGCTAAAATCCTCAAAATTAAATACCTGAGATATCTAATAGTTGGAAATTACGAATTCTCAGTTGAACATACTCTGCTTGTATCAATTTTTATTTTTGAAGCCTATTTTAATTAGGCAACTTCAGTTTGTACTGCGTGTTGTATATTCAACTTTTGTACCATTTCTAAGGCTTTCACATTTTATATCTGGAAAGGAAAACCACACATCTGCTCTGCAGAGATCAGAACCTGTCTCTTGCTGTTTCCTGACCCCATCTTCCTTTCTTTGCTCTTTGAGTGTTGTGTTCTATTTATTCCAGGCTCATTTTTAAAGTTGTGGTTTGTACAGCGCAAATGAAATTTCACATCTAAAAATGTCATGCATGGGACAAATTGGGGTGGAAATACCATTCCCAAATGGAAAACGGATTTCAGATGGAACTAAAGTGCATATTGTTCTTTTTGCTAGTAATTGAAAAGTATTTCTGGCTCACTTGAGCTTCTCTTATTGATATGTTCAAATATCTTGTGTTTGTCCTTGAGTTCTCGTTTCATCGACTTGTTTTCTGGAAAGCAAGGAAAGTTTTAAGCTTGGAAAGACCTTAGCTGATGCATTTTTAAGTTTTGTATTAAACTCAACAAGGGTGAGAGTTGGATTATCCTGAAGATACTGAAAACTTAAAAATAAGTCACCAAAAAAAAAATCTTGCTACAACCATTCCTGCCCACAGAGCCTTGAGTAGCTTTTCAAATTCACTGTACAAAGCCTAATGGACTAAGATGCACATTTGTCTGAAATCTTTATAAATCATAGGATCACGGAATGGTTTGGTGGGAAGGGAATTTAAGGATCAGCTGATCCTACCCCCTGCCATGGGCAGGGACACCTTTCACTATCCCAGGTGCTCCAAGCCCTGTCCAACCTGGCCTTGGGCACTTCCAAGGATCCAGGGGCAACCACAGCTTCTCTGGGCACCTGTGCCAGGGCCTGCCCACCCTCACAGGATTCCTTCCCAATATCCCATCTAACCCTGCCCTAAGGCTTGGAACGAAACAAAATCAAGAATTTTAATTCGAACACGGTTTTACTCGAAGGACAGTTTAAATAACGGCAATGAAGGTCCGAAAGAAAAGGGCTCACCAGATTCCCCTCGCTGGAGGAGAAATACCTCACCTAACCATGACTGAAGTACTCCTCCACGGGGGAATAAAGAGGGAAACAAAAGGGCAGGATAATCTGAATCTCCCCTTGCTTTGACTTCTGTCCTGCGGTGCCTGCAGGAGCCGCCATCCGCTGTGCGGGATGGAGCCGCGGGCTGAGGCACGCTGTAGATTTATCCCTGTCTAGTTTGTAAAGTGTGTAACGTGTACTGCAGATGTGTATTCTCTGGGCTCTATGTATCTTTACAGTAGTGTTCAATTTAGGAGAAAAAAAAAAAAGAGAAAAACAAAACAAAAAAAGGAAATAAATGGTGGACACGTTTTGCTGGTGACAAGGGGAAATTTTTTTTTCTTTTTGCCATTGCATCAAATGATGCTGAACTGTATTAAACTCTTGATAGCAGACCTGAACCCTTCTCCTCCCCCCAGCCCGTGGAGAGAAGTCTTTTATCTTCGTGCTGAAGTTCTGTCGGAGATGGATGGATACACTGGCAGACTGCATGATGTATCATTCGAAATCCGTTACAGTGGAAAATAAAACTGAACTGAACTCTGCGTGTGGGCCTGGTGTGACACGGGACAGGGCACTCCCCGTGACAGGGACAGCACTGAGGGCATGGCTGGGCATGTTTAGGGTGGGATATCAGGGCAAGGCTCTTCCCCCAGAGGGTGCTGGCACTGCCCAGGCTCCCCAGGGAATGGGCACATTCCCAAGGGCTCCAGGAGCGTTGGGACAGCGCTGCCAGGGATGCCCAGGGTGGGATTTTGGGGTGTCTGTGCAGGGACAGCAGCTGGATCATTGATGCTGTGGGTCCCTTCCCGCTCAGGATATTCCCAGATTCCCATTCAGTGGAACCGCACTGCAAAGCAGGCCGAGTCCACACTCTGGATTTCAGCTTTCCTTCTGAACCTGTAGAAAGTCATTCCCAAAATGATAAAATCCCAGCCTGGTTTGGGTTGGAAGGGACCTTAAAGCTCATCCCGTTCCACCTCTGCCATGGGCAGGGACACCTTGCACTGTCCAGGTTGCTCCAAGCCCCAGTGTCCAACCTGGCCTTGGACACTGCCAGGGATGCAGGGGCACTAATTAAAATATTTGGGTGACTGGGGAATGAACACAGCAGAGCTTTAAATCTTTTAATAAATAATATCATCATCTCTACTACCTCTCCATGGGTATATTCCTTCTTCCTCTTCTTTTTCATTGGCCTGGAGGATGGCAGGGAGACTCTTCCACTTCCCCTTGTGCATGTATTTCCATTTTTATAGGAATGTTACACTCACTTTATGTAAAACTCGCGTGTCCTTGCCGCTTCCCTAAAGTCATACTCGGGAGCTTTAGAAACAGCTTATTTCCAGTAATTATTACTCTGAGCATTTCACAATTAAATCATTACTTTTCTCCTCAGCAATGCAAATTCCGGGTGCTCCAACGTTTCTGTAGGAATGGATTGCTCTCTTTTTTGCTGCTGAGTAGACTCCTAGTGAGGATTATGTGGTTTTTGCACCATAAAAACCTGAGCAGACTTAGAAATTAGTCCAGTAAAATTTGGAGTCGATTGTTAAAAATGATGAATAAATTTGGGATTGTGATAAATGTTGGTTTCAGTGCACAAGAGGCACTTCCTCACCCTCCGAGAAGCTCCTGCAGGATGAGGATGGCTCCACCCGGGAAGAAGAGGCTTTCCAGTGGAGATGGTTTATATTGAGGACAGCAGGTGGGAAGTCCAAACATTCCCCAAAAGTCCTGCAGAGGAAGGCAAACACTGCAGGGTGCCAGAGCTCTTTCCATGAGTCAAAAAACACTCGCCCTTCAAGATCTCCTCGATAAAGCTCATGCCTGGAGGATGAACTCAATTAGAGAGCAGACTGTTTGCAAGAATTGTATCCCTACAATTTCGTTTTCGGAATGTGGGATTGCAGCAGTTAATTAACTCTGTGAAAACAGCACAAATTACTGTATCCATTTCCAAGATCCAGCTTTCGCAAGAGCGCAGGGAAAACAAAGGAATGGGAGTCGCATCCCTAGAAAAAGACCCACCGCAACGCTGCCGCTATCGATTCAAACATTTCCTAGCTCAAACTGAAACACTTTACCTTCCAGCAGAGCTGATCCCGAGGCAAGCTGTATTTATCCTAAAATGAGAATATTCGCTAGTTCGGGATCAAGACCCTTGATGCGCTCTGATGGAAAACTGATGCGTGGGTCCCGGGGCAGGGGGTATCGGGGAAGTTCCAGTTCCAAGGACCCCGGGGAGGTTCGGGGGCCGCCCCCTGTCCCCGCAGGTGTCCGGGTGCCGCCCTGCCCGCAGGTGCCACCGCCCCGGGGGCGGGCACGGCGTGTCCGAGCCGCCCGCTCCGCCCCGGCTCCTCCTCCGCCGGCTCCGCCCGCACGGCCAGGGGTGAATATCCCGCTGTCCCGCTGTCCTGCTGCTCCGTGTCCTGCTGTCCCGGTGTCCCGGTGTCCCGGCACGCAGGGTGAGTGCGGGGAAGGGGCCCGGGAGGGGAGCGCGGAGCGGGGCGGGCTCGGGGCTGCGGGTCCCGCTCCGCCGCCCCAGGTGATGCTGAGCCGCGTCCCAGCCCGGGGTCCCCAGCCCCACCGGAGGGTGAAGTAGCACTGAAAGCTCGGTGTCCTCAGCCCCACCGGAGGGTGAAGTGGCACTGAAATCTGGGTGTCCTCAGCTCCGCTGGAGCACGAGGTGGCAACTGAAATCAGGGTGTCCCCAGCTCCCGGGGAGTGGGAGGTGGCACCGGAATCTGGGTGTCCCCAGCCCCACGGGCACAGCGAGGTGGCACAGAAGTCTGGGTGTCCCCAGCCCACGGGGAATGGGAGGGGGCACCGGAATCCACCGGGAGTTTCCAGCCCCCTCGGGGAGCGAGAGGTAGCGCCAATATCAGGACGTCCTCAGCCCCACCGGAGGGCAAAATGGCACCAAAATCTGGGTGTCCCCAGCCCCACCGGAGGGTGAAGTGGCACCGGAATCTGGGTGTCCCCAGCCCCACGGGGAGTGGGAGGTGGCACCGGAATCAGGGCGTCCCCAGCCCCACCGGAGGGTGAAGTGGCACCAAAATCTGGGTGTCGTCAGCCCCACTGGAGCACAAAGTGGCACTGAAATCTGCGTGTCCCCAGCTCCCAGGGAGTGGAAAGTGTCACTGAAATCAGGATGTCTCCAGCCCCAGCGGTTTTGGGGAGTGGCAGGTGACACCAAAAGAGGGTGTCCCCACGCCTGCTGGTTTTGGGGAATAAGAAGGAGCACCAAAATCAGCGTGCCAGCAGCTCTGGCGGTTGTGAGGAGAAGGAGGTGGCACTGCAAACAGGTGTCTCCAACCCTGGCAGTCTTGGGGAGCAGAATGTGGCACTTAAGGTGTCCCCAGCCACACAGCAAGCAGGAGGTGTCACCGAAACCTGGGTGTCCCCAGCAGCTGTGGCAGTGGCAGGAAGGAGCCAGGCTGTGGGAAGCGCTGGGTGTGCAGCGTCGAGTGCCTGGGACTCAGTTCACAGCCAGTGTTTAACAGGTCCCTTGTAAAATGCAGTTATTACACATCTCCTGATGATTACAGAGCTGTAAAAAAGAACTGGGCTCCGTGTTCCACAGGTGTGGATGCCAACCTCGGGCTCTTTAGCAGTGGGGCTTCACTGTAGGAAGTGACAGAGCACCATAAAAATGTACTTAGTGCAGCAAAAACTGTGAGTGAAAAATACAAGCTGCCCACCCTGAAGGCTGCAAGGGGATTTTGGATAAGGGCCTGGAGTGGCAGGACGAGGGGGAATGGCTCTTCTCACTGCCAGAGGGCAGGGATAGATGGGATATTGGGAATTGGGAATTCCTGCCTGGGAGGGTGGGGAGGGGCTGGGATGGAATTCCCAGAGCAGCCGGGGCTGCCCCTGGATCCCTGGAAGTGCCAAGGCCAGGTTGGATGGGGCTTGGAGCAGCCTGGGATGGTGGAAGGTGTCCCTGTCCATGGCAGGGCGTGGACTGGGATGTGTTTAAGGTCCCCCCAACCCAAACCATCCCGTGATCCTATAAAAGCACACGGGCAGGTGCTGGGATGACTCTGTCAGGTTGGAAAAGTGCTGCCTTTAGCATGGTGTTTTCCTTCAGAAGGGACACAGCCTTCTGGTCCCTATTCCCCACATCCATGTGCATATCCTTGTGCAGAATCAGGCTGTAAATCCCCTGGAACAGCACCCAGCAGTGGTGTGGGGATGGTGGGCACCGAGAGCTCGGTTCTGCACGAGGCCTTGGGTGCTCTGCTGATGCAGGGAGTGAAAACACTTCTGGGGCTGAGGAGTGCACGTGGCTCACACAGACAGACCTGGTTTGCAAGACCCAGCTGGTTGATTGCTGAGGGCAGTGTCAGGAAGATGGGGTTGTGTGATTTCCCGTCTGTCAGAGGGTAAGGCAGCGATCAGAGCAGCTGCAGAGCCATGTGCTGCAGCCTCCTCCAGAAATGCCGTGCTGCTAATCCCAGATGCTCAGAGAATGAGTCAAGTTTCTCTCCCTCAATCAACATGTTTTTGTTTAAAATCATGAAATATGAAGTGCTGAGATCTCTGTTTGTCAGGTCAGTTTTGAACCTCTAAGTTTTTAAGCTTCCTCCATGGCTTTGAACCTCCCCATTGTCACACCTCTGTTGGATGAGTTTCTAAGAAAAGGACAAAAAGATTAAAATGTTTGTGGTGACAGAGAATAAAGTGTGAGAACACAAAGATCAGCTCAGAGGAGGAGAATTCAGAGCTGACTGTCCCTGTTTTGTGTGTCTGTGTCCCCTTGCCCAGCCAGGCCCTGTACCTGCAGCGCAGGTGAATTCCAGAGGTAATTGCAGAGGGATGTTTTATGGCAGGGAGCAGGGGAGTTGTCCAGGTTGTTCCACAGCTTGGTGATTCATCAACCTTTGCATGGTGATATTTTACTCTTCAGCCAGCCCACAATTAACTCGTTTACCAGAGCTCCCCCTCTTCCCGCCGTGCCTTCCTTGCTTTAAGTCAATTAGTGCTTCCCAGCGTGATAATTGCTCTGCTCCCGGCCAGCCAGCCCCATCCTCTCAGTGACATCCCTTCCAGAGGGATAATCTGCAGCCCCAGCCTGGCTCTGCAGGGCCCTCTCTCTCTGAGCTTTGACATCTGGGTGATGCTCGCTGTCAGGAGTGGGAACATCCCATAATCGGCTTACACGGGATGGATCCCGCCTGCTGATCCTCTTGGGATGAATTCCCTTTGTCTGGCAGGAGGAGAGGGAGGAGGGAAAGCACGGCCAAGGTGGGGGAGATGTGGTCTCCAGGTCAGGGAGGTGATTGCCATTGGCAGCCCGAGGTGCTGCAAGGAAAATAATCCATTTTTTTCCTTTTCCTGCGCCCTTGGGAGCTCTGTAGGAGAGACACCTGTGCCTTGTTAACTCAAGGTTGAGGCACGTTATCCCAATCTCTTCCTGCTTGGTTTTGCATTTTCCCAGGTTTCAGCTGTGGGAGAAGAAAGAGGGAGTATTTCCTTTTATCCTGTTTATATGGTTGTGGTAATTACACAGGACAACCCTGCAGAATCAGGAGTTAAAAATTCAGAAATCACCAAGTGGAAGATTCCCTTCCCATGGCAGGAGCTTGCAACAAGGTGAGCTTTAAGCTCCCTTCCAACCCAAACCCATCCTGTGATTAAAAATTCTAAAAAATAATAATTTTGCTGCATGAAGTCTGATACTTCTGAAAATTCCCCTCTTTTTTCCCCCCCAAGTCTGTGTTCCTCAATACTTTAATAATTCCTTTCCTCAGATCTATTGGCTGGATCTTGTGGACTCAAAGGAAAGGAATGCTTCGGTTATTCCTGTGTGTGCCTCAAAGGCCTCCTGGATGAGGGGCACGTCCAACAGTTCAGGAGTGGTGAAAAGGCACCTTTGATAGTTCCCTGCCAATAAACTTCAGAAGGAATTTCAGGTGGCAGCTTTCCTGAAAGATTGAGGCGGGTTGAGTGATGCACGAGATGCTGGCAGGTATTTTTCCAGTAATTGCTGGGAGAATCTTTCAGCCTACATAAGGAGGTTCCAGCTGGGCTTTGCACGTGATTTCTGCAGATGTTGGATCACCAGGGTGGCCGTTCCAAGGGCCAGGTGCTGAAGGCCACCTTGGACAGGGCTTGGAGCAGCCTGGGACAGTGGAAGGTGTCCCTGCCCATGGCAGAGGGTGCAGTGGGATTAATTTAAGGTCCCTCCCAACCCAAACCATCCAGGGATTCCACGATTTTCAGTGAAGGCTCAGGATAACCGTTGGCATTCCTTGTTTTCTTGCTGCGCCCATGAGCAGGGAGCACAAGCTACGATCCCACAAAACGAGATTGGGAATTCTTGCCTGGAGCCTGGGGCTTTTTGATGTGCCTGGGTTGAACTACAGGCTTTGGCTTGGGACCAAATTGGGGGTGAAATGGTTTTTATTTGGGTTTTGCTTTGATGTTCAAACAAATCTGAGCTGTTGTGTGAAGCTCAGATAAACTTACAAACCCCATTGCTGATGTCATAGGTCTGGAAGTGGGGCAGTGAGGGATCAGAACTTCAGGGCTTGTGTTAAAAACCCCCAGAGATTCATCCTGGAATGGCTTGGGTTGGAAGGGCCCTTAAAGCTCATCCCATTCCCAGCAATTCTCCCCAGGTTTGTACAGGTGGCAGGGGTAGAACCTAGTCCTGCCCTCCTTGCTCTTCGAGGAAAATTGTGGTTTCTTAAATTTAATGTTTCAACTCCCCAGCTCTCCATCCAGGGGAAGGCCCACTCCATCCTTCATTCTTCATTATCCTGCATTTTTTTGTAACGGGAGTACATGTTAAAAAACAAAGTGGGAAGAGATCCTCGCAACAACGGGGTGAAAAATCAGGTGTATAAATAGATTGGACATTCTGCTTCTTCAAAATGTTGAAATAGAGTTGTTCTCACACTCTTAATTAGTTTTGCCCATAAATTAGTGTGTCTGTCTGTGAGAACAATTGTCTTTCCTATGTCAAAATGTCTGTGTTTTCCTATAAAAAATTGTGGTTTTCTTCCTTGTAGCCCAGTTGCACGATTATTTCTAAATGTTTGAGAAGGTAAGACTGAAATCCTTCAGCCTACCTTGATTTATATGGATGGAGAGTTAACAAGTTGCAGGAGCAGCCTTGCCCTAGGTTCAAGTGCAAGATATTGTAATTTTTGTCTGTCCTTTCAAATGTAACAGGCAAAAACCCTGCGTGAAACACCATCTTTAGTGGCGTCATAACAATTCCTTCCCTGGTGGCCCCACGGGACTTTTCACCCCTTCAATCCCTGCCCCAGAGTGCAGGGTTGATGTTGGAATTATGGTTACTGAGAATTTTAGATTTATTTTTTTGTGTGTTGATAGGTATTGATTTTTAAGAGAATATTGTGTTCGGTTTGAGGTTGTAGAAAAACCAGTACAGAGAAAACTTTTAAAAATAAACACGTATGTGTTAATTATCATTATAGTTATCATAGTATTTGTACCTTGTCTACTTCAGTATATCCAACAGGTATTTAAGAAAGCTGTGAGAACAATGTTCATAATTCAAACAGGAGGGGTTCTGTTGGAACCCTGGCTCTGAGAATTTTCCACTTTACGTGCTGCCAGGCACTGACCCCCAGGAGAACACTGCACTGACCTGAGGCCCTGGAGAAGCTTCCAGAATGGAATGGTGGAACTGGGATTGTGGGTGTGGAGTTTGGGTAGAAGTGTGTGACATCGCAGGGTGGGAAACTCAGAGTTTAAGGGTTTAGAGTAGAGTAATGTATCTAGAGCAGGGTGGAGGGTTTAGGGTGGAGGCTGGTCCTTCTTTTCCTTCTTTTCCTTCTTTTCCTTCTTCACCTTCTTCTTCACCTTCTTCTTTACCTTCTTCTTCACCTTCTTCTTCACCTTCTTCTCCTCCATGGGTTTGGGTGTTTTTGTGTAATTGGATTAAAAAGTCCCCATTGCAGGGCATGGGTGATTGGTTACTGGGTTAAAAGTGAAAATAATTCAGTTGTCATTTCTGAATTGGACAGTTTATCTAAAGGCCTTGTAGAGAGAGAGATGGGGCTCCATTTTTAGTGTGTCAGAGTGAAGTGCTGCAGAGCTCACACTCTGTGGGACTGTGACAGAGATAAGAACTGATAAACACCTGAGTCCCAACAAGAAACACCATCTCACACATTTAATCCTGACCTGGGCAGAAAAACCCCAAAGAACCCACTCAGGTTGAAGCTGTTTGGGGTTGGAAGGAGCTGCCATCGCAGCCTGGCTCCCCCAGGAGCTGCCTCTGGCTCTGGTGAGTTCCTGGTGCTCCAGGGCGCTTTTCCACCCTCCCTTCCTCACCTCCGCACTGGGGCCACGTCAGAAGCAGCAAGGCAGACACCAGCTAATCTCCGCAGCCCTGGGGATGTGCCCTGCAGGGTGGTGATTACCTGCTCAGGAGTCTAAACACGCAGATGGGAGCACTTAGCACTTAGCGTCATCTAATCCCTTTTTATTTTTTGGGGAAAAATGCTGCCCCGGTTTTGTCCTGATGTGAAGAAACCTGTTGTGGCAAATTGCACTAATTCAGAGCTCAGCTTAGAGCCTGAAATGGAGCTAAAAGCTTTGAGAGAAGCACAGCCAGGGGCCTCGTGTGCCTCCAGAGTGCCTCAAACCTTATTTTCAGGGGCTGGTTCGGTTTAAATGTCATTTAAGGCTGGGCTTGAGGCGTTTTGGTGCTTGGGATGTGAAGAGTTTTCGTGTGTTAAGCGTGGGGTCTTGCACAGTGTGGCAGTTCCTTCTTTCAGCTGGCAGCTAAGAGAATCCATTTCATGGAATATCCTGAGTGGGAAGGGATCCACAGGATCATGGGTCCAGCTCCTGGTCCTGCACAGACACCCCAAAATCCCACCCTGGGCATCCCTGGCTGTCCAAAACTCCTGAAGCTCTTGGGAATGTGCCCATTCCCTGGGGAGCCTGGGCAGTGCCAGCACCCTCTGGGGGAAGAACCTGTCCCTAAATCCATCCTCAATCTGCCCTGGCCCAGCTCCAGGTGTTCCCTGGGTCACAGAGATGGGAGCTGCCCCTCAGGAGGAGGCCCCAGGCTGGGATGAGTCTCCCTCTCCTCTTTCTTTTCTCCAGGCTGGACACACCAAAGTCTCTTTGTCTGTGGTTCGTCTGATAACATTCCAAATCCACAGCGCAGAAGGGAAAAGTTCTTTCTGTTTCAGGAAGGGCTTTTGCTGTGGGTTTTTGTGTTTTTCAGAGCATCAGGTGCATGCTCAGGTCCCAGCACTGTTTTCTGGCTGAGATCATCGTTTCCCCCTTGGAAGTTCACTGTCTCCATCTGTTGTGCCTGGCTGGAGAAATGAAAACATCTTCCCAGGCTCATCCTTGTTCCTGGAATTCCCACCTTGGACTCTGTAGGATAATTAATCCCCTCCTTGGCTGTTTCATCAGCAGCGGCTGGATCCCAGCTGTCCAGGAGAACGTGGCTGCTCCAAAACTGGAGTTTGCTCCTGTGCCCATCCTTTGAAACCAAGCCTACACATCAAAAACCCCAAAATTAAGATTACAGTGGTACCTCCCTCTTTGGCACGGTTCAGGGCAGCTCATCTGCCTCATGTGGATGTGGAGTCAAAGCAGAGGGTGTTTATATAAATATATAAAAATGAATTTCATGTTTATTAATAAGACCCAACAGAATTCAAGGAAGCAGAATGTCCAAGCAAACCCAGGAGATGCTGGCACTGCAGCTGCTCCTCTGGGATATCAGTTTTTAGAACACCATGTGGGTGTAAGGGCTGGGGAATCTCCCTGTGCAGAGCTGATTCCAGCCTGGGGCTGCTTTCTGTTCCTCATAATTATTTTATTTTTCTGAGATTATTGCGACACTGCATGATACCAATCTAGGCTGATAACACTGAAAATCCACAGCACAGGAGGGAAAAATTCTTTCTGTTTCAGGAAGGACTTTTGCTGTGGGTTTTTATGTTTCATTTTCTTGTTTCATTATTTCAGGCTTTATTTATTTGAATATATATGTGTATACATACATACATACATATATATATATGTAAACTGTCTCTATAACATTTCAGAATTTGCTCTTTGGCTTCATTTCTTCAAATGAAGAAACAGAAATTTCTTCAAATTGAAGAAATTTGAAGAAATGAAGAAACAGAAATTCCCATCTTTCCTTCCCTGTAATAATTCTCACATTTGGAGAGATTTGTGAAACCATTGGCTTTTTAGCCATCTGAAGAAATGAAGAAACAGGAATTCCTATCTTTCCTTTCCTTCCCTGTAATAATTCTCACATTTAGAGAGATTTGTGGAACCATGGCTAAAAAATTGACACTGGCACCAATAATCTCTAGTGGAGAAAACCTTAAAATAGGTGTTTATAAAATTCATGAGGTATCAAAGAGCTGCAGATTTACAGCTGATGTGCACAGACTTGAAAATCTCTTTTCTGTGAAGCAATAAGTGAAGTTAATAATTACAGCCCAATTAGACCAGGAGAGTGATGTGTGGAGCCAGGCAGGATTTCTCCTTCACCGGTTACAGGAAATGAGAGATTTGGGGTGCAGGGCTGTGAGTGTCCTTTGACCTGCACTCTCTGCTACAGCTGCATTAAATACTCAGAGTAGTGAGGTTTTGGTTGAACCATCCTGCTAATTTAGCCAAAATCTGCATTTTTTTGTCCTTTAGGAGGCAGAGATGAAGGGCTGTCATTGCCTCCCTCAAGTGCCCAAGGCTCTGTTAACTCTGTGCTAAATCAAACTGGAATTTGGGGCATTCACCACCCAGGAGTGGCCTGGGCTGGAAGGGACCTTAAAGATGATCCCATCCCACCCCTGCCATGGGCAGGGACACCTTCTGATGCCTCACGTTTGGCTTTTCTATGTTTCAGGCTCTGTGCTGCTTTAGTGTAAAAGGGATAATGTTTAAGGGCTGCTGAGCTCTGTGCACAGAGCAGGGAGACAAAACAATTCCTGCTCCAGCTGGGCACCAAGGACAAATGATCCAAATCTCAGCCCAGGAGCACAAACCCCGTGGGCTGGAGAGAGAAAAACAAGCAGGGTGGGACTGCCTGGGCTAAAGCTGGAATGGGACAATGAACTGCAAGGTGCAAATGGAGCAGAACTGATCCCAGGGAGAGACCCCGGGAGCGCTCGTGCATTTTGGGGCCATTTTGGTTCATTTTGGGTGCAGCCCTGGCTGGGCTCTGGTGCTGCCCAAGGTGGATCCATGCAGGAGATCCTTGGAATGAATCCCTGCTTTATTCTGTGACTCTGCCCAGCCTCTGCTCCAGGGCAGCCTGAACAATTCCTCTGTCCCAGGCTGCTCCAACCTGGCTTTGGACCCTTTCAGGGATCCAGGGGCAGCCACAGCTGCTCTAGCAACCCCAGCCCAGCCAGGAATTCCCAATTCCCAATGTCCCATCCATCCCTGCCCTCTGGCAGTGGGAGCCATTCCCTGGCTCCTGTCCCTCCATCCCCTGGAAATCATCTCTCTCCATCTCCCCTGCAGTGAGGTCACCCCAAAGCTTCTCCTCTCCAGGCTGAGCATTCCCAACTCCCTCAGCCTTTCCTCATGGGAGAGATGCAGGATGGTCCTTGTGGGTCCCTTCCAAGTCAGGCTATTGTAACCAAACATTACATTTTCAAAATCAGGACACAGCAGTTTATATTATTTATGGATTTGTCTTGCAGAGACTCAAACCACAGCTCCTTTGTTTTTATTGTTTTTGTCCCTTTGTGTCCCTCCTTGCCAGCTGCAGTCACTCCTGGCTGTGGCAATGATTGTTTTGAACCAACTCCTCGCATTTATTTATCCCTCCCACCCACCTGCCAGGGCTGGGAGCCTCAGTTCCTGAGCTATTGTGAATTCCCCAGGGAATGCTGGAGTAGCCTTGACTCCCTTTCCTGACCAGCCCTGACTCAGAAATGCCCCGGTGCTTTGACAAATGGTGGTTGGCTGCTGGCAAAGTATTGTTTGCTGTGGTTTGAAGCCACATTTCAGAGGCAGAGAAAAATATATCACTTAAAATTCCCAGGAGAGGAGGAAAAGGTCTTTGTTCGCGTATTTCAGTGCCACAGGATTTATTTTTCCCTGGCAGAACTTAGTGAGCCCACCAAGGGCAAGCTCTAAAAAAGGACAATAATGAGATGTGGATTTTTGACACAGAGAAGTTTTCTTTCCTCCTCTTCTTTTTACCAAAAGGCACACGGGGTAACTGAAGTCCCATCAGATACTTCGAGTGCATTTTTGCTGGGTTATGTAACATCTGAAAGGAGCAGAATTTGTCTTTCTGCATCAGAATTTGGTTCTGTGCATCGACTGGAGCCAGCTGGGACAGCAGATCAGATCTGATCAAAGGCATTTTCCACTTCATTTCCATGCCTTATCGTGTCTTCCTCAGCAATAAAACCTGAGGATTTGGTCTTTCCAGAGAGGGTTTTTACTCAGGGAATGGTCAGGCATTGATGTGCTGGTGGGAGAGGATGAGTGATTGCCTTTGCATCACTTATTAAAATGCTTTTCCTCTTTTTTAAAAATTTTAAATAATTTTTTAAAGTGCATTCTGCAATGGAATATTATTATCCCAGAGAGTTTAAAATTAAAATTACTTAATTTTAAATAATTTTTAAGGTGCATTCTGCAATGGAATATTATAATGACTGATCACCCAAACCTCTTGCTTTGTATTTAGGCTACTCTTGGGTTTTCAAACCTCAAATTCTCACCCTTCCCTTGCAAAAAGCCTTTCAAGCCTTCAGGAATTGCAGCTGTAGGGTGGGACTGTGCCTCCCCAAAAGCTGGATGACAGAACAGCCCTGGGATTGAAAGGAGCTGTGTTTTCCCTTCTTTTTCAAAAAGCCCAGGGCAAACAGCAGCTCCTCTGATGCCCGAATTCCATAAAAAAATACCCCAAGAGCTGCAGGGCGGCTCAGGTTTTAACCTCAGGTCAGCAGCTGGAGTCAGAGCTCTGTAAAATCCGTGCAGGAATATCACAGGAGTGGGAGCAGAGAGCCAGGAAGGACCAGGGACACTTGGAGCTGCTTTTAGGGGTTGTTCTGCCTCGGAATAAAACCTGTCCTGTGGTGCCCAAACCCCAAAAAATGTCCTTGGACATGTGAATTTATTGATGGGCACCCTTTGTGTGCCAGGGGAAGCACAATCAGGGACAGCCCTGGGATTTGAAGGATTTGGTGTCAGTGATGGAGACAGGGAAGAATGATTGGTGATCAAAATCCAAATTTATTGTGGGCTACCAATGATGATACACTCTTTTGGGGAGAATGCAATGATTAGGTTAAAATCACATTCAAAAACTTAGGCATTTTAAACATCTCTTGCTTGCAGAGTTTAATGAAATTTTCTTTTTCTGGTAAACCAGTCTGGTTTAATCTTCTTGCAATCTTGATTTAATTCTCAAAGTTCTGTTTGCTCTTGCCAAGGCATTTTGTCTGTCAAATCTCTTATGTTAACCAGGTCCAAAGTCCGTCGTCTGTCTTGTGTCCCAATATCCCAACAGAGTGGACGGATTTTAGATTTTATACTTAATTTTTATCTGAATTTTAAACAATTTTTCAATCTATAGACACAGACATATATTTACACTTGGAGCTGGTTTTCAGGGTTGTTCTGCCTTGGAAAAAAAACCTGTCCTGTGGTGTCCAAACCCCAGAAAATGTCACTGGACACGTGAATTTGGGAATGAGGGTCAAAATTGGGTTTGGGGTTGACCTCAGGGTCTCGGGGTCCTGGGAAGGATGAGCTGTGGGGTTGTTCCAGTTGGTTATCAGGTTGTGTTTAATCCAAAAATCCAGGATATTTCAGGATCTATTTGGGTAATCACTCAGACTTGTTGTACGTAATATTGCCAAACTGCTTTTTATCTGCTGTTATGAATGGTGTTAGTATTCCACCTGGGTATTTTAATGATGGAATTCTGTGGATGCTTGATGACTTTTCAAATTAGATAATGTCATTTTTAGGCTTTGGAGATTTTAAACCCATAGCCCCATTTTCTTTAATATTGCCAAAAATGTGGTGTTGCCTCTGTGTGGAGGAGAAAGTCCAATTTGTAGCTTTCTTACCACAGAAAGTTTCCTTTATTCTGTGTGGATAGAAACCAAATTTTTCTTCTCAGTTAATACCCAGTGCAAAGCATATATTTATTAAAAATAGAAAAATTCTATAAAGTATAAAAAGCATAATATAGATATAAAACACATGATATATAATATATAATATGTAATATATAATATGTAATATATAATATGTAATATATTATATGTTATATATTATATGTTATATATTATATATTGTATGTCCTATATTGTATATTATATTAATAATAGACAATATTATATATTGTTTTTATATATAAAATATATATTTATTAGTAAATATTTTATCTTTTCATTTAAAATATATTTCTCTGTGTGGCTTTGTGAGTAGTTTAACCACCACAGTGAAGCAATTACACAATAAACTCCTCTAAAAAGAATGTTTCATTGCCAAAGGAAGTTTTACTTGTGTGCTTAGCTGCCAAAATAAAGGGAGCTGAGATCTTCTCTGAATTGTCAGGATTGTCTTAACTGGTAAAATCCATGTTTACAACCTTGCCTGTGGTTAACCACCCCTAGATAAGATCATGGACTGTCTCCCTGTGCTGTAACAGGTGAGGGGTTGATGCTGCAATTCACATTTAAATTGCTTTGTGCTTTATTTATTTTTTTTTCTCTGCCTTTGAGAGGGGTTTGCTGTGCCTGAGGAATGTTATCAGTTGATGAAGTGTTTCCCCACGTAATCCACGGTGGCTGGGGAGGGAATGCTTTGCCTTCCCTGCCGCTGCACTGCCCCGTTTTTTCCTGAGGTGCTTCCATAAAAAAAAGGCTGCAGTGGTTGAGGATAATGTGCTAAACCACATGTCCGGGCACATGCGGGAGGTGAAACCTGAAACTTGGCACTTCAGACGCTTTTAAAGTCAACACAGCTAAAAGCAGCCACAGCACAACTCTTGAACTGTTCCCGTTTCTTGGTTATACAGAAAAGCAGAAAAAAAAATAATTCTTTCAAGCACTGCTTTCAGCCCAGGTGTTGCTGCAAAGCTGCTTCAGTTTTCACAGGAGTTTTTCAGGTAAAAGTGAGATATGAGCTGGAGCATTTGGGCTTTGCCACCAGGGTTGTTGTTTTAGTGCTGCTTGTTTTACACCAGAGCAATCACTGAATTCATTCCCCAGTTCTCCTCTCAGGGCTGCCCCAAGGAAAGAAAGGAGAGGAAACTCTTCCTCCTCCCTCTGTGCTGCCAAAAATAATCTGCTGGGCACCTCTGGAATGCCCACATTGCATCCACCCAGCCTTCAAATCCCAGGGTTGTCCCTGATTGTGCTTCCCCTGGCACACAAAGGGTGCTCATCAATAAATTCACATCTCCAAGGACATTTTCTGGGGTTTGGACACCACAGGACGGGTTTTTTCCAAGGTAGAACAACCCTGAAAACCAGCTCCAAGTGTAAATAGATGTCTGTGTCTATAGATTGAAAAATTGTTTAAAATTCATGTAGAAATGGAGTGTAAAATCTGTTAAACATTAATTACCAGCATCAGATTAGGTAGGCAGAAGTTTGTCCTCCACCAGAATGGAGCTCACTGCAGGTTGTTCTGCAGAAGAAATCTGAAAAATAATAAACTTTGCAACCATGAAGTAAAGCTCTGATGTATTTCCATTCGAAAGTAGCATTTAAATCAAGGATTTTGTTCTGAGCACCTGCAGGATTTGATTATCCCCCCAAACAAAGGCAGGAATTGGAATTGTGTGGATTGTGGTAAGTGTCTTTCATTTTTATCCCTCCCTCCACTTGCTTGTAGCTTTTTGATGTTTTCTTCATGTGCTTTGCCAGATAATTTGATTCAGGATTTACATTTCTTTGGTCAGCCTCAACACCTGATTTCTAGGCAGAGGAGGAACAGCTGGACTGGGATCTATTCCAAAATCCCTGGATGGAGAATGCTCCCTCCATGGGATGGGGATAATTTTGGGATTGTCTTTGTTTTTAAAGGTGCTGCCCCACTGGAAACTCGAGGTTCAAACTTGCAGAAAATTGACTTATTTGGAGCTACTGAAGGAGGAGGTTCAGCTCTCCTGGCTTAAGCAAAATTCATTTATTTCTGTATTGATATGGGATAAAGCAATCCAAAAATCACAAATCTTGTAAGCAGCAGATGGAGGAGCTGGGAAGGGGCTGGAGAATCCCTGAGGGAGCCAGGAAGGGGCTCAGCCTGGAGCAAAGGAGGATCCAGAAGGGAAAAGCTCTTCATCAAAACTTTCCTCAGAGTCCCCTCACTTCTTTTTCCCCTCACGTTTTCTCCCACTTTTTGATTTTCCCCTCACAGCAATGGAGACCCTGAGGGGCTGGAGTGGGGCCTGGAGAATCCCTGAGGGAGCCGGGCAGGGAATGGAGAATCCCTGAGGGAGCCGGGCAGGGAATGGAGAATCCCTGAGGGAGCTGGGCAGGGGCTCACCTGGAGCAAAGGAGGATCCCCAGGGATCTTTTCCCTCTCTGGAATTCCCTGCCAGGAGGGGACAGCCCCAGGGAATAGGGACAGGAGGAGAGAGAACAGCCTCAAGCTTCACCAGGAAGTGTTTAAATTGAATATTGGACAAATTCCTTCATGAGAAGGTGCTCAGGTGGAGTCCCCATCCCTGCAGGGATTTCACAGCCCTGTGGATGTGGCACCTGGGGACACGGGGCAGTGCTGGGGAATGGTTGGACTCAGTGGTCTAAGAGGGATTTTCCATCCTTGACAATTCCAATCTTTATTCCACATCACTAAAATTAGCCTGAGTTTCCTGGAGCACCGTTCCTTCGGTGGCTTCTCTGCTGTGCCTTATTCCCGTCGTATTTAATCTCTCTCCATGATGGATTTGGACGCAGTCCTTGTGGGGTTTGGCTCCCTGCTGGGAGGATTCCTGATGGGAGATGCCTGGCAAAATTCCCAGCTCCTGCTGTTCCCACAGCCAGCCTGGAAATGGGTGGGGCTGAGCAGAGGAGGAGCACCAAAGGTACAGAACTGAGATTGCCTGCTGGAATGGCAGCTCATCAAAGGGAAATCCATAAAATGAGCAATAAAGTTCCTTTGAAAGCTTCAGGTTCGCTCATTTTACTACTGCAGGAAGATGTAATGTAGATACACGTAAAACGTGGGTTTGTGTGGGGAATCTGGGATTCATTCTCTGGAAAAGGAGATGAGGGGAAATCCCTTCAGGATTTTTTTGACAACCCTGCTCCTACAAATGGTTTATTTTCTTCTGGGTGAATGTTAAACTCTTTGTTTATTTGGGTTTCTTTACCTGTGTTGTTTCCTTTCTGCACCAAGGATGAGCAGTTAATCAACTTCTGAGTCTGATTGGAGCAGGGTTAATTGTTAACCAGCATCAGAAGTGCCTGAACGCATTTGGTGAAATGCATTTGGTGAAATGCATTTTCCCTGCATGTCTTCAACAATCTGCTCTGATAGACACTGATTCTCCAGCTGTGAATCCATGAAAACTCTTGATGCGTTTGGAAAGCAGCCCTTAAAACAGCAGTGAAATCCAGGAAAGGCCACGTGGGACCCTAAAATCAGTGTTTGGGATTCTTTAGTGATAGCAGGGAATTCACAGCAGCTGCCAGGGGCCTCCTCCTACCTGTGGGAAGCTGCCTGGGGCTGTGGAGAGGGAGGAGAGGGAAACAACCTTTAAACACCTCTCTCTTGGAAATAGGGAGCTTTATTCTGCTTTACCAGGGGCCTTGGTGCTGCCTGGGAATGCAGATGTTTTATATGGCACAGCCACTGGATAAAAGAGTTGGTAGAGGGAAACAAAGCCTGGAATGCAGGTCCTCCTCCCTCTCCCAGGTGATGCTGGGCTCTCTGTGGAGTGTGGAGGCTTTTTGGGGTGTGTGTGAGGCTTTTTGTGTCAATGTGGGGGTTTTCTGTATGTGTACGTGAGTGTGGAATCTTTTTGGGGGTGTGTGGAGCCTTTCTGTGTGTCTGTCTTTCTGTATGTAGAATCTGTGTGTAGTCTGTGGAATCTTTTTGGGGGTGTGTGGAGCCTTTCCCCGTGTGTTTCTGTGTGTGTGTGTGTGATTTCTGTGTGTGTCTTTCTGTGGTAGAATCTGTGTGTAGTCTGAGAGTAGAATGTTTTTAGGGGTGTGTGGAGGCTTTTCTCTGTGTGTGTTTCTCTGTGTGTGTAGAATCTGTGTGTAGTCTGTGTGAGTGTAGAATCTTTTTGGGGGTGTGTGGAGCCTTTTCCTGTGTGTTTCTCTGTGTGTGTGTGAATTTTGTTTGTGTCTTTCTGGGAGTCTTTCTGTGTGTGTGAGTCTGTGAGTGTGGAGCCTTTTTGGGGGTGTGTGAGGTCTGTGTGTGTGTTTGACTCTTTCAGACTCTGAATGTGTGTCAGTTTTTCTGTGTGTGTGTGTGTCTGTGTGGGTGTCTTTCTGTGGGATGGGGTCATTTTGTGTGTGTCTTCCTGTGTGCTTGTGTGTGTGCTTCGGTATGATTTCTTTGAGTGTGTTTCTGTGTGTGAGTGTGATTTCTGTGTGTGTGTGTTTCTGTATGTGATTTCTCTGCGTGTTTGTGTCTTACACTGTTCATGTGTGTGATTTCTGTGTGAGTGTGTGTATCTGTGTGAGTTTCTCTGTGTGTGAGAGTCAGAGTGTGGGTGTCACTCTGATTCTTTCTGTGTATGAGTGACGTTTTCTCTGTGTGTGTGTGGAATGTTCCTGTGTGTGCGAATCCTTGGGTGTGTGTGAGTCTCTTTGTGTGTCTCTCAGTGCCTTTGTGTTTTTCCTTTCTTTCTCTGTGTTTTTCTCAGTGGGGTTTTGTGTGGATCAGTGCTGGCCTTGGCACTGCTGGGGAATGGTTGGACTTGATGCTCTCTGAGTAGGATTTTCCATCCTTAACAATTCCAATCTTTATTCCCCATCACTAAGATTGGCCTGGGTTTCCTGGAGCACCATTCCCTTGGTGGCTTCTCTGCTTATTCCCATCTCTATGTGAGACTTCCTCCATGTGTCTTGTTGTGTGTATCTTTTGTGTGACTTTCTGTAGGTGTCTTTTTGCATTAATTTTTCTCTGTGTGTCATTCTCTCTGTGTTTCTGGACCCTTCCTGTCTGCAGGATGGATCTTTGTTGTTACCTACAAGGTGTCTCAGCTTCCCTAAATAAATTCCTATCATTATTTATTTATAGACCTATAAATAGGAATTTATTCCATGGTGTTTGATAGAGCACTTCCTTGGAGAAACCATGTAAATCCAGCAAAAATTCCCTCACATCTCCCACACCTGAGTGGTGTTTAACTCCTTTGAGTGGAGCTCCCAGGAGGGGCAGAGCCCCTTCATCAGTAATTCCCTCCCCTCCTGATGCCTCAGGTTTGGCTTTTATGTTTTTCAGGTTCTGTGCTGCTTTAGTGTAAAAGGGATCATGTTTAAGGGATGCTGAGCTCTGTGCACAGAGCAGGGAGACAAAACAATTCCTGCTCCAGCTGGGCACCAAGGACAAATGACCCAAATCTCAGCCCAGGAGCACAAACCCCGTGGGCTGGAGAGAGAAAAACAAGCAGGGTGGGACTGCCTGGGCTAAAGCTGGAATGGGACAATGAACTGCAAGGTGCAAATGGAGCAGAACTGATCCCAGGGAGAGACCCCGGGAGCGCTCGTGCATTTTGGGGCCATTTTGGTTCATCTTGGGTGCAGCCCTGGCTGGGCTCTGGTGCTGCCCAAGGTGCATCCATGGAGGAGATCCTTGGGATAAATCCCTGCTTTGTTCTGTGACTCTGCCCAGCCTCTGCTCCAGGGCAGCCTCCCAAGGCCTCTCTCCAGGCTGGATCTGTCCCGGGGCCATCGGGATCAGCCCCTCCATGGAGCCCTGGAAGGGCCTGTGAGTACAGGCAGGAGGCTGAGCTGGGAGAGGGGTGGGAGCTGCTCAGACCTGCCAGCTCTGGGTGTGCCTGGGATCTGAATTTCGTGTGATTGCAGCATGGAAAACTTCGAGGTGCCTGGGGAATCCTGGTAGCAGCTGAGAGGGTGAATGTGAAGTTTGCACTTATTCATTGCTCTGAGGTTTTTTCCTATTTTTTTTTAACATAAATTCCTTTTGTGGCTATAAAATCAGGTACTTGAGAAGAATTGCTGTTTAGTATCTGTAAAAAAAAACCTTCTTGTCATTGTGGGTCACTCACTTGAGAGTTGGGCTTGATGATCCTGGTAGGTCCCTTCCAACTCAGAATATTCTGTGATGCCAAGATCAGCTCCACTCTCCAAGGTCCCATCCAGCAATAATTTCTGCTGGTGGACGGATGTGTGGGAATGCCATGGAGTTCATGACTCGTGTCAGGAGTGGTTCCACTGGAGTTTAGGGGTTTTTCAGTCTCTCTGTTGGTGGGGAAGGATTGGCTGCATTTTGCCATCCTGGGTGTGCCTGAAACCCCCAAACCCCTTTCCCTGCCAGAGGATTGACCTGTCACTGCAGTGACCAGTGGTTTAGAGAGCTGGAGTTGTTATTTTCTGTTTAATAGGAAAGCCTGAGGCTGTGAATATTCATTGTGCAGTGCAATCCCCCAAGTGCAGCAGGCAGAGAAAATTCCCTGTGCCTGTAGCTATATCAGGATGTTAAATACCAGGGTTATTAATCTTTCCTCACCTCAGCAACTCTTAGGCCACGCATTAATGTGTTTTTTGTGTGAGATTTAATTGCTCAGGCTTGTAACAACTCAAAACCTTAAGATCCTGTTCCCCCCTGTGACTTCAGTGCTGAGAAATTGGCTCTCTGGAAAAGCAGCAAAATGGTTGTTTGGATTGAATTCCATTTTCCATGGCATATGAAGGCTCATCTGTGGGTTATGGATCAGTGGAGAGCAAGGCTCACACTGGGGCAGGGATTTTCCAAAAGTAAACAGCAGCCAGGAGTGATGCTGGGAAGGCAATTCCGAAGTCAGGGCTTGCTGCACTCAACTTGAATTGTGTCAGCTCCATACTTGCTGTCTTGGAGAAATTACCACAATGAAACACCTGAATGTTTACATTAACTTGATAAAAAAAAAGGTGTTTCTATAAATAAAATCTGATTAGACCCATGAAATAAGAAACAAGAGTTGCTAAATAAACCTCAGATGAAGGCCAAGTGTGTTTTTTATTCCAGGGCTTTGGCTTTCACATTGCATAAGCACCAAGAAGCCAAGCTTATTTTTATGAGTTAAAAAAGAAATTAAATAATTAGAAAAAAATGTAAAAGGTCTTGACATCCAGTCTGTCATCGTTGTCTTCTCAAGAATGTTCAACAAAAAAGGCAAAAGGTTTTGTTGAATGACATTGATCTGTGGAGTTCTTGTTTGGCTTTCTGCTCATTAAGCTCCTGACATGGAAACAGACTTGAAAAGGCCAAGAACTGTGACACTGGATGCAGATTTTAGCCTGTCAGCAGG
>NW_005054298.1:347050-350419 GCF_000277835.1 Geospiza fortis | reverse complement strand
AGGAATGGTAATAAAATATACCCTGAAATTGATTTTATTACCTTTTCTTTTAACAGCAGGAACCAATATTTGAAAATGATAGACCTCAGTGCAGTGATGGGAGAGACAGCACAGGAGACATAAATCAAACCCTGTGTATTTTCCTGGTTAAAAAAGGGCATTTTGGAAGTATTTGGGGATTTTATTTGTGAATTCCAGGCCTTCATTTGTATTGTGGGCATGGGAGCAAATTGGGGCAATTAAAATATTTTAAATGTGCACCTGCTTATTGTTTTGGAGGGCAGGGAAAAACCCCAAACCAAACCACCACCACCAACTTGTTTTGTTTGGAAAATCTGGAAAATCTTAGCCAGAAATTAAATTCTAGGAGATTTTTATTCTGTGATAGAGTAAGACCCAGCCAATGTGTTTGCAGTGGAATTTATTTCAGAGCAAAGGAGGGACCAGGAGAATTCCCTGGAAGCTGCCAAGGGCAAATGGGCCTCAGCAAGTGTCTGGATGGAGACTGGGAAATTAGAAGAGACATCTGAGAATATGAGAGGTTGAAAACCTTTTTTTTTTTTATTATTAACTTGTACCAAGTGTGAGGCTTCAGCCCACGTTTGAATTAGAGTTTTGGTTTTGGTCATAAATCCAAGTATGGCAACTCCTGGTAAAAAAAAAGAAAAACAGAGCAGTTCCAGCACAATCCTGCTTGATTCTGCTGGCGCTTTGTTTTAGGTTTTTGTTAATCTCAACACATTTCCCCCTCTGCTTTCATCACTTTAAACCCCAACCAAACATGTGTTCTTTTTGCTGGCTAACTCTGCTTTGAGAAAAGGCTTTTTTTATTGATCTCCTTCACTTCAAAACATGGTCCCACATTTGAAACCCCAAGCAATCTTTCCCCAGGGATTAGCTCTCCTCCAAAGACTTTTCACATTCTTTAATCTGCAGTTTCTACTCTCTTGAAGTGGCAGGAATTGATGTGGAGCATGGGCTTGTTTATTCTGTCTGTCATCAAGAAATAGAGAAGTTGTTTATTTTTAATGTGTGGGCTTTTCTCCAGGCCAGGCCCAAGCAGTTGTTTGCCTGAAGTGAGCATTAAACCCAGTTTTACCTCACCTAAAACCCTGAAGTGAGCATTAAACCCTGTTTTACCTCACCTAAAACCCTGAAGTGAGCATGAAACCCAGTTTTGCCTCACCTAAAACCCTGAAGTGAGCATTAAACTCAGTTTTACCTCACCTAAAACCCTGAAGTGAGCATTAAACCCAGTTTTACCTCACCTAAAACCCTGAAGTGAGCATTAAACCCTGTTTTACTCCACATTAAACAAGTCTGTGGTGTCTTCCACTGCACAGAAGGAAACAATTCTTCTTGAATTCTCATTATATTCTCCTTGTTTCTAAATAAACCCCACGCACTTGTCTGGAATGATCCCCAATTAAAAACTGGGCTTCAAAGGAGCTGGGATTTGTGTGAAAAATGGGGAAACAGGGACTCCATGTGCCAAGTGGTGACCTCCAGGTGTGGAATCCTCAGTAATTCCCTTGGCTCCAGGCCATGGAATCAGGGCTGGGAAAATTGCAAATGCCAGCTTTGTGTCTCCTTGGCACTGGGGAGTTTCTCAGGAATTGATTCTGAGGGGATTCCAGACAAAGTCCCTTTGTTTGCCCCCAAACTGTGCCAGGAGCTGCTGTGGAATTAATGAGCCCCCTTCTCTTGGGGATGCTGCTGACAATTCTGGGCTTTCATCCTGTGGTAGCCACCTCAAAGGAGGAGAAAACTCCATTTTTAATGGTTTTGATTGTTGTGTGGGAGTCATTAAGTGGAGTTTGGTGTGGGGCAGGTGATGATTTCTCACCCTCAGTGTTGCATTTCCCAGGTGGTGTGGCTTTCTCTGCCTCCAGCGCTGCAGGGATGAGCTTGGTAAGAAAACTGATCCAGCTAAAAAACCAGGAAAAAAAAAACCAAACCAAAACAAAAAAGCCAACAATGAAAAAATCCCTCAATCACGAGTCTGGTAGTAAAAGATACCCTGAACTTGATTTTATTGCCTTTTCTTTTAACAGAAAGAACCAATATTTGAAAGTGATAGACCTCAGTGCGGTGATGGGAGAGACAGGATAAGAGACATAAATCAAACCCTGTGTATTTTCCTGTTTAAAAATGGCATTTTTGGAAGTATTCCCCTGCCCTCTGATTCTTTCTTTCCCCCTTTATTCCACTCCATCCGTCTGCTTTTCCCTCCACATCCCTGTCCTGCCCAGAAAACATCAGGGCCATGGGGTTGCTCCTCCAGCTGAGGGAATTTTTGGATTTCCCAGCTCCTCCAGATGGTGGTGGCCAAGAAATCCTCTGGGATTTCCCTGACATTCCCTGCTCCAAAAAGCCAGTGGGGAATTGGGAAAAAATTCAATTTATATCAGGCTGGGAAAGGCCTTGATGCAAACAGCATCTTGTGGTGATGCTGGGACTGGCTGTGCTCCTTTTCTTATTCTGACATTAAAAATAACATTTTAATTTTCATTTTTTCCATGGCACTCCACAAAGTGTGAAGTGATCAGAATGACTTAATCATCTGCATTTAAGTAAACTTATCTAAATGAATTTAGGTTGGAAAAGAAATTACACCTTTCCATTGAATTTTTTTTCTCAAGTTCATTTCTGGCCCTAGAGAGGGTGATGGGAAATTTTGCTGTTTCTTTCAGTGACCAGGAATTAAGTTATTTTTAAACTCTTTTTGTTGTTCTTATAATAGAGCAAAAAGAAGCTTTTTAAATTTTTCCCCAGGTTTCTCTCTTCCATGATTTTCTGGGGTTTAGCACTTAACTCCTCTCTGCTTCATTTTCATTTCGGCCTCAGTGAGGTGATTTAATTATTAACTTATTTAGCAATTTATGTGGAAATTCTCCTTTTTTTTTTCCACATGGTGCAAGAATGATCAGGAGCCCTCAGGGTGACAGAGTCAGTTCCAGGCACTGGAGCAGGAGCCAGCGAGTGGCTCTTGGGCCAAACTAAAACCACATCAAAATGGTTGGTGGTGCAAGGGGAAAGATTTTGAGTGATGTTTCCACTTAGAGAGAGAGACTGAGAACAAAGGAGGTAAAAGGAGTTGGAGAGGATGATGGAGTTTTCAAATGAGTCACTTAGCCCTGAAAATATATTATAGATTATATATTTTATATGTTAGATGTGACACATTGTGCATTATACCTCGTGTTATACTTTATATATAATGTATCTTATGTACTATCTATAATATATACTATATTATATATGGTATATAAGAATTATAATTATTATAGAATAATTGTAGTATATAATTATATATTATAAATTATGTAATATACAATATATATAATGTATCTTATATATGTTATGTAC
>NW_005054298.1:343465-346980 GCF_000277835.1 Geospiza fortis | reverse complement strand
ATATGTTATATATTATACATTATGGATTATATATAATATATATTATATATGTTATATGTGTTATATTATTATACATGTTATATACTATATATAATATATACTAGATTATATATAGTATATAATGCATTATATATAATGCATATGATATATCTTATATATGTTATGTAAGATCAATGACATAGATCTATCTATAAAAGACCTATAATATAGAACTATCTATAATTTATATTATGTATATTATGTATAGTATATAATAATATATGTATTTTTATAATATATATAATTAGCATAGAATTATTATAATATAAATAATGCATTTTCTATTATTTTGTTATATATTGCACATTATATGTTATCTATGTGCAGCCAGGATTTTGGAGTGGCTCATTTGGGTGTGTTTTGTTGTGCATGAAGATTCAAATGCAGGATTTCACCTCCAGCTTCCAACTGGGCAGCTCTGCCTTCACCTTCTGGCTAATCCCACCAAAAAAAAAATTAAAGAAGCAAGGGAAGAGGTTATGGAACCCCAGGAAAAGGTTTGGAAAAGCCCTCCCAGCCCATGGAGTCCCAGCTGTCCCCAGCCCAGAGCACTGAGTGCCACCTCCAGGAATTCCTGTGGCACCTCAAGGGATGGGCACTGCAAACCTCCCTTGGGCCCTTCCAAAGCCTTTTCCTGGATTAAATCCACATTAAAATGTGAATTATGGTAAATGTGAGTGCCCAGGGTGGGAATGACAGAATTCCTTACTCCTAGCAGTGCTCCAGGCCTGGTTCTTCCCAGATTCCCTTCTCCTAAGGCACAGCCTGTCCTCTTGGATTTTCTCTTTCCATGTGTCTCGCTTTTCCAAATCTGAGTTCCTGAACTGTTTGATTGCTCTGTCCCTCACCAGTTTCTGCTTTTTCTTTGCCTGAAGAGAATCACGGAATGCCAGCCAGGTTTGGATTGGGAAGGACCTTAAATCCCATCCCGTGCCACCCCTGCCAGGGACACCTTGCGCTGTCCCAGGCTGCTCCAAGCCCCAATGTCCAGCCTGGCACTGCCAGGGATCCAGGGTCAGGCACAGCAAATCTGGGAATCCCAGCCCAGCCAGGAATTCCCAATTCCCAGTCTCCCATCCATCCCTGCCCTCTGGCACTGGGAGCCATTCCCTGTGTCCTGTCCCTCCATGCCTTGTCCCCAGTCCCTGGAGTGTCACCAGCACACCCAGGTTAAGATGCCTCCCAAAATTGGGGGGTTTTTTTGGGACAGTCCCCACCCTTCCCTGGCTCTGCTGCCAGAACCCCTGAGGTTTTGCCTGCAGCAGGGGCTGCATTTTAGGATTTCAGGTGAGCCAGCCCCAAAACACGTCAGGAATGCGAGGCAGCTCCCCAGGAAGGGCTGGGAGCGACAGGCAAAGGCCGGCCTTGGTTTTGGGGCAAGCTGGAGTTCAGCTCTGTGACAGCACAGCCTGAGCTGCTCCTGAGTTCCTGCTCTGTTTGTGAGACATTTATACAACTGGGGAGGGAATGGGGCTGGAAAAGTGGGATTTCCTGGGGTTTGTGTCACCTGGGGCTGCCACCCTGCTGCTGCCTCCTCCCCAAAGCCTTTTCCCACTCCTCACACCCCCAGCTCCTCCTGGCCCTGTTCCAAGGTTTTTGGGGATGCTGAGTTGCTGGATCAGCGCTTCAGTTCTGCCCTAAATAATTCCCCATCCCGCCACTTTTTAGGCAAAAATTCATTGTGCAAATCTTCAGGAATTTGTGTGCAATTCATCCTGTGGGTGAAGCTTGGGGTTTTTGCCCCTGCACTGTACAGATGTTGTTAAAAATGTGGTGGAAGGACAGAGGTTTTGGATTTGGTTTTTCTTTCTGCGTTCTTCCTAAATCATGGAACAGTTTGGGTTAAAAGGGACCCCGTGGATCCTCTGGTTTGAGCCCCCTGTCCCTAAACCAGGGTGCTCCAACCTGGCTGGGACGTTCCAGGGATCCAGGGCCAGCCACAGCCTCCCTCCCATTCAATAATTCCCTGGGTTTATACTGGGATTTGTTAGAAAATGCAGCACGAGAAGCATTTGGTGTTTATTAAGACACATTGGTTAAAAAGTAAAATCCCAAAGGGAAAAGTGTGACGATGTTTGTGGGATTGTAAAGGATTTCTAAGAAATCCCAGACAAAAAAGTGTGACATTTGTGGGAATGTGGAGGATTTTTAAAAAGTAAAATCCCAAAAGGGAGAAGTGTGATGATGTTTGTGGGATTGTGGGGGATTTCTAAAAAGTAAAACCCCAAAGAGAAACATGTGATGACATTTGTGGGATTGTAGAGGATTTCTAAGAAGTAAAATCCCAAATAGAAAAGTATAACAACGTTTGTGGGATTGCAGAAGATTTCTAAGAAGTGAAATCCCAAAGGGAAAAGTGTGATGATGTTTGTAGGAATGTAGAGGATTTCTGAAAAGTAAAATCCCAACTAGAAAAGTGTGACTATATGTAGAGGACTTCTAAAAGTAAAACCCCAAAGGGAAAAGTGTGATGATTGTGGGAATGTAGAGGATTTCTAAGTAAAATCCCAAACAGAAAAGTGTGACATTTGTGGGATTGTAGAGGATTTCTAAGTGAAATCCCAAACAGAAAAGCGTGACAGTGTTTGTGGGATTGTGGAGGATTTCTAAAAGTAAAATCCCAAACAGAAAAATGTGACATTTGTGGCAATGTAGAGGATTTCTGAAAAGTAAAACCCCAAACAGAAAAGTGTGACAGCATGTAGAGGATTTCTAAAAAGTAAAATCCTAAAGGGAAAAGTGTGATAATGTTTGTGGGATTGAAGGGGATTTCTAAGAAGTAAAACCCCAAACAGAAAAGTGTGATGATGTTTATGGGATTGTAGAGGATTTCTAAGGGATTGTTATACAGTGGATTGGAAAAAAAACCCCTTTCTCAGCATTGCTGGGAGGAAATGTCCCAGTTGTGCCAGACACCCAGCCCAGAGGGATATTTTCCAGCAGCTGGGACATTTGTTGTGATAACTGAAGCTTTGAAATTCTATTCAGCATTCTCACGAGCAAAACACAACATTGCAGGTCTGTAAGGGAAGGGATTATGGAGCAGCAGCGTTTGGATGCTGATTCCTCAGTCAGTGTCAGGCCTGGGTGAGCAAAGGCTGACGAGGCAGGGCAGGTTTTATTCTTTGTACCCAGGATTAAGCCTGGCTTTACAATGGCAGGTGTGTGGGATGTGTTTCTGACAGAGAATTTTTTCAGAAAGCCTCGCCAGATCTGGGGTCCAGCAGCAGCGATCTGGTGGAACTGGTGTGTTTGGGTCCAGGTTGTCGCCAAAAAGTGAGAATATTTGTTCTTACCTCGTGTGTGAATTGTGGAGAACTCCAAATTTCACATTTTGTAATTTCAAACACTTCCTAGAGTGTTCCAGTGTCTTCATTCAAGCAGCAGTTGGCTTTCAGTTCAATCCAAAATATTCAATAGAGGGGTTTTGGGGGTTTATTTACAGTTATACCACAGTCAGTGATTCTCAATGTTGC
>NW_005054298.1:316584-343060 GCF_000277835.1 Geospiza fortis | reverse complement strand
ATGTCAGGGGTCACACTAAACCTGAGGGATGCATTTAGATGGTTGGAATAGGGAGTTGTAAAATCAGGGAATAATGATAATAATAATAATAATAATAAAAAATTATAAAATTTTTGCAGCTCAGCAAAAAAAGGAAATAGGAGCACAAAAAGATTCCTGGATTTGCACAAAAAGAGGAAATTTTTTTGAGCATTGGGAGGACACAGCCACGCCTCCATCTCCCTGCCTTGTCCCGGCTCCAGAAACTCCAACCTGGAGCAGAATAACAAAAAATGACAACAAATGGAGCAGAATAACCAAAAAAACCCCCCAAAAATGGAGCAGAATAACAAAAAATAACAAAAAATTGAGGAAAATTCTGTGTAAGAATTCAGTTTAAGGACATTTCTGCTGGGATTTGTGCTCTCTCAAGGCTCATCTTAGGTTTCTTTCTCTTCCACCCCTGATTTCTGCTCCTCCCTCTGGCTGTTTCATTCAGTTTAAGGACATTTCTGCTGGTTCCCAGGAATAATGAGGAGAGCAAGGAGAATAAAGAGAAATGATGGATGACTCCAAAAACCACAAATCAAGTAAGAAAAAGAGGAAATTTTTTTGAGCATTGGGAGGACACAGCCACACCTCCATCTCCCTGCCTAGTCCCACTCCCAGAGCCTCCAACCTGGAGCAGAATAACATAAAATGACAACAAATGGAGCAGAATAACAAAAAATAACAAAATTGGAGCAAAATACCAAAAAATTGAGCAGAATTCAGTGTAAGCATTCAGTTTAAGGACATTTCTGCTGGGATTTGTGCTCTCTCAAGGCTCATCTTGGGTTTTCCTTCTCTTCCATCCCTCATTTCTGCTCCTTCCTCTCACTGTTTCTTAAAGGAGGGGGTAAAACATTCAGATTTCCCAGGAATAATGAGGAGAGCAAGGAGAATAAAGAGAAATGATGGATGACCCCAAAAACCACAAATCAAGTAAGAAAAAGAGGAAATTTTTTTGAGCATTGGGATGACACAGCCACGCCTCCACCTCCCTACCTTGTCCCAGCCCCAGAACCTCCAACCTGGAGCAAAATAACAAAAAATGGAGGAAAATAACAAAGAATAACAAAAAAAATGGAGCAAAATAACCAAAAATTCCCCCAGCTGGGTGAGGAGGAGCATCCCAGGTGCTCCTGGTGCCAAGGGTTGCAGTCCCAGCTTTCCAGGCCCGGGAGGTACCTGTGGCACAAAGCAGGAGGATTTCACCTGGATGGGATTCTGCAGCTCTGCTCATCATTAAATTGGGATTATTTGATTTTTTCTTCACCCCACCCTGTTTTCCCCAGCCTTTGAAGAGAGGCCAGAAGGCTGCAAAAGCTGTCAGAGTTCTGGTTTTGGGGCCATTCCAGGCTCAGGGAATTCTGCCAGCTCGGAGGAGTTTAGCAAACACGGGCAGGAGATGATCCCAACAGCAAAATTGCTGCTCCTTGGGGTGGGGGGAGATCCTGGATATAACATTTATTTTCTAAAGATTTGTATTCAGAATGGTCATAAAGATGGAGAAGGAGCCTGGTTTTGGCTCCCAGCTCTACACCAGATTTACACCTGGGTGTAAATCCAGCCCTAGCTGGGTTAAATTCATCCTGGTTTATCAGTAAAGGTCCTTGTGGTCATCACCTGGAGGATTTTCCTTCTCCTCTGCAGGAATTCCCATGGGTCTCCATTTTTCATGGACAAAATGTTCCTTTTTCCTTTAATTTCAGCACTGGTTGGGTAAATCCTGGCTGTTTCTGTTCTTTAGGAATGGACATAATCCCACTAAATTACAGATTGGATTTTGAAATCCAATATATAATTAATATATTATATTACATTATATTATATTGTATTATATTATGTTATATTCTATTTATTATATATTATATAGATCATATAATATTATATATATTTTACTATATTAGTTATATATTCTATTTAGAATATCTATTTATGTAGACATATACATTTTTATTTTTACTTATTACATAGTTGTATTCATATATTATATTTATAATATATTTCTATTAAAATATATATTTACATAAAAATTAAATAAAAATTATATGTTTTGGGTTTATATATATATATATGTAATTTGGGGGCCTGCTACTTCGGGTTTGACTTTTTTCCTGACAAATCTGCTTCTTTTGCGGTTATTAATTGTAAAATTCCACGTGTGTCTATAAAAACACAACATTTCTGGCTGCCTGCAAATGCCTCCCAGTCTGGCAAGGATTGAATAATTTTTAAGGTATGAAATTATTCCTTAACATTAGAAAAATGGGAAAGCTGGGGAGTTGTCTTTCATGGGAGAGGTTTGCAAGTTGGAAATTGGACCTTTCCAAGTCTTAACCTAATATATTGATATTTTAATGTCAATTTATTAGTTTTTATTAGGCTTTATTTATTTTATGTCTTATTTATTAGGTTTTCTTTATTATATGTCTTAATGAAATAAATGGACATTTTCCTTTCCTTGATATTGACTTTTTGGAGAGCACTTAAACCTTATTATGAATAATGCTAATTACTCATTTGGAATGATTTCCCTGGAGGCTCATCCAGCAGTTAATTAATTTTCTTGAGCCTGGCTATTGATTATTTTGATTATTTCCATTAATCTGCTCTTGGTCCAGCCCTTTCCATATCTCATCTCTTGTCTTTGCCTCACTTCTCACGTGCCCCTCTTTTCTCTCCAAATTTGGTTTTATTTAAGGGGCTTAAGCCATAAAACTCTGCCCGAGTTAACTTTTTGACCCCATTTTTGATAACAGCAGCTGGAGAACTTTATCTTTGCCCAGCACTTTGTGCTGTTTCTGCAGTGTCTGATAAGAGCTGGAGGAATTCCGCCCCTGCTCCAGCATCTCCTCACTCTGGTCCAGGCAAAATTGGTGTTTTTATCCTTAAATGGCTGCAAAAAGCAAAATCTCCTCAGTCTGGCCCAGGAAAAAATGGTATTTTTATGCTTAAATGGCTGCAAAAAGCAAAATATACATGAAATTTTTAATGCTAAATTCATTCTTTTTCCTGTGAGGAAAAGTAGAAATTTTTATTCTCTTCTTGGCCAACGAGTTTGGTTTTTGACCTTAAAATCCTTCCTGCCATAATATTTAATAGATTATTTTTTGCGATTTGAGTTCTTTGGAAGAAGCTGGTGAATATTTTAATGGGATTTTTGCTTTCAGGACTGTTCTCAATCCATCAGAGGAGCGCCAGCCCCCAAATAGGTCTCATCCTATAGATTTTGTTGCTCACCCTGCTGTAGGTTTTTACAGGGAGAACTGAAGGGTGGGTGTGGAATTGGCGGGGTAACAATTGCAATGTTCTCATGGTTGAGTTTTGTAAATTGAATTTTTCCTTCTGCATAAAAAAGCTGTGTTTTAATGGTTCAGTTTTGTAAATTCAATTTTTTCCTTCTGCATAAAAAAGCAGTGTTTTCATGGCTGAATTTTGTAAATTCAATTTTTCTCCTTCCTGCGTAAAAAAGCTGTGTTTTAATGGTTCAGTTTTATAAATTCAGTTTTTTCCTTCTACATAAAAAAGCTGTGTTTTCAGAGTTGAGTTTTGCAAGTTGAATTTTTCCTTCTGCATAAAGACACTGTGTTTTCATGGCTGAATTTTGTAAATTCAATTTTTTTCCTTCTGCATAAAAAAGCAGTGTTTTCAGGGCTGAATTTTGTAAATTCAATTTTTCTCCTTCTGCATAAAAAATCAGTCTTTTCATGGTTGAGTTCTGTAAATTTAATTTTTCCTTCTGCATAAAGACACTATGTTTTCATGGCTGAATTTTGTAAATTCAGTTTTTCTCCTTCCTGCATAAAAAAGCTGTGTTTTCCTAGTTGAGTTTTGTAAATTGAATTTTTCCTTCTGCATAAAAAAAGCTGTGGTTTCATGGCTGAATGTTGTAAATTCAATTTTTCTCCTTCTGGCACCTCCTCCCTGCACCCTGCCCTGCTCTCACTGCCCTCTCCCACATCCCTGCTCCTTTCCCAAGATGAGGAATTCCCGATTTTTCCATCAAGTTGCAGGTCTCCATCCTTAGGGTCTTCTCTGCATTTTTTTGTTCCTATAAATCCTGAAATCCAGGGGAAAGCAGCACAATACACAGAAAAAGATTGATTTATTTTGGAGTTCTGTACTTCAGTCTAATCAGCCTTTGTGTTGAAACTAAAGAGAAAATTAAATTTTTGTTATTATTGATAATATATTCAGTTTTCTTTTGTTAAATCTATAAATTTTCATTAATTACACCCATTGTCCCCAGGTCAGAAATTCCTTCCATTAAATGACCTTAAGCAGCCAAGGATTTGGGGAGATGATTGAGGGAGGCAGACAGGGCAGGGGGAATGAATATCTTCAATTATAAATGTATATATTATAGATATATGAATATATTACATTCTTTTAAAAGATGGAATGAATATATATATTTTATATATATAATTATATATATTAATATATTATATCCTTTAAAAAGATTGAATTAATATACAATTATATATGTATGAATATGTTATATTCTTTTAGAATATGGAATGAATATGTGTATTTTATATATATAATAATAGTATATATATATATATATACTATAATAATAGTAAATATAATAATATATATGAATATATATATATAAAATACATATATTCATTCATTTATTATTATTCATTTATTATATTCTTTTAAAAGGTTTAATGGATATTTTTATTTTAAATATATTATAATATATTAATATATAAAAATACATATATTCATTCCATCTTTTGAAAGAATATAATAATTTCATACATACATATATATATACATAAAATATATATATTCATTCAATCTTTTAAAAGAATATATTTGTATGTATATATAAAAATATCTATATATAATACAGATGGAATTCTTTTCTATCAGAGGCAGAGGAAGGGACCAGGTGCACAATATTCCACACTGTTCCCTTCAGCTGCTGCATCCATTTCTTTGTAGGTATGACAATGTTTAGAACATTTTAAGACACTTCCTGTGGGCACTGAGGAGGTTTTTTGGATGAGCATCCCTTTATCCCGACCATTACACATCCCCTGAATTGTCAGGAATGTTGGCTTTGGTTTTTTTCCCCTTTTCAGCCCCCAAAGTCCTTTCATGGTGGGTAAGTGAGAGCCCAGAATTGCAGCATAAACTTCTCTTATTTCAAAAGGTTGTTGAACCTCTTTTTTCCCCTCTGTAATAAAGTTTATTGCTTCCTCTGTCTTTCCCTGGCATCGTGGAAAGGGGAGATTTCCCCTGGCTGGGTAATTTTGTTCTGTGGAATTCTCCAGGCTTAAAAAAAAAAACCTGAAAGGGAAATTCAATTTACAAAACTCAACCATGAGAACACAGCTTATTTATGCAGAAGGAAAAATTCAATTTACAAAACTCAACCATGAGAACACAGCTTATTTATGCAGAAGGAAAAATTCAATTTACAAAACTCAACCTTGAGAACACAGCAATTATTCCCCCACCAACTCCACATCCACCCTCCTATATATGTGCGAACATATATTTTTTAAAAGAATATATTCTTTTAAAAAATATACATATTCTTTTCATCTATAGGATGAAACCTGTTTGGGGCCTGTGCATTTAATTTTGTTTCAAGGAAAGAAAAAAAAAAAAGCTGCTTATTCCTGTAATCTCTTTTCTCCAGAGCCATATTAAATTCCAGTTTCCAGCCTTGCACAGGTGAGGGGGAGATTTAAACCAGCTGCAGGTGAGGTATAAAAGTGAGTTTGTGTTCCAAACTCAACTTTTGGCTTTGGCAAAGCTCAGCTCTTTGAGGAGATGGAAAACTGGCAGGAATTTAATCTCATTAATGGATTTTCAGACAAAATGAATTATTTTGCACATGGGGAAAAATCCATCCAGGCACGATGGGGGGTTCTGGATTTTAAGCTGAAGTTAACTGACATTAACTGAGTGTCAGTTTGAGGTGTGAAAGGAATAATGCACTTTTCGTTCCCTGTTTTCAGCTCACAAACCCTTCACCCTAGTGGTGCTTCCCAGGTTTATCGTGTTCATCAGGGATTATTTTCTTTCTGAAATCATCTCGTGTGCTTGGTGCAGGCAGACACCTCCCATGCCAGCACCCTGCCCCGAGCTAAAACCATGTTGTGCCTCACTTTTACAAGATCTCAGATAAAGAACTCGGTAATTTCTGGTAATTAAGGCCAAATTTTCGTTCCAAGAGGGGTTCTGGGTGCAGCCAAAGGAAATTGTGGTGGTTCAAGATCCGGTGGATGAGTTCACTTGGATTCCGTCGCTGTTGCTCCTTGCAGATGTCTGTCAGTGTGATGTAAAATCTGTTTTTCTGGGGTGTGTGTTGTGCTAATAATAACGTGCTGTGAGGCAAAAAGTGAAAAAATACAGACTTAACTCAGCAGGGAAAAAAAAAGATAAAACTTCCATAGCAAAGAGCTTTCAATTTGCAGATCTGGAATAATTGTTGGGGTGCTTTAATCGTTATTTCATTATTAATCTTTATTTAATTGTCAAAATATTCGCTTTCCCCCACCTTTTCATTTTAAATGCGTCTGCTTGTTTCCCAAAGAAAATTTGGGGGTTTTTAAAAATTTGTTCTGCCCACTTGTTCCCTGGCTGAGTTTTTCAGGAATTAAACGGTCTCCAGAGGAGAACATGAGACTGGGGCAGCCAGGGAGCTCTTTCTGCCCTTTCAGCCAAGCTGAATTTCCTCTGTGCCCTTTGGGATTTGTGGCAGGGCCACGTCAGCTGTTGGGTTTTACCTTTCCAGCCCCAAACAGAAAATTCCTTTCTGCCTGTGGAGCTCCCCTGTCCCGAAGTGCAATTTAACAAGCCCAACAGAAGCATTTGCAATTATCTAACGGCACCTGAAAATTGCTTACTGAATGACAGCAGGAAGTTTCATTTGCATTCCATATCTGATGCTCAATCTGCTAATCCTCCAGTGAGCCTGCCAGGAAAAACAGGCTGGAATTTTATTAAAATCAGAAAGCGGGGATGCTGCTTCCCACTTTTCCATCACACCCTGCAAGGTCCCAGCCTTCTGGAATATTTTAATTATTTCAGCCGTTGTGTTTCCTGGCTGTTTTCTTGAAATGGGTTTTAGTCACAGGGGGTTTTCGTAGCACCCAGCCCTTCCCTTTTGGGTTGTTTTCCCTCCCCCAGGAAAGCTGGAGCTCCCTGTTTGCTCCTGTTTATATAAGTTAATCTTCCATGTTGTGACATTTCCCCCCCCTCCCCCTCATTAATGAGAGCTCTTAATTGGGCCTAATGAAACATTTACTCACTCTGCTCGATAATATTATCTGCCAGCTCCACAGAGATAAGGCTCTGGGAAGAAAATAAGCTTTTGAAAGATCCTGGGTGAGATATGAAAGCCATTTTTTGGGGGCCAATATTTTCTTATTTGACTGGAGAACGCCCTCGTGGTGCAGCTGTGTAACCAAGCCACGGCAAACAACATCCATTATTTATTGGCAAACAAGGACACCTTTGACTGCACCAGGTTGGGAGGTCGATTCGCTGAGCCTTGCCCCCAGCCAGAGTGGCTTTTTTTTTTTTTTTTTTTTTTTTTTTTGTGTGTTTATATTCCCTCAGATTTTCCATTTGGCACGAGGGAAAGCCGGAGGAGCCCGGAGGAGGGGAGCAGGGGGGTCTGCAGCAAACTGGCACACGTGGAATTGTGCCTTTTATTTCTGCCCAGGTGCTTCAGATCCAGTTACAGCCCGTAAAGGCAGAGTTTCCTTCAGCCAGCAGCAAATACAGGACAGGGAGAGAAGCCTTGGAAATGTTGGAGTGATTCTGTTCCCTCCCTTCCTGCAGAAATGATTTAAAAATGCTTGAAGTGCGCTGTAATTTTGTGAAATTCTTGGTCAAAACTGGGTTGCTTGAGCTTTTCCAAGGGTATAATCAGGATATTCCAAGGATTTAAATGTCCCAGGCCAGGTTGGAAGGGCTTGGAGCAAGCTGAAGGTGTGGAAGTGGAAGGGAGGTGGAACTGGATGAGCTTTAAATTCCCTTCCATCCTGGAATTCCAGGATAAACACAGTTATTTGCAAGGGATCCAGGAAGGAGAGTGAGGACTTGACGCACAGAAAAGACTCTTCTCATCTGGTTACCAACATCCCTCCAGCATTTTTAAGGTTTTGGAGCCTTTTTGGAGTCAGGAAATCTGGATCCCTGATGGTGCAGGAGCACAAGGATGAGGTGATTTGGGTCAGGAATGTGGCGCTGGAAGTTGCAGCCTTGGAATTCCAGGAGTTGGATCAGCTCCACACTTTGGGGGGACCTGTTTGTTCATTTCTCTTCACTCCCTCAGGTTCCCTTGCTGCTGGTCTGTGCTGCTGTCTTGGGCAGAATCCTCGGGAAAGTTGGGAAATCTGTGGAATGGGAATGTTCACTGGTGTGGTCCCACCCAGGCCATCTCTCAGCAGTGGTTTTCCTGGAGGAAACTCATCCTCAGGGCTGGGCTGAGCCTCATCCCTTCACTTTTTGTCTTTTATTTGTCTTTCATGGCGCTGGACTATCCCAGGAAGGAGGGAATTTCAATTTCTGCAGTGCCACGGCACTCAGTGAGAGGCATATTGTGTAGCTCAAGTGCTTCTGCAAATACTTCATTATAAAATCCTGGTTTTTATCTTAATTTAATGCTCATTTGTGTCTTGAAAACAGAATTTCGGTGATCTGTTGCTGTTTGTTCTCTACAGATTCTTCTGCTTAATCCTTCAGATCCTGGGCTGCAGCCAGAGGAAATCTGGACCATCCTATGGAAAAGAGAGTTGGAAGTACACAGGGAGCAGAGGTAGGCTGGGACTCTGGAATTTCTCCTGAAATATATCCATAAAGCCAAGGTTTAATAAGCAGATCTCAAGCAGTAGGGTTAAATTGACAATAAAATTCACAAATCCTAAAATTCTGCTGTTTGCTTGGTTGGCAAAACCATCTCCACTGGAAAAGGAAAAACCCCAACCAATCCAAAAAACGCAGGGAAAAGAGGGAAATTCCTGGAAATCTCTGCTGAGCACCATTTCCAGCCTGGCCAGGGTGTGCCTGGAAGTTTGGAGGGAATGCCTTTGGCTCTGGTTTGGCAGGAGCCTCCACTCCAGCTTGTTTGTCCTGCTGGGAATTTGCATGGGAGGAGCGAGGTTGTGATTTGTAATATCTGAACCACGCTCCAGGGTCGCTGGAATTTGCCACAATTCCTTGGGTTTGTCTGGAGGTGTGGAAATCTGAATCCCAGCCTGTGCAAAATGCTCAGTTCTTCTCTCTAAAGCCTTGGCAGAGCACCCAGGGGGCCCCAAATAAATGGATTTTTGGGTGATTGCATTTCATCCATGTGAACTTTCCACCCTGCCCCTTCTCCAACACGTCTGTGCCTTCTTCCTTAGCATTCCCTTGGGATGCACTTAAAAACAAATAAATTGAATTTACACTCAAAAATTTTAATGGTGTGACAGTGCAAAGTGCACTTAAAATTCAGATGATGCGGCGTGCCTGAAGGGAAATTTATTTATCTCAGGCAAGGGATTGGTTGTTGGTGTTAAAATTGAGATTTCTCTGCATTTAGTGCTGTTTATCCCACAATGTTTCAAGCTGGACCTAAAGGACCTCAATCCTGCTGATTTTTAGGAATCCTTTTGAGGAACTTTTAAGGCTCAGGAGGCCAAATAGATGAGAGGAATAACGTGAATTTGAGTTGATTTTGCAAGTCCCAGCCCTCGGTGAGGAGTTCTGGCCAGCAGAAGGCACCACCAGCTCAGCTTTGCGCCGCTCCGCCGCTCGCCGGCGTTCCCGGCTGCATCTCCGCGCTCCCGGCAGGATTTGGCAGGAAATTCACCGTCCCGCAGCTCAGATGCTCACAATTCCCCCTAAACAACAATAATAATGTGTTCCCTTGCTGTTCCAGGCCTGAGGGCTGGGGGTTTCCCTGTGCAGTGATGCCCAGCATAGGAGCGTTGCGGCGCGCGCTGGCCGCGGCCGTTCTCCAATTCCTCATCCTCTCAGGACATTGGGCTGCAGCTGAGAACATCAACTTCCACAACATCAGGCCTCCTCTAGACCGTAAGTAGCCTTTTTTTGTGGAATTCTGGCCTTTTCTCTACGGAATTCTAGCTTAAAATTGGAATTATTTGCCTCCCGGTCCTTTGCGTTTCAGCAGTTCGTCTCCACAGAAACTTTAAAAATAAACATTCTGCTTCTCACCCCACAGCACTTTGTCCTTAATGTTTGACAAGTTGACTAAATGAAAATAAATCACATCGTTGCCGAATTAAAGGGTGCACGAGGACTTTGGCATTTCAAGGGCTTTTCTTGTGTTGTTTCTGTGTCCCTGCAGAGGAAATTGTGCGGCGGCTTCCTTGTAAATAACCCAGAACAGGTGGTTTTGGTCTTTTATCTTGTTGGGGGTTTTGTAAGGGGAGGAATAGGTGTTGCTGCATGCAATTAATTCACTCTGAAGGTAATTAAAAACCTCGTGGGACCTGTGAAGCCAGTTGGCACTAATGGAATATTTTTTTTTTGCCTCTTATCTGGCATCACCAGTGTTCCATCCCTTCATTTGCATTATCTGCATCGTCAAAGCAGCCAGGATATAATAGCTGGAAATAATACCTGCCCCTGATGAACCCTGCACCTTCCAGTAGTTCATTGAAATAATGGAAATTAGATTTTAAAAGAGCTTTTGTTTAAAGGATCCAACTTCTCCTTCCCAGCTGGAGATCAAGATTTGAAAATGCAGTTTTTCCATCAAAGGAAAATGGAGATTTATGTTTGCCCCACGAGGAGGGAGATAAACTCTTCCCTCTTCCCTGCTTTCCCCACCACTGCCTCAATTCTGGATTATGGGAGTGAAAACATGAGGAAATACTTTGAGTTCAAGCCTAGAGAGGAAAAAAAAAAGCTTTCTGCCGAACTCGTTTTATTTGTCTAACAGTGAAAAGATGTAAATGTATATAATTTATTTCTGTAAATACATGCGTGTACCAGCATCATTTTGGATATTTTACATTTTTTTCTCTCAGTGCTTCCCACCTGACTGCATTTTAATGCTTTTTTAACCCTTTCCAAGCCACTCCATTCCCAAACAGTTTCAAGTGCTTTACCTGTGACAACGCAGTGGACAACTACAACTGCAACAGATGGGCTGAGGACAGGTGGTGTCCTGAAAGTGAGTAAGCCTGGATAAGGAAATATTAAATATTTGTGATATTCAAACTTGCTTTTCCCTGACTCACCCCCTTGGAGAAGTCTGGCTCATGCATGGCATTAATTAATGTGCCAGCAGTTTTGTTGTTGGTAATGCTGAGTCGGGAATTTTCTGCTGATGTGACAATTTTGGCCATTCCAGAGTGTAAAGCAACAGGGAGAAGTTATTTATCTCCATCTCTCTCTGTTTTATATAATATATAACAAAAATATCAATATACAAGCATGTAAAATAATGTTAATGTATTAATATTAAATTAAATATTAATATTGAAGATAATATTAATGTTTTAATACAACAGTATTAAAATAGTTTTCATATTTTTATAATACATCCGTATTAATTACCTATTATTAATATATTATTTGAATATAATACCATATATTATATGTATGTTTCCCTGTGTGTATATATAATGATGTGCCACCCAAGAGTTAATTTTAATCTTGTTTAAAGCACCTGAAGAATTTCCTCTGTAGCTTTATTCTCCTCAGAGTGTAAAGCAACTGTGAAAAATTATTTATCTCCATCTCTCTCTGTTTTATGTAATATATAACAATATACAGATTTTTTAATAATATGTCAATATTCATGAACTACTTGTGTGTCTCTGTGTATATAATTATGCCCTTTCCAAGAGTTAAATTTAATCTTGTTTTAAAAACGTGAAGAATTTCCACTGTGGCTTTATTCTCTTTTAGAGTGTAAAGCAACAGGGAAAAATTATTTATCTCCATCTCTCCATTTTATGTAATATATAACAATATACAGATTTTTAATAATATGTCAATATTCATGAACTACTTGTGTGTCTCTGTGTATATAATTATGTCCTTTCCAAGAGTTCATTTTAATCTTGTTTAAAAAACATGAAGAATTTCCACTGTAGCTTTATTCTCTTCAGAGTGTAAAGCAACAGTGAAAAATTATTTATCTCCATCTATCTCAGTTTTATATAATGTGTAACAAAAATATTAATATCCAGATTTTTTAAGATTACATCAATATTAATTAACTACATGTGTTTCTCTGTGTGTATATATAATGATGTGCTTCCCAAGAGTTAATTTTAATCTTGTTTAAAAAAATCTGAAGAATTTCCTCTGTAGCTTTATTTTCTTCAGGGTTGTAAAGCAACAGTGAAAAATTATTTATCTCCATCCCCCGGTTTTATATAACAAAAATTAATATCCAAATAGAATTTTAATAATACATCCATATTAATTACCTATATATGTTTCTCTGTGTATATATATATATATAATGATGTGGTTCCCAAGAGTTAATTTAAAGATGTTGTTTAAAAAACCTGAAGAATTTCCTCTGTAGCTTTATTCCCTTCCCTTTGGATGCCATCCCGAAATTTCCTGTTCTTGGTGAGCAGCAGGACCTGCCTGACCGGGGCTCACACCTGTGCTGGGGAGGATAGAGCTCAGAGCAGACTGGAAACGTTTCCTCATTTTTCACCCCGGTGACATTCACGGGAGCGCTGGGAAAGGGGAAGGAGCAGAGCAGAGGAATGAGGAAACAAACCTGAAACCAGCCTTTTGGTTTTGAAACAAACCTTTTTGGCAGGAACCTGCTGCCAGAAAGAGGAGAGAAACAAAAATAAACCTGCGGATGATGGTGCTAATTAGTAACTCCAATCCAAGCAGCCTTGCTGGAGGTTGGAAGGGTCAGCTGAGATTTCACAGGAATTAATTTCTTGCTAAATGCTCTTTTCATCAAGTTGCAGATGATTCTGCAGAGCCATTTTCTGGGGATGATTTGCTGAGCTGTGTGTAGATGTGAGAGGCTGTTCTGACGGATCAGCGATGGCAGTCAGACTCCAGAATTCCTTTTAATGATGGGAATCAAACTCCAGATTCCTTTTAATGATGGGAATCAAACTCCAGATTCCTTTTAATGATGGGAATCAAACTCCAGATTCGTTTTAATGATGGGAATCCGACTCCAGATTCCCTTTAATGATGGGAATCCAACTCCAGATTTGTGTTTATTGGTGGGAATCAAACTCCAGAATTGATTTTAATGATGGGAACCAAACTCCAGAATTCCTTTTAATGATGGCAGTCAAACTCCAGATTTGTGTTTATTGATGTTAATCAAGCTCTGGATTGCTTTGCAGGCACGCGGTACTGCCTGACCGCCCACCTGTTCACGGCGCGCGGGGAGAGCACCTCGGTCACCAAGAGATGCGCCACGGGCGAGGAGTGTCACCTGGTGGGCTGCCACCGCCGCGGGGACAGCGGCCACACGGTCAGCGCTGACTGCCTGCTCCTGCTCAGCTCCTGCTCTACTCGTACCCTGCTCATACCCTGCTCCTGCTCTGCTCCTGCCCTGCTCCTGCTCTACTCATACCCTGCTCCTGCTCGGCTCCTGCTCTACTCCTGCTCTGTGCTGCCTGCTCATGTCCTGCTCGTGTTCTACTCCTGCTCTGCTCCTGCTTTGCCCTGCTCGTGTCCTTCTCATGTCCCGTTCCTGCCCTATTCCTGCTTTACTCATGCTCTACTCATACCTTCCTCCTGCTCTACTCCTGCTCTGCGCTGTCTGCTGGTGTCCTGCTCATGTTCTACTCCTGCTCTGCTCCTGCTCTGCTTTGCCCTGCTCCTGTTCTATGCGTACCCTGTTCCTGCTCTACTTGTGCCCTGCTCCTGCCTTACTCCTGCTCTGCTCATGTTCTGCCCTGTTCCTGCCCTATTCCTGTCCTCTTCTACTCTACTCGTGCTCTGCTTTGCCCTGCTCCTGTTCTATGCGTACCCTGTTCCTGCTCTACTTGTGCCCTGCTCCTGCCTTACTCCTGCTCTACTCATGTTCTGCCCTGTTTCTGCCCTATGCCTGTCCTCTTCTGCTCTACTCGTGCTCTGCTCCTGCTCTGCCCTGCTCCTGCTCTATTCCTGCTCTACTGCTCTGCTCTACCTTGCTCCTGCTCTACTCATACCCTGCTCCTGCTCCACTTGTGCCCTGCTCCTGCTCTACTCCTGCCCTATTCCTGCCTGATTCCTGCCATACTCCTGTCATGCTCCTGCTGTGCCCTGCTCCTGCTCTACTCAGACCCTGCACCTGCCCTAATCCTGCCCTGCTCCCACCCTACTCCTGCCCTGCTCCTGGGTCTGGAGGTGGCCACTCCAGGTCCGGTTTTTCCAGAAGAATGTGCCAGGAGCTGGGAACAATGGGATTTCTGCATGCTCTGCACAGACCACAAAACCTGGAGGGGAAAACTGAGTGGGAGCAAAGTTTTTTGAGACAGAATTTTTCAGCTTAAAGAAAAGCTGGAACCTGGAAGGTTGCAGAGCAGATTTTGAGCGGATGTGTTAGGAAGGGAAGCTCTGTTTTCTGCAGTGCCAGTGTGGCTCTGTGACATCCCACCTCAGCTTGGGGACACACCTGGGGATGAGCGACTCCAGGAAAAAACTGCACTCCTGGTTTGGAGAATTGATTCATGGATAAATTGGATTTTAGGATGATTTTTAGCGTATCTGCTCCACCTGCTGCTCTGGCCAGGATGGGTCTGTTGAGCTCAGCTTCGAGACACTAAACGCGCATTTCTCTCTTAAAACCGCCCTGAATTAATCACCTCGAATGAATCCCCCCGAATTAATTACCCCGAGTTAATTACCGTGAGCTAACGACCCTTTTGTCCCAGCAGGAGTGTGTTTCCTGCTGTGAAGGCATGATCTGCAACGTGGAGATCCCCACCAACGCCACCAACGCGGTGTTCGCCGTGCTGCAGGCGCGCAGGGCGGCCGCGGGCAGCTGCGCCCTGCCTGGCCTGCTGACGCTGCTGCCACTGGTGACACTGGTGACACTGGCACTGTCCTGACACAGCACCCCCAGACAGAGCTGCTGGGACAGCCCCCGGGCCGGGAACCTGCCGGGTCTCCAAGGAGAAGTCACTGATTTCATCCCAGCGGATTTACGGAGAGGCGCGTCCCGAACTCCTTGGGTGTTGTAGTGGGAATCCTTCCCCGGCAGTGTTGGAAATAAACCCCACAAAAACCCTCCAGTGGGGAGGAATCAAGTTTTAAATCCCTATTCTCTGAGGAAAATGCACACTTTTTTGGTTTTTGGGACAGGACTGTGACAATCACAATTGAAAGGAGCTTTGGGTGGATGATGTGGAAAGGTGGGAATTTAAACCTTTAATGTGCATAAACAACTCAGAGTTTCTTATCAAGGTGTGTCTGAGCTTATCTTGATTTCATAGAGAACACCTCTGGTTTTCATAGAGAACAAATACGAGGTTGGTTTTTTTTCTGCTTGATCAGAGCTCTTATTTCTCCTGGCAATAATACAAATTTTTTTTTTTCTTTCTGTAAAATGCCTCATGCTCCTTCTGTTTTGAAGCTGTGGGAAATGTAGAATTGCTTAAAAGCCTGTTGGAGCACTCAGAGCAGAATTCCTGATCTTTCAAAGCAAAGGGCTTATTTCCTTGCAATTGAGTGTCCCCTCAGAATAACACAAAAATATTATTTTTGTGATACTGGGATATCACTACTTCGAAATCACAGCTATGGTCAAGCAGCTTCATTATCCTAAAAATTCCAAGTGAGCACTTGGAATAAATAAGGAGGGAATTCTGCTGTGTTCTCTCTTGATTTGCACAGGTTTTTTCCAGGAATTTTTTTGTCCTGATGGATGTTTTCAGGAAGGATGGATCACTTAAACTGACTCAAAAAAGAGATTTGGAGCTGCTCCCTTAAAAAATCGAGTAGCTACAAATTTGGCTCCATTTACATCAGTATTGCCTGAATTATTTGCTGTTTTGTGTCAGTAATTATATTTAGTTGTAAAAAAGATTTTGGAATATTTCCAGGCATGTTGACATTCCGAAATTTCCTCCACAATGTTCTTAGAATGCAGAAAGGTGGCTGAATTCAGTCTGTGGCTCCTGGACAGGCGATTGTGCAGCAACAAAATTTGGATGGGAAAGCTTTTTCCTTGCTGAAGGAAAACAGTTCTTGATGTCAGAGGCAAGGTTTTCCAGGATCTGGATTCTCATGGATCTCTCATTTCTCGAGATCTGGAATCTCTCTTTCCATATCTGGATTCTGTGCGATCCAGCAGGGATGGAATTCTGCTCTGGAGCCAGGCTGGGAGAGCTGGGGGTGCTCACCCGGAGAAGGGAAGGATCCAGGGAGAGCTTCCAGCACATTCCAGGGCCTAAAGGGGCTCCAGGAGAGCTGGAGAGGGACTGGGGACAAGGCATGGAGGGACAGGAGCCAGGGAATGGCTCCCAGTGGGAAATGGGAGATTTGAGTGGGATATTGAGAAGGAATTCCTGGATGGGAAGGTGGGGAGAGGCTGGGCTGGAATTCCCAGAGGAGCTGTGGCTGCCCCTGGATCCTTGGCAGTGCCCAAGGCCAGGCTGGATGGAGCTTGGGACAAGCCTTGAGAAGGCTGGGCAGAGTCACAGAACAAAGCAGGGATTTATCCAAAGGATTTCCTCCATGGATGCACCTTGGGCAGCACCAGAGCCCAGCCAGGGCTGCACCCAAGATGAACCAAAATGGCCCCAAAATGCACGAGCGCTCCCGGGGTCTCTCCCTGGGATCAGTTCTGCTCCATTTGCACCTTGCACTTCATTGTCCCATTCCAGCTTTAGCCCAGGCAGTCCCACCCTGCTTGTTTTTCTCTCTCCAGCCCACGGGGTTTGTGCTCCTGGCCTGAGATTTGGGTCATTTGTCCTTGGTGCCCAGCTGGAGCAGGAATTGTTTTGTCTCCCTGCTCTGTGCACAGAGCTCAGCATCCCTTAAACATTATCCCTTTTACACTAAAGCAGCACAGAGCCTGAAACATAGAATAGCCAAACCTGAGGCATCATTGGGACAGCAGGAGGTGTCCCTGGGTGATCTGGATGGGCTTTGAGGTCCTTCCCAACCCAAGCCATTCCAGGATTTTCTGATGGTCCCATTATTACCTTCATCCTTCTGCTCCATGAAGGATTTTTCCAGATGTAAGAATTTCTTTTCTGCTGGACAAACCATTGCAGGTTTTCCTCTGCTCCATGGGGAGTTCCTCCATGTGGAAATTGGCTCCCACATCTTGGGCCATCAGATTTTTCCTGCACAAATTGCTCCCAAATTCAATTTCTGGGAATAATTCTTGCAATCTCAATGAGGCCTCCAAGAGCTCCGTGGTCTGGTAGGAGTCACTGTCAATAATTTACAATAATCTCAGTACTGAGGGTTTTTTTAATAGTGGAAATGCCTTTCCAGAGCTTTCGGGAATGGCAGGGAGACCCTAAAAATCTGCTTGCAACAATGAAAAATGACATTTCAGGAGGGTTTTTTCCCTCTGTTGAATATTTTTATTCCCCCCTCTCTGGAAAGTGAAGAAATTCTGAAATGAAGATTTAAAACCTCATAAAATGCCTCTGCTTTTGGGAAAGAATTGTTTGGGATAAACCCCAGTAAATCAGCTGAAGGTTCAAGGATGCCACCTGGGCGTGTGAAGGGGTTTGATCTTGGATTTTATTTTTGAAAATCAGAATTTTAGAATTCTAAGAGTGGAGGATATTAAGGATGAGTTGTAATTATTGGGATGCACCAATCCCTTTGGTATTGCAAATCTTGGGATTATTTTTAATGGGGAATTGAATATGCAAATGCTCTTAATGCAATTCAAAGAGGCACGTGGTAGAAGAAACATGGAATTTAAGAGGGAATTTCAGTTTTCCCCTTTGCTTCACCTTTTTCTTTAATGGAAAGCCCTGCTTGGGTTTGATGTTAAATGCTGATTTTGTAGGAAAAATGTGCTGAGAAAAGATTCTTAAAATTCACCATATTTTTGGCAGGATTAATGACTGTACAGAAATCCGACCTTAATTTATGGCAGAATTTTTATATTAAATATTTTCAGGTATCAGAATTTTCAGATCTCTGTCTGAAGAACTTTAAAAAGTATTATTGGATTTGATAAAACAATTTTTCAGTGATGTCCTTGTCTCAATTTGGGTTCAGATGTTGTAATTTAAATTACAGATGTTGTAATTTAAATATGTCCCAATTTTCTTTTGATAAAACCAATTTTCAGTCATGTCTTTATCTCACTTTAGGTTCACAGATGTTGTAATTTAAATATATTCAATTTTTCTTTTGATAAAACCAATTTTCAGTGATCTCTTTATCTCAGTTCAGGTTCACAGATGTTGCAATTTAAATATGTTCCAATTTTGTTTTGATAAAATCGATTTTCAGTGATGTCTTTATCTCACTTTGGGTTCGCAGATGTAGTCATTTAAATATATTCAATTTTTCATTGCCTAAATCCACCCCAAAACTCTGGGAATGGTGTTTCTGTAAATCCATACATTTTTGAACCTGAAAATAATTCAGAAGCAATGACAAATCCATCCATTTGTGCAGTTAAATGTATTTTTTATTTTATATATATATGTGTGTAATATGATTTTTATTTACTTTGCACTGGACAGCCTATGGAAGGTTTATTTTTAAAACTTAAATCCTGATAAATTCTTCATTATTCAGTGTTTGGATGTTTTCTTATTGCTGTGTAACTGCTTTAAATCTTCTCCAGAATTGGCACTTTTAATAAAAAATATTCAAATATTTTCTGGTGGAGAACGTTTTTGGTGACAAATATTGCTTGGTGAAATCTTCATTTAAATTGAATTCTGCCCTAATTCAGGGTAATTTAAATATTGTTTTCTTTGATGATGATTTTCTTTGATTCCAGGATTATTTTTGGGAATATTTACCTTCCCTTTTTAGGGTAATTTATCCTCTTAGAGACCCTCAGTGCCCAGAAAGCTTGAAGAAATCTTAATTTTATTTGCATTTTTTAAAAACTCTGATTGCTGGAATCGTGGCTAAAAGAATTTTAATTGCAGTTTTGTTGTGTTTTAATGAGAACAAAAAGAAATCTCATTTATTTTGCTCTTGGCATCAAGGAGAGGCAGAAAAAGCAGCTGCAGGTTGGGGGGAGAGAGTGGGAAACCAGAAAAGAAAATATATTGAATATTCATTATTATTTTTGAATATTTAAAATGAAATTATTTAAGGATTTAAAGGTCACCTCAGAAAGTTATTTGGGGTAATTTGTCCCAATTTTCAGTGTGGGTTGTTGGGGATTTTCATTTTTGAATTTTGTGAGGGGAGTTGGGATCTTTGTTTAGTTTTTTAAAAATATATTTTTTATGGAGTGTGTAATAATTTGGGGGTTTTATAATTTATATTTATCTTGGAGAATTTTAAAGGATTTTTTTACTTTTTGTAGTTTTTAATTTCTTGGGGGTGATTTTCAAATTCTTTATTTTTCGTATCTCAGATTTTTTACTTTTTTTCTGGTGGCTTTTAAACATTTTTTATCTTTTTTCTTTCTTCTCCTTTTTTAAATGTATTTTTTAAATTTTTTTTTCCTTCTTTTTTCTTTGTTTCCTTCCCATTTTCCCCCCTTTTTGTGCTGGTTTTAACCTCATTTTCTGATTTAACAGTGAAGAGCAGTGGAAACGTCCAATATCCATAAATATTCTGGAAATCAAAAACACATGGAAAACACAAAAACTCTGGAGGAAAGATGATGATGATGATGATGATGATGATGATGATAATAATAATAATAATAATAATAAAATTTATGATAAATATAAATAATTATTATGGATATGTATTACAATAAAATATAATAATAACAATAACAATAACAATAACAATAACAACAATAATAATAATAATAATTTGGTTGCTTGCTTGGTTTTTTTCAGAGAGTTCCTGACAAGTTTTTTTAGTGTTTTGTGGGGTTTTTGTGTCTGTTTTTTCCCCTATGGAAGGAATTTTTGACACTGATGTTGAAAGTGGGACATGAATGGGAAGAGATGAAAGAAATTAAATTAAATCCTGTTCATGGTTCACTTCCTTCTTATTAATGGCGTTGGGATATATTTGGGACAAGAAGAAGTGGGAAGAATTTCTGAAAAAGAAGCAAATTAAATATGGAAAAAGTTTTGATAGATTTTTAGATAAGATACCAAAGTCAGAAATGAAAGATATAATAAAATGAATGTTTTGTTTTACAGCAGGAAAGCCAATTTTAGGATTGTGGGTCACTTCTCTCTTCTTAAAGTGGGTTCAGGATTAATTATTGCCTTAATTAATTTATCCTTAATTAATCCCTGCCTGGGTTGGGATAATGCAAATCCCAGCCTGATTTTTGGGATCATTTGAGGACCAAGGCTGGCTCCTGTCTTTGCCTTGGCACTTCCTCAAATTTGGTTGAAAAATTCAAAATCTTGGTGAAAAGCACGTTTTGTTAATGACTTTTGGTCACCACGGCTGAGCAGCTTTAATTTGATTTTCTCATTATCTCTGAGGAAATGCTCTGCTGCTTTCCACTCGAGTCAAGGGAAAGAATAAACTGATTTTTTTTTAATTTAATTTTTTAAATTGTGAATTCCCACAATCCCACCAGGATATCAGGGCTTACTCCAGGTTTAAAAATTTGACATCCAGGTCTAAAAGTTTGGCAAATCCAGGTTTAAAAGTTTACCAAATCCAAGTGGGACCTGAAGCTGCGGCTGGGACAGGGAGGGAAGAGCTTTGGGAAGGGGAGCGGTTGTAGGGCCCAGCTGTGACTGGGATCTGAGTTTGCACATCCCAGTTTGGGATCTGAGTTTGCACATCCCAGTTTTGGATCTGGGTTTGTAGGTCCCAGCTATGACTGGAATCTGAGTTTGGACATTCTAGTTTAGGATCTGAGTTTGGACATCCCAGTTTGGGATCTGGGTTTGCACGTCCCAGTTTGGGATCTAGGTTTATAGGTCCCAGCTATGACTGGGATCTGGATTTGTAGGTCTCAGTTGTGTCTGGGATATGTATTTGCACATCCCAGTTTGGGATCTGGATCTGCACATCCCAGTTCGGGATCTGGATCTGCACATCCCAGTTTGGGATCTGGATCTGCACATCCTAGTTTGAGATCTGAGTTTGTAGGTCCCAGTTGTGACTGATCTGGGTTTGCACATCCCAGTTTGGGATGTAGGTTTGTAGGTCCTAGCTATGACTGGGATCTGGGTTTGCACGTCCCAGTTGTGACTGATCTGGGTTTGTAGGTCCCAGTTGTGGCTGGATTCTGGGTTTGCACATCCCAGTTTGGGATCTGGATTCGCACATCCCAGTTTGGGATCTCGGTTTGCGCATCCCAGTTTGGGATCTGGATTCGCACATCCCAGTTTGGGATCTCGGTTTGCGCATCCCAGTTTGGGATCTGGATTCGCACATCCCAGTTTGGGATCTCGGTTTGCGCATCCCAGTTTGGGATCTGGATTCGCACATCCCAGTTTGGGATCTCGGTTTGCGCATCCCAGTTTGGGATCTGGATTCGCACATCCCAGTTTGGGATCTCGGTTTGCGCATCCCAGTTTGGGATCTGGATTCGCACATCCCAGTTTGGGATCTCGGTTTGCGCATCCCAGTTTGGGATCTGGATTCGCACATCCCAGTTTGGGATCTCGGTTTGCGCATCCCAGTTTGGGATCTGGATTCGCACATCCCAGTTTGGGATCTCGGTTTGCGCATCCCAGTTTGGGATCTGGATTCGCACATCCCAGTTTGGGATCTCGGTTTGCGCATCCCAGTTTGGGATCTGGATTCGCACATCCCAGTTTGGGATCTCGGTTTGCGCATCCCAGTTTGGGATCTGGATTCGCACATCCCAGTTTGGGATCTCGGTTTGCGCATCCCAGTTTGGGATCTGGATTCGCACATCCCAGTTTGGGATCTCGGTTTGCGCATCCCAGTTTGGGATCTGGATTCGCACATCCCAGTTTGGGATCTCGGTTTGCGCATCCCAGTTTGGGATCTGGATTCGCACATCCCAGTTTGGGATCTCGGTTTGCGCATCCCAGTTTGGGATCTGGATTCGCACATCCCAGTTTGGGATCTCGGTTTGCGCATCCCAGTTTGGGATCTGGATTCGCACATCCCAGTTTGGGATCTCGGTTTGCGCATCCCAGTTTGGGATCTGGATTCGCACATCCCAGTTTGGGATCTCGGTTTGCGCATCCCAGTTTGGGATCTGGATTCGCACATCCCAGTTTGGGATCTCGGTTTGCGCATCCCAGTTTGGGATCTGGATTCGCACATCCCAGTTTGGGATCTCGGTTTGCGCATCCCAGTTTGGGATCTGGATTCGCACATCCCAGTTTGGGATCTCGGTTTGCGCATCCCAGTTTGGGATCTGGATTCGCACATCCCAGTTTGGGATCTCGGTTTGCGCATCCCAGTTTGGGATCTGGATTCGCACATCCCAGTTTGGGATCTCGGTTTGCGCATCCCAGTTTGGGATCTGGATTCGCACATCCCAGTTTGGGATCTCGGTTTGCGCATCCCAGTTTGGGATCTGGATTCGCACATCCCAGTTTGGGATCTCGGTTTGCGCATCCCAGTTTGGGATCTGGATTCGCACATCCCAGTTTGGGATCTCGGTTTGCGCATCCCAGTTTGGGATCTGGATTCGCACATCCCAGTTTGGGATCTCGGTTTGCGCATCCCAGTTTGGGATCTGGATTCGCACATCCCAGTTTGGGATCTCGGTTTGCGCATCCCAGTTTGGGATCTGGATTCGCACATCCCAGTTTGGGATCTCGGTTTGCACATCCCAGTTTGGGATCTCAGAGGAGCAGAGTGCAGCTGCTGCTGCTTCCAGAGACGCCTTAATTCCCGAAAATCCTCGTGCAGGGGAATTACTGCTGGCAGCAGGGTGCTGGCACAGGCAGCAGGACAATTCCCATCTGTCAGCAGCCCTTCCAGAGCTGTCATTACCCCCAGCTCCCTGCAGCTGCTGTGCAATTTGCTGTCCTAGGGCGAGGAATTTCAGAGCTCCCCCGTGTGACCCCCGGCCCTGGCTGCCATCCGTCCTGTAAATCTCTCTGCCCTCAATCCAGATGAGTTTGGAGATAGTAAAAGTGGCTGGGTTTCAGTGTTTTTTTTTTTTTTTTTTTTTTTTTTGTTTTTGTTTTTGTTTTTGTTTTTGGTTTTTTTTTTTTTTTTTGGTTATATTACTGTTGGAAAAAAAAACTAAGGTGAAGAGTAGCTGTTTGGAGAAGGGTATCAGTGGTGTGGATAAAAGGATGATCTGATGGATTAAAAAAAGAAAAAGCTTCCATAAATATGCAGAGTGCTGCTGAAATGGGGCCTAAACACCATTCCAGGCATTTTTGGGTCCACCTGGGTGCTTCATCCCAGAGCAGCTCCATCCTCCTCACGATGGAGGCTCCAGAAGTCTCCTTGTCTCCATTCCCTTCGTTCTGTGTCTCATTCCCATGTGGTGATTGATTATTCCAATTTTTAATCTTGTTTTTTTTGTTGTTGTTGTGATGGGGCTGAAGGCACCTTTGAAACCCAACAGAAATCCTTGCAGGCTCTTTTTGGGCTCTTTTTGTGTTCTTTTGGGCTATTTTCAGGCTCTTTTTAGGTTGTTTTGGGGCTGTTTTCAAGCTCTTTTTGGGCCATATTCAGGCCCTTTTCACTCCCTTTTTAGACCTTTTCCACGTTCTTTTTATGCCCTTCTCAGGCCCTTTTCAAGGTATTTTTGGGTCTTTTTATACCCTTTCCAGGCCTTTTTTAGGCCCTTTTTAAAGCCCACTTTAGGCTCTTTCCCAGCTCTTTCCAAGCTCTTTTCAGGCTCCTTTTAGGGTCTTTTCAGTTTCTTTTTATGCCTTTTTTGGCTCTTTTCAGCCTCTTTCTAGACTCGTTTCTGGTTCTTTTCAGGCCCTTTTCAGGCTGTTTTAGGCTCTTTTTGGGTTCTTTTTAGGTTCTCTTTGAGCTCTCTCTAGGCTCTTTTTAGGACCTTTTAGAGCCCTTTTCAGGCTCTTTTTAGGCTGTTTCTGGGCTCTTTTTGGGCTCTTTTCGGGTTCTTTCTAGGCTCTTTTGGGGCTGTTTACGAGCTCTTTTCGGGCCCTTCTCAGGCCCTTTTCAAGGTATTTTTGGGTCTTTTTTAGACCTTTTCTAGGTTCTTTTTAAGCTCTTTTCAGGCCCTTTTCAAGGTATTTTTGGGTCTTTTTATACCCTTTTCAGGCCTTTTTTAGGCCCTTTTTAAATCCCATTTTAGGCTCTTTCCAGGCTCTTTTCAGACTCTTTTTAGGCCCTTTTTGGGCCCTCTCCAGGCTCCTTTTAGGCTCTTTTTATGCCTTTTTTGGCTCTTTTCAGCCTCTTTCTAACTAATTTCTGGTTCTTTGCAGGCCCTTTTCAGGCTGTTTTTTAGGCTCCTTTTGGACTTCTTTCACACCATTTTTAGGCCTTTCTCAGGCTCTTTTTAGGTTCTCTTTGAGCTCTCTTTAGGCTCTTTTTAGGCCCTTTTCAGGCTCTTTTTAGGCTGTTTCCAGGCTCTTTGTGGGCTCTTTTCAGGCTCTTTTCTTTTAGGCTCTTTCCAGGCTCTTTTCAGGCTCTTTTTGGGCTCATTTCAGGCTCTTTTCAGTTTCTTTTCCGGCTCTTTCCAGACTCTTTTTTGGCTGTTTTTAGGCCTGTTTAAAGCACTTTTTAGGCTCTTTTTGGGTTCTGTGGGCTCTGTTTCCCAGATCCCAAGCCATACATGCACCAAGGACACGTGGCCTTTATCCTGCTTTCTTCCCTGGCCAAAAGCTGGAGGCCAACATCGCTCAAAAAGGGAAGAATTAATGTGAGGCCTCAGGCGAAAAACTCTCAGGTTTCCTTCTCCCTCACTAAGTGAAGCCAAAAGGATCCATCTGCCAAAAAATTCCCCAAACTTCACAACATAAACTGGGAGGGTTGTAATGAAAACCACTTTGGAGGGGGGGAAAAATTCCTATTTTTGTTTTATTCTCATGGCTTGCTTTGGTTTTTCACCAGGAAATGCCTCTGCAGGTAAAAATGATAAATTAAAATAGAATATTTTTTAAAAATATTTGTTTCTCTACTACAAGTCCTGGTGTTATTTTGTGCCTTTTTAATGGGATTTTATTAGGGATTTTTCATCCATTTAACCAGATTTCACCAGAGTTAAAAACATCAAATCTTATCTTGCCCTGGTGTCCAGATCCAGCTTTTTAAATCGCTAGATTAAGCAGTAATTAGACCTCTGGAAAAGCTTCCCCTCATAAAGATTTTGTGGAAAAAAAACCCTAAAATGAGTGGTTTGAATGTTTGGGTAATTCTAATTTTTCTCCTGCAGTAATTATCTCTGTATTTGCTCTCTCCAAAGTAATATTTGTGTGTCTGAAGGGATATATTCAAAGGCAATGAACCTGCTTTAATCAACAATTAATAAATGTAATTTTATGTTATAAATGTTAACAGTGTTAAAAATGTTCATAAAGAATAACGTTAAAATGTTAATAATATAGATCATATTTAAACAAGTAGATAAATATAAGACATCTTTTAGATCTAAGAACATAAATAACTGTGATAGGTATAAAAGAGATAATATATACTAGGTATAAAATAGAAAGTAATATATAAATACAGTATGGAAATAATTTATAAATAAATACAAAATAAAAAATAATGTTTAAAATGTTAAGATAATTAAACCAGGGGCTAAGCTGGACGTGTTTGTCATCCCAGCCAGTTTTGTGTAACCCCTGGCATTAAAAATTTTAATTCTGGGATATTAAAGAACCAAAATGTCCTTTATGGACTAGAGAAGGGAGGGGTGACTGAAATTCTCCTCACTTTCAATAACAAACAGGGTTGAGTTTTGAGGTTGCTGCAGTTTGTATTTTACAGCAACGTTAAAAACCCCCCAAAATACCAAATGCACATTTCCAGGCTGGTCCGTGGCCTGTAAATCAGGAGGAAAATCAGAAACGTTGCCCAGAGAGAATAAAAACCATCATCATTTCTATTAATCCAAATGGTTTTATTGCTGAAGCTGTCAGAGGTGCATTAAGAGCAGATTTTGGAGTGGTTTGAGCTGATGACGGATCCTGCCTGGGTTCCAAGGGGACAGCCAGCAGGAACACGGAATTCCTGCCAAATCAACCCAGGGCAATTTGTCTCACGTGAAAAGCTTGGCTGGCTCCATCCTCCTGCCCCTGATTGTCCCCAGCCCCCATGAAACAACACCACCTTCACCCAAAAATCCCACAAAAACTACCAAGGCGGGATGAAATTGAATTTTTTTTTATTTTATTTTGATTTTTTCAGTTGCAATCCAAGGTGTGGCAGGGCTGGATGTCACCCTGCACCTGCCTGGAACTGGAGCTGCAAAGTGCACGGCAATTACATCCAATTTGCTCAACTTTTCCCCCTGTCTGCTGAAATCGAAGCGAGCAGGAAT
>NW_005054298.1:315955-316440 GCF_000277835.1 Geospiza fortis | reverse complement strand
TGGATTCGGGGAGGATGGGACCCTCAGGGGCTCCGTGGTTCCTGCCTGGATCCCTCCGTGTTCCCGTTGTTTGCCTGAACTCCAGGAATCCAGGAGGTGCAGCCCATGGAAGGATGTTTGTGTGCAGGGAATTGGGGTTTCCCTCCTGCCCAGCCACTCCAAATCTCTATTTTTAGTTCTAATTACAGGTTCAATAATTTTTCTTTTTATTATATATTATTTTATTTCTATATTATTATATAATAATATAGAAATAAATAAAAATAAATAAAAATTAAATACATAAATAATAAAATTAATGAATATTATATAGATTATATAAATATAACTATATAAACAACACATACTAATTTTACTTATATATTTATAATTTTATTTATATAATGTATGTATAAATTATATATAATAAATATAAATATAAATATAAATATAAATATAAATATAAATATAAATATAAATATAATTGATATATAATTTATATGTTG
>NW_005054298.1:312164-314602 GCF_000277835.1 Geospiza fortis | reverse complement strand
ATATAATAATAGAAATAATTAGAAATAAATAAATAAAAATAATTAATAAATATATAAGAAAAGAAATGTAAATATTATATTAATTATATAAATAATGAATAAATACATATAAATTAAATATAAATCTAAATAAAACATAATATTTATTTAATTTATATCTTTATTTTTAGCTTGGAATGCCTTTAAAGCCCCCCCCAAAGCTGCTGCTGGTGAGGAGGGGTGATCCCAAGGCTGCTGGTTTCCCAAAGCGGTGTAACCCTAGCGCTGGGCACTGATAGGGGGCAACAATGGTGTTATTCATGCTGGGTTCAGGGACTGAAAATGGGCTGGAAGAGGCTGGAAATGATGAAAGGGGAAATCAGGGCTGGGCTCTGCTCCACACTTGTAGAGGAAAAGGGATTTTGGGGGGAGAAATTGCATTTTTCATTCCAGGGAAGCAAGACCCACTGCTGGCTGTTTAAGCAATTTCCTAAGTGAAAATCAGATACATTAAATGTATTTTATAGAATCAGACACATAAATATATTTCATATAATGTAATGCATCACATTAAATATATTTCAAGTATTTAATAATACGCTGGGCCAATAGATATTGGTGTTAATCCTTTGCGCTTCCAAGCAGCTTTGGGATGTGGTTCTTGGGGATGTCACTGAGCCAAAACTCCGGATTTCCCTCTGGATGGTGGCACCACCTCTGCCTTCCCTCTCCCTGGGAAATCCAGGCTGCATCCTGAAGGTATGAGTTCCGAAATCCCGTGGGAATGAGGATTTCCTTTCTGTTTGCAGGTTTGGGGCTCACACGCCTGCAGGAAGGGGAGGAACGTTTTCCCCATGGAATTCCTTGCCACGGGAAGTTTGTGTTCAGTTAAGAGCAGCTTTGCTAAGCACAGTCTCTGGCTTTGCAGAAATGTGATTTCTAAATTAGGTCAGAGCCTAATTTGCAATCTAAAGGGAGGAATAAACCTCCCCCTGTGACAGTTCACTGGCAATTTCCAGGGGATTTTTGGAGCGAAGGGTTTTCAACACTCACCAAAACCTTCACCTGTAAATCAACTCAGGCTGAGGGAAGGATTTTTTGATTTGCAGGTGCTGCAAACGTGAGCAGTGTTTGATTATGGGACAGCCTCTCCCTCTCTTAAAATTCCCCCCAACTTGGTCCAGGAAAATAGGATTGACTCCTAAATCTTGCAAGAACACCTCCATAAATTCCCCCACTGATATAATATCAGCCATAAATCATTTTGCATGAGCAAATTGCTCTGGAAGGCATTTTGTTTCATGTTCCCCTTCCCCCCCTCCAGTTTCTGCCATCAATCTTTAAGACAGTGATCTCTTTCCAGCCTTTCAGATTAACAAGATAAATTATTCACTAATGTGTTGGAAAAACAAGTCAGAACTCCCAAACACTTCTTGGAGTGTCCTGCGCCCCTGCAAAAGGGCTGCGACTGCTGATCCTTGTCAAGTTGCTTTCAAGGTCTGGTTTGGGGAGTTTTTGGAGTGTCCAAGGCTGGGCTGGATGGAGTTTGGAGGTGGAATGGTGGAAGGTGTCCCTGCTATGGCAGAGGGAGAATGGGATGAGCTTCAAGGTCCTTTCCAACCCAACCCATTCCATGAATCTGTTGTGCCCAGGCTGAATTGATTGTCCCTTTGAGGACCCTTCCAACCTTGAGGGAGTTGGATTCTGTCAGGAAATGTCCATGGGTTGAGCAGCTCCCACCCTCGGACCTCTCTCTGCTGTTGTGAGGTTTGAGCTCTGCTCTTTCTTCTCCTCCCTCTGGTGTTTTCCCTTCTCTGCTGGCTCAGCCCCTTTGTCTCTTTCCTGCCCTAAATAATCCGTGGAGAGGGAGGATGGGGGTGTCTGCAGGGCAGAAGGCTCTGGGAGGCAGGACAGGGAGGAGAAACACAGGGAAAAGCAGGAGGAGGAATGTGAGGCTGAAGGACTTGGGGAGGATCAGGATCACCAGAGCTTTTCTCCCTTTCCTGTTGAACTGGATTGAATCCCAATCCAAAACCATGCTGGGAACATGGAATGGGTTGGGTTGGAAGGGACCTTAAAGCTGATCCCACCCCACCCCTGCCATGGCAGGGACACTTCCACTGTCCCAGGCTGCTCCAAGCCCTGTCCAACCTGGTCTGGGACATTTCTAGGGGACCTGGAGAGCTTCATCTCATTCCCATTCCTGATTCAAACCCTTGGCTCTCCCATTCCTGAGCCACGGCTCCAGCTGTCTGCCTGAGCATTCACGATCCTTGAGGTGGGAATTATTTTTTCAGCCTTTCTGTTTTTCATGCAATGAAGTCGTCTCGGTGATGAAAGTTTTTCTGGGATGAAAATGGTCCGGAGAAAATGAGTTTCCACTGTGCTATTTTAGGAACGGGATCATAGAAGTGGCAGCTAATGAGCTTGAAAACGTGCCAAAAAAAATTATCAGCAGG
>NW_005054298.1:308799-312150 GCF_000277835.1 Geospiza fortis | reverse complement strand
AGGGTTGACTCCCACAGGTTTCCACTTCCAAGGAAGCAATAAATCATATTCACCGTTTGAGATTCGTAGTGAAGATTTGAAAAAAACAATAATTAAATCTGAATTTTTCATTTTGCGGGAAGAACCGCAAAAGCGCAGTTAGGATTCTTTTAAAGATATCTGTGCATTCCAAGAGGGGAAAAAAAATTGGGAAAGCAGCACTTTTGCAAATCCTCTGCAGGACAAGGGCTGGATTTCAGTGGATTGTGCAGGTCGTGTGTTGCCCAGTTACTATCGGGGAGCGTTTGTGGGAGATCTCATCTCACATTCCTCCTGCTCCTGGGCATCCCTGCTTCTCCCAGGTGAGGATTTATCTCTGCCCTGATGCAATTTTCCAGCTCCTCTGGTTTCTGTGAGGAGCAGACAGCTCGGCTCCGTGCCTGGGACACGAAAGGGTCCTGGGGAGGGAGCAGAGAGCAGGAATTGTGTTTGTCCCTTGTTAGAAATCCTTCCAAATACTGCCTGCTCACCTGGGAGATGGGAGGATTCCTTGGGACAGCTGCAATGCCACAACTCTAATTTGAAATTCCCTGGAAATTGCTATTCATTGAGGGGAAAAAAGTGAAGTTGTTGTTATAAATATAGCTTATGTGTTATGTAATGTTGTATATATAAAAGAGATGGAGGGACAGGAGCCAGGGAATGGCTCCCACTGCCAGAGGGCAGGGATGGATGGGACATTGGGAATTGGGAATTCCTGGGTGGGATGGGATTGCCAGAGCAGCTGGGGCTGCCCCTGGATCCCTGGAAGGGTCCAAGGCCAGAGCTTGGAGCAGCGTGGGACGGTGGGAGGTGTCCCATGGCAGGGGGATGGAATGGGATGAACTTTAGGATCCCTCTGAACCCAAACCAGTCTGGAATTGTGTTCAGAACTGCTTCCAGAGCTGGGCTTGCAGCAAGGGCTCAGCTGAACTCTGAAATGAATGAACTTTGCTCTCCGGCCTGGTTTGGTGGCAGTGCCAGGAGCCAAAGGGATTACAAGCCACGACAGTTTAAGTAGAATGATAGTGAATTTATCACGGGGTAAAAAATAGATTTTGGGGTTTTTGGTATGGGGGTTCAGGGGGCAAGATGGAGGAATCTGGGCATGTCCAGCCTTTCTCCTTCTTCTTCTTGGCCTCCATTTTCTGTGGTGGTGTTCACAGGGGTCTCAGGAAGAGGAAAGACGATCTGACTCCATGTTTCAGAAGGCTGGTTTATTATTTTATGATATACATTATATTAAAACTATACTAAAACAATAGAAGAAAGGATTTCATCAGAAAGCTTGCAAGGAGAGGAAAGGAATGGAATGGTAGCAAAAGCTCGTGACTCTCAGAGTCCAAGCCAGCTGGACTGTGATTGGCCATTAATTAGAAACAACCACATGAGACCAATCACAGATGCACCTGTTGCATTCCACAGCAGCAGATAACCATTGGCTACATTTTGTTCCTGAGGCCTCTCAGCTTCTCAGGAGGAAAAATCCTAAAGAAAGGGTTTTTCAGAAAACATGGCTGTGACAATCTTCTGCTGTGCTGGTGGCACTTTTGGATTCTGGATTGGTTCAGAGTAGGAGCTCACTGTCTAACACAGGTGATGGGTGTTGGGCAGTAATTGTAAATATTGCACACGTAGTTTTTAGTATAAAAAGATAACACCACCTGGGGCAGGCAGAGTGCCTCTGTCTGTCCTGCTGAGCAGCCCTGGGCTGGACAGGAGAAAGAATTTTATAGATAAGGAACAACAAACAGCCTTGAGACCGAGAACTGAAGAGCTCTGACTCCTTCTTCGAGTGCCGGGCTGGGAAAGGAGAATTTCTGACACATCTCGGGGTCACTGTGAGCAGCAGAGATCCCAAAACCACGGGGACAGCTCAGCACTGAGCTTGGGACTGGGAACAAGGTGCACGCCGGACACGTCCTGGATCCCAGGAGTGAGTGAGGAAAAGGGAAAGGCCACGGAATCTGGGATCAAACCCTGCTGGCAGGAGCTCAGCCTGGATTGCATCACTTCAGCCACAGAATGTTCCAGGCTGGAAAAGCCCTCTGAGGCCATCGAGCCCAGCACTGCCAAGGCCACCACTCGTGTCCCCAAGCGCCATATGCACGTGGCTTTGAGATCCCTGCAGGGATGGGGACTCCAGCACTCCTGGATCACTGAATTTGTATCCTAGGAGCTCTCTGCTCATCCCAAAGAGGTGCTGGAGCAGCAGGAAGGAAGCACAGCTGGGCTTTCAGAGCTCTGCCACAGTCAGTTCCCACCACAACAGTGAAATGACTGCCTCAAATCTGCCCAGGCCATCTCTGCCTTCAAATTCCCAGAGTTCATCTCATCCTCTCCCACAAAGATTCCTTTTCAGCCAGCTTGGGAGCAGCTTAAAGGAAAATGAAGGAAACAAAGATGGGATCTTGGAGTGGCATCTCTTAATGAGGCCTCTGGAGCTTTCTCATTAACTCACAGCAAATGCAGACATCCAAAGCTGCACCAAGATTTTCTCCCCTGGCCCATAAATAGTCTGTGCTTGGGGTCCCCCACTTCGTCTCCATCTTCTTGGCTCCTTCCCAAAGCAGCTTCTTTTGGCATGCTGGAGCTGGTGGGGATGATCTTGTAGGAAGAACAAAGTGCATTTTTTGTTTCCAAAGGAAATAATAAATCTGCTGTGGGCTTTCAAAGCCAGCTGATATCATCAGCAAGGGAGGCTTTTTGTGTCTTTTGAGAATGTAGGAAGAGCACAGACAGAGATGTGGAGCTTGGACCATTCACACCTTAACTCTAAAGAGGTGCGAAGGATTTCCCAATGGATTTTCCTCTTTCTTTTGTTTATTTTCTTTTTTTTTTTTAATTAATCTCAAAAAATTGTGGGTGGAATTTAATTACAGGGGAAAAATTAGATATCTTTATTTTATTTCCACAGAATCCCAGGATGGTTTGGGGTGGAAGGGAAGTTAAAGCTGATCCCATTCTCCCCCTGCCATGGGCAGGAACCCCTCCCACTGTCCCAGGTTTCCCCAAGCCCCATCCAACCTGGCCTTGGAGACACTTCCAGGGCTGGAACATCCACAGCTGTGGGTGATGCTAATTGAATTTTATTGCTGGAGTTCTTCAGTTCCAGGTGGAAAGAGGAAAACCAGCAAGAAATCCTCAAAAGTTGTACAAAGCCCCTTGGGAACTCTCTGGTGGTTGGATTTGTCTGCCAATCTGAGAGGAAGAGTGGCTGGAATACAGAGCCATTGACTTCATTCCAAATTTTCCACCAGAAATTCCACAAAACCTCCAACCCCACCTCTCCTTAGGCTCCTTCTTCGTTTCCACTGCACGAATTGAAGTCCT
>NW_005054298.1:306290-308753 GCF_000277835.1 Geospiza fortis | reverse complement strand
CAATTTTTTTTCTTTTTTTGGAAAAAAAAAAAAAAAGATTGTGGGGAAAAATTTAACCCCTTTTTACACCAATAATTATATATATATTTTTTTTCCAGCTGCTGCTGCTCCAAGAGTGCTCCTTCTGTGGAGCATTTTCCATCCAGGAAAAGGTCTCACAGCCGGAGTTTCTACACTCAGTCCCTGCCTCTGGAATTTTCCTCCTGGCCCAGCAAAGCCTGGCAGAGCAGGAAGAACACCCTGGGAGTTGTTGGCTGAAATCTTGTTCTCCTTGGGCGCATTAAGAGCGGAGTTTAGAAATTGTGGGGTGTTGTTCAAACAGACCACACACCTCAAAACCTCCGACTCCCATCCTCGAACATTTCCACGTTCCCACACCTTCTTTGGGCAGCCTGGAATTGTTTCTCCATGTTATGCTGCCCCTGTGCCCTTGAAATATTCCTATTTTTCCCCTCCCACTTTCCATCACCTGCCCATCTTTCTTACCTCACTCTTCCCTGGAATATTTAATTGTTTGTTTGGGGTATTAATTTTTTTTTTTTAAATTGAACAAGAGATGTGTTAAGTTTTGTTCTATCACCCAGTTTCTCTCACAGGGATGTCCAAGAGGAATTGTTTTTTGGGATTATAATGGAAAATAAAGGGATGTGCTGAAATCCTTTTATTTTTGAGGTGCTTTGCTGGTTGGGGTGTTAAACTGGGTAGAATTAGAGTTCATAATTATCAGATTTTTTTCCTCTGTTCAAATTATTCTTAAACCAGGAAGTGAAATGAGGGAGACAGGAATTCCCAGTTTATCCCGTTCTTCCTAAAATGCTGGGATTTAATAACACGTTTCCAGTTTTACTGCTGGGAAAGCACTCAGATGCTGGAGACCAGCAACACCACGAATTTTTTTTCCTTTTATTCCTTCTGCAGGACTGGAAAATGCGGTCTTTGAACCACTCCTTCTGGCCGTGAGTATCTGTGGAAGGTTATGAAATGTTGTTAATTATGTCACTAATTCCAGGTGGAACCCAGGACTGTTCGGGCACGCAGGAACCTCAACCCCACCTTTGCAATTTCCCTGTAAAACCCCAGAAGCTTGGGGTTCATCCTCCATTCCATGTTGTTGCGGGACCTTCTCCCAGAGGACTTCCTTTGGTGGAGTTTTGGTGGGGGAATTTTGAGCTCCAAGTGTCCGAACTCAAATGTTTTGATGGCGTTTCTTGGATGTAAATTTTAATATTTTGATGTCGGTTTTGGGCTCTTTCTTGCTGGCACTGCTGGGTCTTGGTGATGCTCCCTGGGGTCAGCACAAAAACACCAAAATTCCTGAGGTTTGCAGGAATTAGGGGATGCCTGGAGGGTCATAATTTGGAAAATCCCGGGGTGCAGCTCTGGGATTTCTGGGATGCTATTAGCACACAGGGCTGGGTCGTATCCATCCTCTTATCCACCAAATCCTTCTCCTCAGGGCTGCTCCAACACCCAGCCCCAGTTCTACCAGCCCAAAGGTGCTTTGTGCTCCAAAATCTTGGTCTAAATCCAAAAGTTTATAGAAAATTATTCCCCCTTCAGGGACTACCTGAAATAACCAAACTGTTTTTCCAGAAACACCAAATGCTGGGTGCTCTGTGCTTGAGCGAAGGCTTAAATGGGATTAAAAGGGGCAGAAGGCTTTTAAAAACGAGGATACAGCAAAATTGCATTTAGTCAGACGTGTTCTGTTTGATGCTGATAGTGGAGAGCTATAAATAGTAATAAAAAGTTATACTTAACAGCAGAATTACTGATCTGAGACACAGATAAATCTGAGACACAGATAAAGCCCAGCTTTGTGCTAGACTAGACTAGGTCTGGCAAAAACAGAATGAAATTATTACAGTCCCAGTTTAGCTCTTTCCCCAGTGTTTATGGGGAATTTGAGGAATCATTTCCAGCAGTTGATTGTGCTAAAAAAAATCAGCTTTGATCTCGCTGAGCCATGAGCTGAGCATTCATGAACCACCCCGAGCCAGAAATGAATGCAAACCATTGAAGGCTGGCCCAGAAGCCAAGGGCTGAGCTGCAGACCCTGGGGAAGTTCATTCCTGGCCAGTTGGGGAGCGTCTGGAGAGGTGTGAAATGAAAATCTATTTTTACTGAGTGCCCATAGGCAGAGCCACAGCCCTCAGAGCCATTCCTGGAGGAGCAGATGTCCCCCAGCAGCAGGACAACGCCAGGGCTTGTTATCAGCAGAGCTGGAGTTGCCCTCTCTGAGTGCTCATTCTTTCGTGTGATATTTTTAAATGAATGAGTTCATAATTGCTGTTAATAACTGGATTTTGATGCTGCAGGATTTCCCAGTTTGGCTTGGCTTGAGACACCCCAGCACTTGTGGAATCTTTGCTTCTTTTTTCTGCCAAGGTCAGGATTAAATGTGTGAGACGGGATTTCTTGTTGGGACTCAGGTGTTTATCAGTTCTTATCTCTGTCACAGTC
>NW_005054298.1:303182-305877 GCF_000277835.1 Geospiza fortis | reverse complement strand
TCCACCATTCCATTCTGGAAGCTTCTCCATGGCCTCAGGTCAATGCAGTGCTCTCCTGGGGGTCAGTGCCTGCCAGCACAGAAAGGCTGAAATTCCCAGTAGGAACCAGGGTTCCAACCCTTCCTGGGCTGTTCTGGTAAACGCTGCCCCAGACACCCCAAATCAGGGCTCAGACTCAGCCCGTGGGGCCTGGCTGCTCCTCAGGAGAAGAGAGAAATCTCTCTCCCAAAGAATCACCCAGCTTTTTGTTTTTTTAGTGCTTGACATCAATTGCTCCTTTAATCCTCCCCTCTGTATGGGAGTCTTAAAAGGATTCACGATTGATTCCATGACTGACGTGATTTTATGAGTTCTTTTCACAGCGGGGTTTCCCACAAAGGTTTGAAATCTCTGTGTGCATGCACACCCAGGCAGGGAGGGGTTCACTCCTGGGGATCCTGGTGGGATAAATTGATCCACCTAAACCCCTTCTCAATGGGACATTCTGAGCTCCTCATCTCCCTGCAGGACCACAAGGCTTTTGTAGCCCTCCCCAAGACTTGCAGCCCTTCTAATCCCGATTCTGGGCTGGGATTTTGTAATTTCTGTCAAACTTTTCATTATCCTGGTGCTGTCTCACTGTTTCTTTTCATTAAATCTCCTTGTTTTGTCCTGATTGATTCGTGGGGATGATTCACAGGCTCTGAGAGCAGCAGACAGGTTGTTCTGGTCTATTCATGGGGATAAATATGGAGATAATTAGGGTATGTTATTTAATCCTGCGCATCAGGTGAGAGGTTTGGGTCTGGTGGATGAGTCTGAACCTTCTCAATGGGACATTTTGAGCTCCTCATCTCCCTGCAGGACCACAAGGCTTTTGTAGCCCTCCCCAAGACTTGCAGCTGTTCTAATCCCGATTCTGGGCTGGGATTTTGTAATTTCTGTCCAACTTCTCATCTTCCTGGTGCTGTCTCACTGCTCCTTTTCACTGAAGCTCCTTGTTTTGTCCTGATTGATTCGTGGGGATGATTCACAGGCTCTGAGAGCAGCAGACAGATTGTTCTGGTCTATTCACGGGATCTGTGGGGATAAATATGAAGATAATTAGGGTGTGTTACGAAATCCCACGCGTCAGGTGAGGGTTTTGGGTCTGATGGATGATTTGAGCTGAGTCAGGAGGGTCTCCACCCTCTGGTAGCAATGCTCAGGGTCTGTCCCGCTCCTCTAATCTCTGAAAGGAGATTCCCTTCCCTGCCCATCTATTTTTGGGATGGGTTGGCCGCCACCTCCCTCTGTAGAGAACCACTGAGTATTTGCTGCGCCTCAGCCACTTCCACAGCTGCCACCTGATAAAATCCAGGGAGATGCTTCCTCTAAGTAAAAGAGGGGAGATTAAATTGGATTTTCGGAAGGATTTCTTCCCTGTGAGGGTGGGGAAGCTCTGGTACAGGGCAGCTGGGGCTGCCCCTGCATCTCTGGCAGTGCCCAAGGCCAGGTTGGAGCACCTTGGGACAGCGGGAGGTATCCCTGCCATGGCAGGGCTGGAATGGGATGGGATGGGATTTAGGGTTTCTTCCAACCCAACCCAGTCTGGATTCTGGAATTCTTGGCCCAAGCAATGCCCTGTCTCTGGGGCTGCTGTTCCTTCTTTCCCAGAGGGAATTCCCAGCTCCTGCCCTCTCCATCCCAGTGCCTGCTCAGCACTGAGCTCTGGGCCTCCACGCCCAGCCCTGACTCAGTCCTGACACCCAGATCTGCTGTTTAAATCTCCTGCCCGAGCAGTTCCTGCTCCAGCACCACCCCAGCCCTGCTCCTGCAGCAAGGCATCCTTCCCTGCCCTCACTGAGATTTGTTCCTTACTCCCTTAAAGGTTTTCCCAAAACTTTTGATTCATTGCCTGTTCTTCTCGGCCTCATTCCAGTAATTTTTTCAAGTCCTCCCTCCTCCAACCTCTGTCTGAATTTTGGGACGCAGCGGTCTGACGGGGTCTGTCCTTGACCCTGACTCAGTGCTCAATTCCACAGCAATTTTCATGCAAAAGCCTAAGGAATTTTTAAAATTAATATTTATGCTTTAGTAACCCTAAGAGGAAAACATGGGCATCTGCGAGATGCCATGTAGGTAAACAATAAGTGATTAATTCATTAATTTTGTAATTCATTAACTGATTAATATGCTTAATTAAGCACTTAATTGTGATTAATTAATTAATTTTCCGGCTCACAGGTTTGAGTCAGACTTTGCAGCTTTTTCAGGGAGTGATCAATGTTTATGTCAACAGAGCAAATTTTAGGAAAATGTTTTTCCTCCAGAGGGTTGTGGGGCACTGGAACTGCTCCTCATGGAATGGGCAAAGCCCCAAGGCTGCCAGAGCTCCAGGAACAGTTTGGACAACTCTCTCAGGAAGGATTTTTGGGGGATCCTGTGCAGGGCCAGGGGTTGGACTGGATGATCCTTGTGGATCCCTTCCAGCTCAGGATATCTGGGGAGTCTGTGATGATAAATAAAGTTATGCAGAGGAGAGAACGCGCGGCAGCGCTCACAACCCAGAGGTCAGACATGTCTCAGACCTGTGTGAGGGAGGTTCCATTTTGGAGATGCTCTTCCCATAAACGCTGGAAGAGGAAGCAGGAGCAGCAGGGAGCAGGAAAGACCGGTGGTGCCCCCTGATTTGTGTGCTGGGAGTGAGAGAGAGGAGTTGCAGCTTCTCCCAAGA
>NW_005054298.1:273977-303172 GCF_000277835.1 Geospiza fortis | reverse complement strand
TCCTGCCTTTCCGAGCAGCCCTGCTGCCAGGGCTGATTTCATAGTAATGCTTTTTTGATGAATTGGTGCTTGCGCTGGTTTGAATATTTACTTTCTGGTTTGAATGCTTGGTGTTTTGAATACTTGGTGTTTTGAATACTTGGTGTTTTGAATACTTTCTGCATGACTAATTAATGCCCCGAAATGAATTAAGCTGTGCTGTTAAACCTCACCCTGAGTGTGCAAACTGCCCTTCCTCGACGTTTTTATCTCGGAATTCTCAGGGAGGGGGCATCGCCTGTTATCTGAAAGCCACTTAGCCGAGCTGAGATGTGATGTCACGCTCTGGAAAACACGCGGCGGTTTTCGAGCTCAGCCTGCCGGGACACAGGAGTGACTTCGCTGCGATAAACCTCATTACCGCCCTTAAAACCTGCGAGCAGCAGAGATAGCGAACGGGGCTGGGAGCTGGCAGCTGATGAATGCCCGCGGGCTGGCGGCCGCGCTTTGGCTCGGGTGAAGCTTCGGGGAGCGCCGAGCGGGGATCGGCCGCTGATTCAGCCCAAGGGAGACGCTCCCGGCTGGAGCAGCGAGCCGGAGCTCCCCGACACCCTGGGCAGCAGCACCGCAAAACCGGGAAAAAATTAGGAATAAAGCAATCCCACCGGCTGGAATGTTTGTGCTTCACTCCGGGATGGTGTTCGCTCCCGGCTCGCAGGATTCCTCTCCTTCCCGGCTGCTAACTCCCCGTGCTTTTGAACTCATCCTCGGCTATCCATAGGTGTTTTTCCCTTCCCTCCTGGAGCAAAGCCGAGCAGGATAACCCGCTGCTTGTTTGATCTGTCCACACCAGCCCGGAATAAAATCTCGTTTTTAATGAAGCGCCGAGGAAAGCCGGAGCTCAGCACAATTCCCTGCCCGCCGGAGATCCTAATCTCGCTTTGCCGGCAGAGCGGAGCGGGCACTGCCGCTCCATGAGCCGGCATTCCCGGCAGGGAGGCGAGCCCAGCCTGCTCCCGCATCCCTGCATGCGCCACTGGCGGATCCTGCATCCCTGGATCAAGCACTCCCGGATCCCGCACTCCCGGCTCCAGCATTCCCGGATCCCGCATTCCCAGATATCGCATTCCCGGATCCCGCATTCCCTTCTCCCTCATTCCCTGCTCCATCATTCCCTTCTCCAGCATTCCCGGCTCCCGGGCTGCCCCGGCCGCCGAGGGAGCGATGGAAAATCCCTGAGCCGGCGCCTGGAAAACCCGTGCGGCAAAGGTACGTCCCTGTCTCTGTTTAACCCCCCAAATCCCTTCTTTCTACCCCCTTTCCCTATTATTTTGTGTCTTGTTGTCCCTATTCTTCTCTCTATTGTTTTCCCTATTGTTTTCTCCATTGTTACAGCGGAAAAAGCGATTATTATTTTTTTTTTTAGCCGGGAAGTCGCTCGGGTTGACACGTGCTTAGCAAAACAAACCCGTGCCTGTGGGGGGTTCCAGGGCAAAATGTCCATTTTGCCTACGCTCAGCCCCGGCTCGGCGACTCCAGCCGGATTTGGGGACCCCTCGCTCCCCTCCAGGAGCAGAACGGGCTCTCCCCGGGATGAGATCTGGGATGAACCAGAGGGGTTTTCCAGGAGCCCCCCGTGTTTGGAACCCGCCTTTCCCTTCCAAACACCCCCTTCTCCCCCCAAATTCCCGGTTTTGGGGGGATCACAGCCACAGGAGAGGGTTCTCCGGGTGTTTCTGGCTCCGAGAGGCGCTGGAGGCGCTCCCGGGCTGGTCCTGCCCCACTCCCAGCGGAGCTCTGCGGTTTGGCAGGAGGCTGCCAGTGTGATTATCGCTCTTTTTAATTTTTTTTTTTTTTTTTCTGAGAGCCTCTTTATGGAAATGGGGCTCTTGACAAGTTGTTTTCATAATGAAGGCGAAGGGAATAATTATATTTGTTGGGAGTATAAGAGAGTCACGGTGCTGCTAAAGAGCTTCCTGCTCTTCTTCCCTGTTAATTAAAAATGCTGCTCTCGAAAAAATCATGGAATATTTTGGGTTGGAAGGGATCGTAAAGCTCATCCTATTCCAATCCCTGCCGTGGGCAGGGACGCCTTCCACTGGTTGCTCCAAGCCTCACCCAGCCTAGCTTTGGATTAAATTAAATTAAAAATTAAATGAATTTCATAGATAAATAATGGTGTTTCCAGTTGTAGCCAGTGTATGTGCTCTTTCCTGCTTCAGTGGAGGGAATATTACCAATGTCTCAATAATTATTACATTCTATTCCTAAGCATCACTTGCCAATACAATGAGCTGGATAATTCTTTTCTATATCCACACAATTTCTGCTGTATTTTAGGAATTTTTACTTGGCAATGGACAGGGGCAGGTGTGAAAACCTGCCCAAATTGTGGGAGTCCCTGCAGGAATATCCATCACTTTGGTTGATTTTTCCAGTGTCAGGAGCCCAGGCTGCGGTTCATTTTTTAAAATCACTTCCAGGTTCATTTTCAGGCCACACCAGCTGCTGGGCTGATGGATTGAGAACTTCCAGTGGGCAGAACTGGCACAATAAATGCATTTTCTAGATGAAAAATAATTATTCTGTTGCTTCAGAGAGCTTGTTCAGTGGGAATTGTTGTAAACCACAGAGATCCCAGTGGGAAGTGGGTGGAAATCCTCGGTGTGATTATTAGCACACCTTCAGAACAACCTGTGCTGGATTTTTCCCTGCTTTTATTGCTGTGGAAAAGCCATTTTGCAGCGAGATGGGAGGACCTGGCTGGCTCAGAGCTGGCGCTGGTGGTGTCAGGAGGTCAGGCTGGCTCCAGCCTCGTGGAGTCCCATGGATTTCAGAGCCGTGCGTTATTTTCCTGCTGTGGAAACTCAGTGGTGCCCTTCCCTCTGCGACCACTGCTGGAAGCAGCACAGGAAAACACAAATTTTGATATTTTTGCCTGGCTGTGGTCAGTGCTGAGCTTGCAGGGTCCAGCTCTGACAGGGACGAGGGGTGGGGATGAGGTTTCTCCACCAGATCGGCGGCAGAAGGAGCTGAAAACAAATCCTCGGTGAGACAAACGATCCCAAAATGATGATTTAGCTCATTAGGACTGCTGGGATAAAACGATTCCCAACATCCACTCATTAGTTATGCAAACACCAAGGACGGGGTTTAACCAGGCTTGTCCTTGGGTCTAACCCCGCTGCCTCCCTCCTGCCCCAGGAGGTGCCAGCAGGGAGGGAAGCCAACCCTTCCCATTCCCACTGGATTGATTTTTTTAGGCCAGTGCTGACATAAAAACATCTGAAAGGTCCTCCTGGCCGTGTTACAGTGGGAGGCTTGTTCCCTGTAAATCTAAAACTTTATTTATGCGTCAGCGATCCGCTGGTTCCATTATTGGGCGCTCGCGTGTCTGATCTCCGGGCTGATTTCCTGCCACTCTCTGGTGTAAAAGTAAAGGATACGTTACAACAGAGCTTGGAAACGGAATAAATTATTTGCTTTCAGCTCTGCTCATCCACAGGGCTGGGGTTTTCCGATGGAAACCCAAGTTGCATCCCACGATTTGTCGATCAATCCAGTTTCTCACGAAAAAAGGGGTTCAAGGAGCACAAAAAATAAATGCTGGGCATCCCTCAAGGTGATTTTTAGGAGCTGAGGGCAGGAAGTTCTGACCCCCCTCCTTTTCCTGCCCCGTTTTGCTCCTGGTGTCTGTCAGATTGATGTGATGGGATTGGCAGAGCGAGTCCTTGGGGTCAAGGGATCCAAGGGCCGAGCTGGGCCCTGGAGAGCTCTGGGAAGAGCTGGAAGTGTCTGCTGGAGCTGCTGATGCTCTGGCTCCACAAAACTCACTCAGGGAGACCTATTTAGTGGAAATGAACTCATTTAGCTCGAAAACAAACTGTTATTTCAGCCCTGGGGCGGCTGAGGCGGGCCCTGGGTGAGAGGTGCCGTGTCTGATTGGGATCTGCCTCTGGAAACAGATCCTGGCTCGCTGGGAACACTAAAAGCAGGTGGCAAGGTAGGATTTCTGGTGGCTCTTTGCCACTCTGGAGAGATTTTTACCCCAGACAATCCCTCCTTGTGGTGTAATGGGAGAGCAAGAGCAAAAGCACAAATAAACCCCATGATTATACCACCACTTTTTAAAGACTATTTTGAATTCCATGATTTTTATTTTGGTAGTTTGAATGACAAGACTTGCTGGAAATCCATCTTTTTTTCCTACGAAGTGAATAACTCCTGATTTTTTTTCCCTGTCCTAGACCCGTTTTGCCCCTGGTGATTTTTCTGTTTTTTGTGGCGTGTTGTGACCTACTCAGAGAGGAGCAGAGCCCTTATCCCTCCGTGGCCATATGTTCCTACAAATAACCATCATTTTCCATCAGGGCTGCTATTTGGGCTCTTCCCTGTCCACTTTGTTGTCCCTGGTTGAGTTTTTACAAATCTGCTGTGGAGATTTTATGGGCTCCACAGGAGAAATGTGTGTCTGGAGGCAGGACTCCTTCCCCACCAACAATACAGCATTGTTAACCCCATAAAAATCTACTTTGGACATCTGTACACCCAATAAACCCACGGCTCATCCCTCGGCACGTGTTAAAATGGGGGGAAATCCAGTATAAACGGCCGTTTGTTCATTGCCCAGTCGTGCCTACGTGATCCCAGCTCAGCCCCTGCTCCAGAGATCCCCTGTGAATCCACAATATTCCCATTTATGCAGTGCCAGGGCAGGGAGTTAAGAGTGGGGCTCTCTCCCAAGGGATGCTGCAGATGCTCTCAGCAGGAGCTGCGCCTCCTCCCCGCGCTTGGCTTCGCTGCAAAACTCAGCAAACCCTCCAAGTTGGGATGGATTTGGGATGATGACATAAAATATCCCTCCTGCTGCTCCGTCGGTGGGTATTCCTGAGCAAGCTCTTCCAGGGGCTTCCTAATTTTATATAAATTGTTAAATGTTCTATATATAAGTTGCTAATTATTCTATATAATGTGCTAAATATGCTATAGAAATAGCTAAATATTCTGTATAAAATGCTAAATATTCTATATAAAATGCTAACTATTCTATGCAAATTGCTTAGTATTCTATATAAGTTGCTAAATATTCTATATAAACGGCTAAATATGCCATATAAATAGCCAAATACTCTTTATAATTTGCTAAATATTCTGTATAAATTGCTAAATATTCTATATAAGTTGCTAAATATTCTATATAAACGGCTAAATATGCCATATAAATAGCCAAACAATCTTTATAATTTGCTAAATATTCTGTATAAATTGCTTAATATTCTATATAAGTTGCTAATTATTCTATATAAACGGCTAAATATGCCATATAAATAGCCAAACAATCTTTATAATTTGCTAAATATTCTGTATAAATTGCTAAATATTCTATATAAGTTGCTAGATATTCTATATAAACGGCTAAATATGCCATATAAATAGCCAAATAATCTTTATAATTTGCTAAATATTCTGTATAAATTGCTAAATATTCTATGCAAGTTGCTAGATATTCTATATAAATGGCTAAATATGCCATATAAATAGCCAAATAATCTTTATAATTTGCTAAATATTCTGTATAAATTGCTAAATATTTTATATAAGTTGCTAGATATTCTATATAAACGGCTAAATGTTCTATATAAATTGCTAAATATTTTATATAAATTGCTAAAATATTCTATATAAGTTGCTAAACATGCCATATAAATAGCTAAATACTCTATAGAAATAGCTAAATATTCCATATAAGCTGCTAAATATTCTATATAAACTGCTAAATATTCTATTTAAACTGCTAAGAACTGCTAAATATGATAGGAAAAGATGAGAGGAATTACCTCACTTATAATTAAAATTTTATCATGTTTTCCTTTTATGTCTTTTACTGGTTTAATGCCAATTATTCCTGAATTTTATCAAATTCTGGGTGGTTTTTTTTTTCCTTTTTTTTGCATTCTCTTCCTCTACAAGTGCCTTGAATAGAATAACATAAATTCCTCTCATGGAATTCTGCCTGCAATTATTTCCTATCAGTCAGCCCGGAGCTTTTGTGTGGCTCTGCTTTCATCTCCTGAGCTGCTGTGCAGACAAATTACGGCTCTCAGGCAGGTGCCTGACTCGCTGTGGGATGATCCCTGTGGATACTGCAGGGATTTGGCTGGAAAAATGGAAATATTTCAGCATCAGGCAGGCTGCAGAATTCCTGGGGTTCGTCCCGAGGAGGGAGTTGAGTGCTAAAAGAAAAAAAAATAAAGTATAAAACCAGATGAACAGAGGAAATTACTGGGATTCAGGATTGGTTTGCAGTGCAGGGAATAAAAGGACTCTGGAAAAGGGGAAGTCGTGGAAGGAGAGTGTTCTCCTGGTGGTTTATATCCAGAAATGCTGAAGGCTGCACACTCCTAGTCTTGCCTAATTTTGAGTTTATTAAATGTGGGTTTTAAATGCCCTGGGGCTATTTTTAAAAGTCCACAAAAAAATCTTTTCTCAGGAAATTTCATGAACTGCAGCTGTTAGTCCTTAGTAATTAATTACTTAATTTACTTACTGATTACATTCTCCTCCGAAATAGTTGGAAATTTTTGACTCAGCCCCTGTTCCCTTCCATTGTCACCATTCCTTGGTCCAGGCAGAGATTCCCAGCTGGAATCACCTCTCAGGGTGAGTCCAGTGTTTGCCAGCTCTGCTCCTGGGCTGCACTCGGGGTGATTTCAGCTCACTGCCCTTCTGTGCCACAAAATTCACACTCCTGCTACGGAAATCAGGGATTTTTTGGGTCTGGCTGGTGGAGGGAAGGGCTTGACAAGCTCATTTTTTGTGATTAATCAGCTGTAGGATGGATTTTTAATGTAAATATTGAGTGTCTGGAGGAGAAGGTGGAGTAATGCCATAAATGCAGGCCACAAAGTCACCTGAAAGTGAGGTTGGTAGGAAGGAGAAGGACAAACAAACCAAAATATTCTCCATTAAACCCCTGGATTTCTCTTTGCAGATTTTAATTTATTTGTTGTTTCACATCAGCAAACACAATTTTTGAATAAACAAAGCAAATTCCGTCAGGTTACTCTTCAGAAGATGTTTTTGAGGAATTGAATAAAACACTTAAAAAAAACCTTGAAGAAACACTTATTAAAATTTATTTATAAAATGAATTCGGGCAGATGTGCTTCGGCAGTGTTCCCAAAGAGCCCTGGTGGGACAGGGAACAATGGCTCTTGTCCCCAGAAGAATGGGAGCCCTTGATGAAATGTCAGCATCTCCAGACCTCGCTCTGTGCATCTGCTGCTCAAGTCATGGGGTCTCGTGGGCTCTCCTGGCCAGGATCCCAAACGGCAGCACTTTAATTCCACAGCCCAAATATTGATTTAATGGGGGCTCGGCACGTGCAGTTTATTTAGAGTTGATTTGCGTGTTTGTAGAAATGAAATTTGTTTGAGTGTCCCCACATAAGGCTTGTGGTAAATCTAAATACATTAAATAAAACAGACCATTTTAGCTTTTAGATTTTAAAATTTTTTAATGTATTAGTCTGTTTTTTATAGAAATTTGGCCAATTTTGTTGTGCTATTATCTATATTTAAATATTTAATGGGGTTGAATTTATTTTTGCACGTTTTATTTTCTCTACACCCACCAAGCTCTTTGTTTTTGTGCACGACCAGCCTTTCCCAACCTTCAGTATTTCACCACAGGGAGTTTGTTTTCCTGGGATTCTTGTGCTCCTATAACAAGATTCTAAAGCCAAACCAGTGCAGGGCTGGATTTCATAGAAATCCCGCCTGCTTTTAGGGCTCTCCTTCTTCCCAGACGTACATTTGGGGCTAAACTGCCGGGGAAGCAGATGCCAGTCTGCAGATATTAGGAGTTAAAATCTCTTGAGATGCCTTCATGCTCTTAAGGAGCTTCCAGCCCTCTCCAGGAAGATCCAAGGGGCCGGCGAGGGCGGCGCCGGCGCGGGAGGAGAGGGTGAGCGCGGGGCTGGGATCCAGCGTTGGGAGCCATCCATAAATACCAAACGTGGACCCTTGGGGTGCCCACTGGGATTTCGTGGAGGTGTTTTCCAAGGAGGTTGTTTGGTGGTTAAGAGTTTTTTGGGGCATCCATGGAGGTAGGGATGAGGGGAGGTTTGTGGGGAGTGAAAATGTTGTGGGTCCGTCGCATCCCAAGGAAAGGTTAAGTGGCCTTGTTGTCCTCATTTTACCTCCTGTCTGCTGGGTGATGAGTGTGTATCCATCCATAGATAAATATACAAAAAAAAAATGCACCTAAAATATCTATTTTATCCACCTAAAATATCTATTTTATCCACCTAAAACATCTATTTTATTCACCTAAATATCTGTTTTCTATAACTCTATAAAACCTATACACAAATACAGACATCTCCATATTGGTCAGTTGGCCTTCAAGGATGGAGAAGGCCTTAAAGTTGTTTTTCCAGCTGCATTTTAAGGATGGGGGAAAAAAAAAAGTTTCACTGCTATTAAGTTGTTTTCAGCTTGTATCTGCCAAGCCATGCTCTGCTTAAACATTTAATAGGGTACAAAGCATCTTTGGGGCATTTAACAATGTTTTAAAAATTAATATCACCATCTTCTTATTTTTTCCAGATAACTGAGATTTTAAACAGCTTTTACCTTGGGTTTAGATCTAATATTCAAGTGGGAAAAGCGAAAGAGGTGGTTTTTCAGTGGTTTTTAACCTAGAAAGTGTTTTTTGTAGAATTGCTTTATGGAGAAAATTTAAATTGAGGCAACCAAGAGTGTTGTTAAATTAATGAATATTTACCTGCTTTGAGTTTTATATCCACTCAAATATTTTATCTGGAAATGACATCTGGTGTTGTTTGGTTTGGTGGTCAGACAAGGCCTTGGCTTTTTGGAACTGGCAAAATAAAAATCTTGAGCATGACCCAGTTTAACAGCAAATTCGCAGCAACATTCCTGGCTCCAAGGACGCCACGAGCCCCATGTCTGAGGAAGTTGATTTTTACAACTTTGGGTCTTATCCTGGTTTGCAATTCCATTTTTTTTCCATGGTTGGGACACTTAAGAGTTTTCACTCTTCCTTTCTCTGATGGATTTTGGGTTTTTTTTTGGTGTCTAGTGATTGGACAAATCACTAGATTTGAGTGCAGGGTTTCCTTGGCTGAGGTAGCTGGAGGATGTCCCCATCATGGAATGTTCATTGGCTTCCCAATCTTCCCTTCCTTTCCAGCCTGGCCAAATGCCCTGATGCATCCAAGCGAGAAGTTGTGTAACTTGACAAAATCCTCTTTTCCCTAGGGAACCATACTGAAGATGGGATCTGAAGGATGAAAAAGGGGGAAATAAGCAACACCACAGGCTGGATCCTGTAGCTTTTTTCTCTTTCTGCAGTGAAACAGGACTGGGGGAACCATGGGGTGGGATTTGGTGGTGGGATTTGAGGTGGGAACCCCCCCATGGATGGAGCTGGGCCTTGTTTCTCCCCTCACCTTGAAAGTCTGCTGGCAGTAAAACTTTTTAGCACTTCTAATAATTGAAAGGTCCTGATTTCCTCGCTGGAATTAAATGCCTTTTAGTGGATTAGTTTGAATCACATCCACTAAGAGCTTGATCATCTGCCAGCCCCGAGAGTTGGGCCAAAGCTTTGTAAATTAATGAGCTCAAGGTGATTAGGACAGGTTGGGTGCTTTGGACCCTGCATCAAATTGTCCCCGTGCAAGGTGTGGAGCTCTGGGCGTCTGTCACTTCTTTTTCCCATTTCCATTTGGGTTCCTTGGCTGGGAGAGGGTTTTGGGAAGGGATTTTTCCTGGCTTGGCTGCCAAAACCATGAAGGGAACCGTGTGATGCCACATGAAAATTATATTGAGGTCCCAAAAGTAGAAGCAACATCATAACCACACTTGTTGCTGGGATAATTCCAATTCCAGTCTCAATCCAAGGGTATTTATCCTTGTATCCAGGATCAATCCACAGGATGTTTTAAGGGAACATGAAACACCTGAAACCTCTGTGGGAAGGGGATTTTAAGTCTTGTAGCCACATTTTGTGTGAATGGAAAAATGTCTTGGGACAAATATGTTGGTACATCTTTAAAGTGTGGGATTTTCACAGAGTTTTGTGGACAGTGGAGCATCTGCCCCATGGATTCTTGGCTTGGAGTCAAGGAGAGGAACTGAGCTTTTATTACCCAGCAGGGCAAGTTGTGGGGATGGCCTTAGCACACCCTTCACCTGTGATTTCTTTCTAAAAATGCGGTGACTTGCAGTAAAATGTGGCTTTCCTTGGAGCAGGGAAGACTCTGGTGTTTCCTAAACTCTCAGGTGATGGAATCTGAATTCCCACTGGTGTTTGTGGTCCCAAGGACAGTTTGGGAGTGAAGGTCTCATTCCCAAGGCTGATCCCACACCTGCCAGCTGCTTTGCATCCTGCATCTTCAGGAAATGAGAGCGATTCCAAACCACTGAGTTTAGTTTAAACTCAGTTTAGTTTTTAAGGTGTTTTTTGGTTTTTTTTGGTTTGGTTTTTTTTTTGGTTTAAAATTCCTGATAATTGTCTTCATTGATGCCAGTGTTTATCCTCAGTTTTTCTTTCTGATCAGCATCCACAGGGGAGGGCTGGAATTAGAGAATTCTCTCCAATCCAAACCATTCCACAACTCGTATTATCATTGCTTTTCCAAGGAAATTTTTCCTCACAGCCCTTCCCCTGTTTCTCTGAGCATGGTTTGTGCTGTTGGGTATCAGAAGCTTTCTGGAGGGAGGATTATTTTCAAGGTGATCTGTCCTGAAAAGATTCCATGTGCTTCCAGCAGCTGTCAGCAGGATCTGGGAGGGCAGGGCCAGTGCCCTTGGGTCTGTCTGAGCTCTGTTTGTTGGATTTTTCATGTTATTTTGAAGTGGTTTGGGTAAGAATTTAATATCTGCTTGTTCTTTTCAAATCCAAAATTCCTGCAGCTCACCTGGCTGGATCATTCATCACTTCCTGAGTTGGTTTTGGGTCCCTGACGTGTAAAATTGAGCATTGAGATTGCTTAAAGAAAACACCACCATCACCAGGTCTTGGCTGCTGGTGGTGAGAGAGAAATCCCCTGAGCCCAGCCCTTCATGGGTGGAACCTTCTGTGGCAAATCCTGGGGTGAGAATTTGGATTATCCCTCAGGCGAGACCCCACCTGCAGAGCTGCCTCCAGCTCTGGGTCCAACATCAGAAGGTGCTGGAGCAGATCCAGAGGAGGCCATGGACATGCTCCAAGGCTGGACCCCTTTGCAGCCAGGCTGGGAATGTTCCCCTGGAGAAGGGAAGGATCCAGAGGATCCAGGGCCTGAAGGGGCTCCAGGAGAGCTGCAGAGGGACTGGGGACAAGGGATGGAGGGACAGGAGCCAGGGAATGGCTCCCACTGCCAGAGGGCAGGGATGGATGGGACATTGGGAATTGGGAATTCCTGGCTGGGCTGGGATTCCCAGAGCAGCTGGGGCTGCCCCTGGATCCCTGGCAGTGCCCAAGGTTGGAGCAGCCTGGGATGGTGGAAGGTGTCAAGGTTGGAACTGGATGATCCCCAGGTCCCTTCCCACCCAAACCATCCCACTGTGGCTGGAGGCTGCATCTCCCTCCCCATTCCGTGTGCTCTAGGTGTGGGAAACGAGCAGCTCGTAGGGAATGGCTGGGCTGGGAGCTCCTACCAGAACCTCTCTGTGTCTCTGCCCTGATTTACACACATCCCAAAAGAGCCCACACTGGGTTTCTGCTCTGGAGCTGATGGGGTGATAAGGTGGGAGGTGATGGGGTGATAAGGTGGGAGCTGTGCCTGGAGCTGGACATTGAGGTTCCTGTGAACCCTCAGGGTAGCACTGGAAAAATGCTCTTTTGTTCCCAGTTTTGCACAGGAAGCTCATTTTGGCTTCTTTTAATATCACAGCTCGATCTGGCAGGGAGTCAGAGCTTCAGCTCCATGACCTCATATCTCTGGCACAGAGCGTGGCTTGGAGCTCCACAAAGCAGCCCCTGATAATAAATGAAAAATGTGAAGTATCTGCAAGTCTGTCATAACAGGAGAAGGTTGTGCAGCACATTTTTTTATTTCTCCTCTTCCGCTTCAAGGTGAAAAATGAATTTTTCTGAGCTGTGATCAGGATTCCAGAGGATGAGCAAGACCAGGGGGGGAAGTTCTGGGTTTTGCTCTGTCCCCTCCGTGGCTGTTGGGGCTGAAAATCCACCTGATCTCCCAGAGTGGTGCCTCCACCTCCACATTAATCAGGGAATTGGAGCCATGAGGGCTGAATGAATTGATATTTTCATATTTATTTTCATATTTATGGCTGCCTTCCATAAATTTAGGAAGGGATCTTAAAGCTCACCCCATTCCACCCCCTGCCACAGGCGCCTTCCACTATCCCAGGTTGCTGCAAGCCCTGTCCAACCTGGCCCTGGAATTTTACTTTATTATTTTCCTTTTGGTATTTTAAAATTATTCTTTACTGAAAAACTCTAAAGCAAAGACTTAAAACATTGATTATTTCCTATTCTGAGGCAAACAATTTTCATGGCCAGGCTGGGCGAAATTTTAGGATTTAAGGTGTGGAAGAAACAAATTCCCTGTGGAGGGATGAGGCTTTTCCTGCTTATCTGTTAATTCTGTTACATAGAGGAGAAGGCCTGGATTATAAAAACAAAACCAAACTGTTCAAACTTCTTTTGTTATTTTTTTATTTTTCAAAACTTATTTCTCTGACATTTTGACCTGGAGCAATGCTTTTCTCAGGTGATTCAGGTAAACAGAGAGCACACACCTGAGCAGAGGTGGGAAATTGTTCCCTAATTAATTCCTGATGCTCCTCCCACTGCTGGGTGACTTTAAAGGAGCTCAGGGAGCTCCTGGTCCCTGGTTTGGTCCTGCTCACCTTATCCTGCTGTTCTGGAGCCCTTCGGTCCTCTGTCCTCTATAGAAAGGTAACTTTTTAAATCACTTTTTGGTTTGTGAAGGGTTTTTATGGAGAAGATGAAGGACCTGGATGACAGAGGAGGAGCTGGGACTGCTCTGCTTGGGCTCCAGTGCTTGGGAGCCCAAATTAATTAATTTAGGAATTGTGGTGCTCAGAGCTGTGGCCTCAGCTATGAGTTGATGTGTAGAGCTGCACTGGGGGTAGGAGGGGCCAGGTTTTTGGGTGGATTCCAAGATTTCTGCAGGATCTGGGTCCTACTCCCCCTCAGCCTTTGCAGAGGGATGCTCCTCTCCGTGAATCCTCAGGTTTGTGTTTCCTATTTTTTCAGACATTGCTGCTTTAGTGTGCAGTTCTAAGGTTCACACTCAGTGTTGCTGAGCTCTGTGCACAGAGCAGGGAGACAAAACAATTCCTGCTCCAGCTGGGCACCAAGGACAAATGACCCAAATCTCAGCCCAGGAGCACAAACCCCGTGGGCTGGAGAGAGAAAAACAGCAGGGTGGGACTGCCTGGGCTAAAGCTGGAATGGGACAATGAACTGCAAGGTGCAAATGGAGCAGAACTGATCCCAGGGAGAGACCCCGGGAGCGCTCGTGCATTTTGGGGCCATTTTGGTTCATCTTGGGTGCAGCCCTGGCTGGGCTCTGGTGCTGCCCAAGGTGGATCCATGGAGGAGATCCTTGGAATGAATCCCTGCTTTGTTCTGTGACTCTGCCCAGCCTCTGCTCCAGGGCAGCCTGAACAAGGCCTCATCCCTGCTCAGGGCCTCAGTGTCCCTCTGGAGCTGGGATTTGAGGCCAGTGGGGTTTCCTGCTGGTTTCATGGAAAACAGAGCACCTGAAGTGTCTACTCCTGAGAATTTCTGGTTTCCACCTGGTTTTGGAGTAACTTATTTTGAAATATATTAGCAAATCTTCCCGACTTCTGCTCCATTTGCATCTTGCAGTTCATTGTCCTGGGCCTGGGCAGCCCAGGCCAGGGCCTCGCCACCCTCACAGGGGAGGTTTTTTCCCAATATCCCATCTAATCCTCCTCTCTTGGTTTAAAGGCAAAAGTTGTGGCTGTCCCTGGATCCCTGGCAGTGCCCAAGGCCAGGTTGGACAGGGCTTGGAGCACCCTGGGACAGTGGGAGGTGTCCCTGCCATGGTAGGGCATGGAACAGGCTGAATTTTAAGTCCCTTCCAACCCACACATTCCATGATTCCTTGATTTTATATTATAATATGAATCGTGATATTAAAATATAGGAGAATTATAATAATATGCCATTCGATGTAACAATAAATTATAATATTTTCATCTCTAATCATTGCAACCAGCTCTGACACACTGGCACTGCCAGCTGCAGGCCTTCATTTCCAACTGTGACCAGAGCTGACCTCACTCCTGAGTTGGCTGGAAGTGCTCCGTGCTCACAGAAAGAAGAAAATTTCTTTTTCTAAATATAATTTTTCCATTATTCGTTTGAGATATTTACGCAATTAGACATCATGGAAGTTAATTAGTGTTTCAGCGCCAAAAACTCTGTCTGCTGGTGAGCCTGGTCATTGTATTAGCAAATAATCTATATTTTTATCTATAATATCCTTGGAAAGGCCATCATTCCCTAAAGGAATCCAGATGGGATTCATTTTTTCCATGAGGGCTCAGTGACATAGAAAAAAATTTAATTAAACTAATGGCACAAAAAATAATTTGGAATTCCTATTATCACACCTGTTTCCATGTATCCTCTGGACCAGTGGGATTTTTGAATTTCCAGCCCATTTTCTAGTCAGTCTGTTGACTTTAGGGAGCAGATTTTCATCATGCTTTAATCTAGGCTGTTTTAATTTAAGGTTTTTTTTCCTTTTCTGTAATGTTGTGGACTGGCCAGGTTGTGCTCTCTGCTCTGTCTTGCACTGGCTGTCCTGATCCAGGGGCAATCCTTTGGTGTTCCCAAGATTCCTTCACCCTTCTGGAGGTGGTTTCTCAATGATTAGGCGGCTAAAAAATAAATATAGTCAAATATAATTAAGTCAGCATATTGCTTGAGTTGGGAAAAAAAAACGTACAAAGCTTTGGTTCAAATATTTTAAATTTGAATGGGTTTATTTTGTCTTAAATATTCCTTTGTGTTTGTTGTGGTAAAACATGGAAGTGTTGTGGAATGACTTTCTTGGAAGCCTCTTTTCTCTCAAGGAAAAGCAGGAAGAGGTGCCCTCGGAGGGTCATTATTTCCAGTGGTATTTGTTACTGTCAGCATGGAAATAATTGGCAGAAAAGGTCAATTTGTGGGAAATCAGCAGCTGAAAAATCTGAGTATTTTCAACATTTCCCCGGTTAGACACAAATTCCTCCATGAATTTGGGGCAGGATGAGAGCAGAGATCAGATCTGATGGAAACCAGTAAATCACAGGGATGGAGCACGTCAGCGGTGACACAGGGAAAGTTGTGGATCGTGGCCTGTGGAATTCCAGGTGATTCATGAGGGAAAATGAAGCCATGCTGAAATCAGGGGGGCGCATTTTGGGAAGCTTTTGTGCTTTTAGCGTGTTCTGGAGGTGAGTGTTTGAGGCAGATGAGTTGGAGCACGATTTTGAGGGATTCTTCATATAAGATAACATCTCTGAGCTGGCAGACTCCTGAATTCCTGGTGATGTTCCAAAAAAACCTTGGGAAAGTGGACTTGGTCATGCCAAGGGGATGAGGCATTCAGATCTAGCACAGGGCAGGGCAGATGAGCAGAGGTTTAAAGCTTAATTAACACCAAGGAAGGGTTTAGTTTTAATTGGTGTGCCACAAAAAGCTTCTGTTTTCCTCATTTGGTTATGGGGTGAGGTGGAAAGAGATGTGGGGGCCTAAAGGGGCTCCAGGAGAGCTGGAGAGGGAATCTGGACAAGGGATGGAAGGACAGGAGCCAGGGAATGGCTCCCACTGCCAGAGGGCAGGGATGGATGGGACATTGGGAATTGGGAATTCCTGGCTGGGCTGGGATTCCCAGAGCAGCTGGGGCTGCCCCTGGATCCCTGGCAGTGCCCAAGGCCAGGCTGGAGCAGCCTGGGATGGTGGCAGGGAGTGGAATTGATGCCTTTAGAAGGCTGCCCAAGAACAAAGTCACAGAATAAAGCAGGGATTCATTCCAAGGGTCTCCTCCATGGATCCACCTTGGGCAGCACCAGAGCCCAGCCAGGGCTGCACCCAAGATGAACCAAAATGGCCCCAAAATGCACGAGCGCTCCCGGGGTCTCTCCCTGGGATCAGTTCTGCTCCATTTGCACCTTGCACTTCATTGTCCCATTCCAGCTTTAGCCCAGGCACTCCCACCCTGCTTGTTTTTCTCTCTCCAGCCCACGGGTTTGTGCTCCTGGGCTGAGATTTGGGTCATTTGTCCTTGGTGCCCAGCTGGAGCAGGAATTGTTTTGTCTCCCTGCTCTGTGCACAGAGCTCAGCATCCCTTAAACATTATCCCTTTTACACTAAAGCAGCACAGAACCTGAAACATAGAATAGCCAAACCTGAGGCATCAGAAAGGGATCACCTTTAAGGTCCTTCCAACCCAAACCAGTCTGGGATTCCATCAAGATTGTTCCAAGCACTTGGGTTTGTCTCCATCCTGAACATCCCATCCCCTTCCCAGCTCAGCTCCTGCTCTCTCTCCCTGCTGATCTCAGGCAGTGTCCAGCCCTTTGTCCTGGCTCCTGGGTGTGTTTATTGACCTTCCCTCCCCTGATTTTTATGTTTATTTTCTTTTTTCATTTTTATATTGCCAATGAGAATGGAAAACCCTGGTTTGGGTACTGGGTGTTGGCCCCATGACCCTCAGGATTTATCTCATGAGCATTCCAGGAAGATCCTCAATTATTTTCCCACCCCTTTTCTTCTGAGCCCATTTTTAGGAAGCTTTATTCATGCCAGCATTATTTCTGCCACAAAACAGAAATATTCTGCTTTTTTTGAATAAAATGCTGTTATTTTGGAAAAATTTCCACTATCCAGGCACTGTAGTTTCAGGAAAATTCACTTTTTCTATCCTTGAGCCCTGTTGTTGTTTGCAGTTAACCCTGAATTAAAACAGCAATTAATCCATGAACTCCAGGGTTTTTTTTCTGGTGGGTTGAAGCAGCAATTGGATGAAAAAAAAAATAAACAACCCCTAAAACCCCTAAACCCCACCAAAATAACTGAAAAATAACAACAAATTAATCCTTTTGCGACATTGCTTTAAAATTATAAGTTTTATTTTGGGGTGAAATCTATTAGAATGAGAACCTGATTGTCTGCTGGCAGAGCTGTTGAGTAGCTTGGTTTAGTTTTTTTATTAAATAAATATTATATATATAATTAAATTATTTATGTATTAAATAAATATTATTAAATTAAATATTATATAAAAATTAAATAAATTAAAAAAATTTATCTTTTTACTCTTATTAAAAATAAATTTGTGCCTCAGCTTTCTGACCTGCTGGCAGGCAATGATGGATTACAGGAGTATTTTCCTGTTTAGCTGTGGAACATAAAAGGATTTTTCATTATTATATTGTGATGTGCTCATACTTTTCATTATGTGATAAATACACATTAAAATTGATCGAGAGTGTTTATCTACAAGGGAAATGCAGGGAGGGTAATGAACTTGTGTAAAAATTGAATTAAAAATTAAATATACAAGAAAATGGGTGCTGGGGGAGTGAAACGTCTCTGCTTTATTCCTGGAGTTTTCTGCAGTTAATGCACTTTAAAAATAGTTTCCTCCAAACTGAACTTGGAACAGCAAAATTGTTCATTTTAGCATCAGAAAAAATGAATTAAGATTAATTCAGTTATTCAGAGCATTTTGCCCATCTGCACATTGTAATGACATAAATAAAAAGTTGTGACTTTCTGCACAAGGGTAAAGAATTTTCTGTGGGAAGGCACCAGAACTCAGCTTTCCAGGACATTTATGTGATAAAATCCAGGGAGAAATCCAAAATTTCCATCTCGGGAATATCCACTGAGACCCCTCATTGTGGTGTTGGAAGTTTGAAACCATCCTGGGAGCAGTGGCTAAAATGGGGATGGGGTTTTACAGATTCCCATCCTGCTGGGGATGAGTTTTCTCTTAATTAGCCTTTTTTTCATCATCAGCTTGGAAAAATAAAGGAATTAAATGTCTTTTTCTGTGAGGAAAAGTGGCAATTAATTTGTCTTGGAATTCAAATGGAGCAAATGGAATTCAACTGGAAATTCTTATGGAGCAGAGGGTTTGTTTTTGGTTCGGCTGGGTTTTGTTTTTCTGGAAAAACTTATGAAAATCGTCATGAATTAAGGATTTGTTTACTCCATGGATTAACCAGACAGCTGAAAGTACATTAATTAGTCAGTTCTCATTTGGGTTTATTGCATATTATTTAATAATGGGTAGATTTTCTAATTTATACCAAAATAAAGCATACATTAAAACTGGAGTAGGATAACTTTGAGTAAAACTTTTGGAGGAAAATATCTGAAATTTGGTGTCACAGGATAGAAAATACAAAATCAGGTGAATTTTGCTCTTTAAATATAACTAATTATGGCCATTTCTGCCACGAGATTTATGACAAAATCTGTTACAGTCCTTATGGAGCAAAGGGTGGCAGCAGAAATGATAAAACAGAACAAGAAACTCTTATTTATTTGGATTCACACAAACATGAGCTACTTTATCAAGATAAAAATGAGAATGAGGTACTTATCTAAAGGATCCTTGTAGGAGGCTCGGTTCCTTGGTCATGAGATTTTATGGAGATGTCGGAATTCTACAGCTGGGAATAGCCAAGCCTTTCCCAATTCCCAGTTATTTCCCTGAGGGTTGCCGTGGCATCTTCTCCAGCCTGGTTTGAGATCTTTGGAAATGTGGGAAGCGGAGGTGTTGTCCTCCTAAGTGTCCTCTCCTTTTGTGGCTTCCCTGGGTTTTTGGTGTCTTGTGCCAAAGGGAATTCACGCACGGGTTGGGAAATAAAAAATGGGATGAACTCTGGGTGAACTGCCAGGGGAAGGGAGCCCTTCCATGGCCTTGTGCCTGCGTGTCCAGGGCTGGAAAAATGACACATGGTGTTCGTTAACTGCTCCATGCATATGTTATTTGGGGGAAAAACACGGCATTACAGCGGGAATTGGGAAAACCGTGATTCGTTAATATCGCGTAACTGAGGAGAGGCAAGGAATAATAACGGTGCAATCAGTGATGGGTCAAAACACTCCTCAGAGGGGAAAAGGCTGAAATTGTGGCCGTGTTCATAACAATAAAGCCTCATTTGCGTGAGGTGACGTTGGCGGGGCTGAGCCGTGGCGCCGCACAAAGCTCGCTCCGGGCGCGGCGGTGGCTCGGTGCCTAATCTAGCATGGCAAATGTGCGAGGTGATGTCCCAGAGGAACTGTCACAAATCCCGCCGGAGAGGCATCAGGAGAGCGGGGACACAATGGTGCAGATTGATGTCTGGCTTTATTAAAGCACAGTTTGGCGCAGGAGGGACAAACTCGCCCTTTCATGTCCCCGTCAGCCTCTAATCAAAGAGTTTCTTATCAATACTTCTGGCGCAAAGATACTGAATGCAGAATTGCAGGGAAACGGGGCGGGGGGAAAAATATCTTTTGGAGGTGCCCTTTTCCCCAATTAGATCTGGAGATGTCACTAGGCTGGGGTTTAATTTGGCCCGAGCACGCTTGGTTAATTGGGTAGAACTCATTTTTGTAATCAGGAGGGTTCGGAGCTTTGGTGCTCTGCTTTGGCCTCCCCCCAATTATTCCCTGTAACAGTCTCACAGCCAGAGCCAGAATCCTGCCCGTTGGAAAACGATGGGATTGTTTGGAGACCTATTTTCCCCACCATCCCAATGACCCTCCCTTGTCATTTTTTTACTACTTGAAATATTTGTTGCTGTAGCACAAATAAAATGGTCTGGGAGTTTACCCAGGATGACCTTGGGCTCAGGAGCTGTTCCTTTGATCCTTTAAAAATACTGAGGATCCTCCTGCTCCCAAGGTTGTCCCAATTTTCTTGACTTTATAAAAATTTAACCTTAAAATCTCATCCCATTCTGATTAAAACGCTACAAGCTGAAATATGGACTAGAAAAATGTTTTCTTGATGGGTTTCATGTCTTGGTTGCAGCTTAGATGATTTTCCAGCTCTTGTCATAAACACAGAATACGTTCTCCTGTTTTTGTTTTTTTTTATTTCCCTTGTTTTTTTGGCATTGTTTTGGTTGCATTTTATTTGCTCACACTGCAATATTCTTTCCCTTTTTTCCAGTAACTGGGATGCTCTTGCTTGGTTTAAGTAGGAAAGATGGTCCAGGATGATCCCGATTGCTGTTTCCACACAAAGCAAAATTTAATTTTGTGCATAAACTCTGTTCCTTGGGACTTCATTTTGCTTGTCCCTAGGACATCACCACCCTGCCCCCTTCCAGTGCTGTCACCAACCCTGGACCAGCAGCCACAGCCTCCCTGTCCTGAAATTCCTCCCCTGGGTGTTCCCCTTCCTCCTTTTGCCATGAGAGTTTCCCGAGGAGGAGGAAGGCAACGTGTGTTCCACAGAAATCTCATCCCTGCCTTGGGAAGAGGAGCCCTTTCAGCTGCCCCAGTGAACTCAAATATTTTTTTAGGGAATAATTTGGCTGCTCCCCTCCCCTTGGCCACTGGAATTCAGCAACTGGGGGTTTTTGCTTCTTATTAGCAGGAAAACACCAGGATTTCTGTGCTCACGCATGGTTTCCTTATCCTGTCTGTGTGGAGCCAGGCTGTCTGGGGGCTCTCCATGCACTGAGGTCAGCCCGTGTGCTGAGGGGCTTCCAAAATCCCCAAACTGAGCAAAATCCTGATCTCCCACATCCCCCCAGGCTCTCTGCCCTTTTTGCCTCTCATGCAAAAACCCAGGAATAGGTCTTGAAATGATTTGTTGGATCATCCATGCCCATTTTCTTGCTGATTCAGAGGTGTTCATGGTCGTGGGTTTGAATATTCCATGTAATTTAAAGGAAGGAAAAGTGGTGTCCCTGCACCACACTCATGGAGTAAAATGGGAATGAATTATCTCTGACTTGGAATATTTCACCTGCTCAGCTTGACAATTAATTTGCAGAAATTATATTTTCTTATATCCTGGCATGGCTGAATTTTAAGTTCACCTATTTTCCCTGTCCTTAATGCCAAATATTCAGTGTCTTAGATATTCCAGTAAAATGTATTTATTCCATCCCTCTGTTTTTCTGAAGCCTAACTATCCTGAGGATAAATAGAAGTGACATTTTACCCCAAATCATTAAAAGATGGAAGGATTTAAGAAAAGTTTCCCTGGTGGGACTGGAAATATGAGTGATTCAGGTTGAAAACAGAAGCCAAGTGCTGGCTGTAAAATAACCTTGGAATCACATCCTGTGAAAGATTAAATTGCATCCGAGGGAAGGGCGGCGTGAGAGGGAACATATTGTCCCCCCCCTTCACTTCCCCAGGTCCAGGGCTTTTAGCTCAATGAACTCCAGGCTTTGTAATTAGCAGCCAAGGCGATTAGATGGGCCACGTTCCTGGGAGTAATTAGTGCAGTAATTGTGTTTGATTGTTTAATTACTTTTGCTCGCTGTAATTGAGGAGAGGCAGCGAACCCCTCTGCGAGAGCTCCGAGAGGTTCCTTGGATACGAGAGCTTTACTACATCCCATTTTATGGGGAGGGGGATGCACATTTAACCATTCTTGAGGTGCAACTGCCAAGAAAATCCCCTAAAGGGCACGTGGAAAAAAGCTGGATTTGGAGGCAATTCATAAAAATTCCAGTTTTTTTCATAACCTTTTGACGTGTGTGGTGGGAGCCAAAAGAAATAAATAGAATAGACATGAAAAGGCTGAGCAGGCTAAAGGAGAAGGGGGGAAAAGGCAATTAGAGCTGGAGAAGTTGTGAATAGTCCTTGGGATTGTTGTCTGGGATCCGGCACAGCTGCCAGATGGAAAACATTCCATCTCCATTCCGATTTGTCTTTGGGCAATGATGAAACAGGCAGAGAGCTGGGCTTGCATTTGGAAGCTGGAGGGAGATGAAAAATAACCCAAATACTGTAAATTCAGTCATGAAAAGTGCAACCTGTATCTTTGTGTGACCTGGAAGAAAGGCAGGAGGAAAATCTGCAGAGCTATTTGGGAAAGCCACACTGGGGATGTGCATGAGGGAGTTCCTGGAGGGAAGACTCCGACTCCAGGAACAGCTCTTCCAGCCTCATCAGGCTGCTCAGAGTTCCCATGGCTTCGTTTCCCACTGAGGAATAATCACCCTAAGGCAGAGGAAGGATGGCCCAGCAGAACAGAAACAGCCTCGGTGGTTTCTCACAGATGGCACTGCCTGGCCGTGCTGCGATTGCTGCTTTAGGCCTCAGAAAGCCTCCTGCCCGCTGACGGGGAACTTTTGCTGGCTTTTGCTGCCTTGTTTCACTCAAGGAAGAGTTGATTTAAGGAGCTCTGAGATGGAGGCCCTTCCAAGGGGAAGGATAAGAGGAAATGTCAGGATGAAGCTAGTGGGGACCTTGTAGGAGCTTGGAGGTGTGGCCCAGACAGCAAGGAGGAGATGGAGGAGGAAAGTTGAGATGAGCTGTCAGCAGAATCATCAGCCTCCTCCTGTGAGGGACAATCATCAGCCTCCCACCAACCAGGCAACTTCCCACTGCCCTGGAAATCCAGGGAGAGCAGGGAAATGCTCCATCTCCCCCTGCAGCAAGGTGGAGGGCCCTGAGCACCACAACCTGTGCCATACTAGCATGAGGAGACCCACAGAAATACCCATGAATCAGGAATTCCTTCCTGCCTGGCTTTGGCTGAGTGTTTGTATGGGAAGATTTGGTGTCTGACCCCCTTTTTTCCCCCCTTTTTTTTCCTTCCTGGAATGGTGTTTTTACTGCAAAGCTGCAGCTGGCCCAGCTCGTGGGTTTGGTCATGGCCAGCCAGCTGAGCCTGAGGAGGACAAAGCCATCCTTAAAAATAACTCTCCCCTCCATCAACGCTTCTCCCCTCAATCCAGAGCCCTGATATCCGGCCTCCTCTCCGGGGAGGGTTGGGACCTTCCATTGTCCCCAGCACCGGTGTCAACGAGGCCGAGATGTCCCCTCCCTAATGAGACCTGACAAGTGGGCAACTGGGCTGCTGCTCAGGGCCTCCCATGGCTCATTTGCACCGTGGTGGGGCAAAGGGCAGGCCGGAGCAAGACGGGAATGGGAACTGCAGGAAAGGCATTCTGTGCTGTTCTTGTGAGCCAGCAAAGGCCTCCTGATGATAAGGAAAGCCCCGTATCTCTCCTGAGGAAGACACCAAGGCTGTCACCATGGAGAGGTGATGAAGGAGAGAAAGTTAAAAGAGATGGACTTTAGCTGGCTCACAGAATGTCGTGGCTCCTTGGTCACCCACTGAGAACCTTGATTCCATGACTGTTTTTCCTTTGTGTTGATAATTTGTTAATTATTGATGAAAGTTGGAGTTAAGCTGTGATGAGCTCCTGTTTTTGGGATGTGAATCCTCATGTTTTGCTCCTGACAAACTGCTGATATCTTAAAATGAAGAGTGGGGCTTGTGAAACCTTCCTGGTGTTGTTTGGGATAAAAAAAAAAAATAGTCCCAAATTCTGCCTCCAGATCCCACATGGACCCATTTCTTTCATCTTCCACGTGGTTGGGAGAGGTTTGTTTTATTTCCTGTCTGCTTCTAATCAGGATTTCATTCTGCCCTGGCTGAGAGGGATTGATGGAGTAAATCCAAAATTCCCTCTTCATAAGGTTAAAGTAACAAAGTTTAAAGCACCGGGCTGTGCGTTATCTTTTTCCCTCATATTTTTTTATGGATTTCACTGTGTTTTAATAAAAAAGCTGTTTGCAGATAACAGCAGGGACAATGACAACCTTTGTGCTGCTGGTCCTGGGTGGATTTCTGCTGTGGGACAAACATTTGGAAGTGACATCCCCAACCCCATCATATCTTTCCTGAAAAAAAAAATCAACAAAAAAAAAATTTATTAGGTAATAACCACCACATATTCAGAGCTGCTTAGGAATTATCTGGGTGTTGCAGATCTTTTGGTTGATCAGGATGGGAAAACTCATCCCAGCTCTGTGTGTTCTGGATGGATTCCAAAGGAAACTGGGCTCAGCAGCCGCATCCTTTCAGGATTTTCCTGTCCCGTTTGATTTTTGAGGTGCTTTCATAATTTTTTAAGGGTTTCTAATAATCTGAGCTGTGTATTTAATGATTTTTTTAGCCTTGTCTGCCCCTGGGTGGCTCCCCACAGCCTGGGGTTGGGATGGTCTCAGGAATGGTATCACAGTGGGTATTGGGCTCTGCTTTAATTAGTTCCCATCAGTCAGGGACTTGGGAAAAATACACTAAATTATTTATTAATGGCATAATAAAGGGAATAAACCCCTTTGGGGCATGGATGAGGAAAATCCGATGGGGACTTTGTTTGCAGCTCTGAGATAGAGGCTTTTCCAAGAGGAAATGCCAAGATAAAATCAGTAGGATCGTGGAGATGGGGCCCAGCCAGTGAGGAGGAGTCAGGAGGAAGGTGGAGATGAGGGACCTGCCAGCTTCCCACTGCACTAGAAATCCAGGGAGATCCTTTCTCCACTTTTTCCAGCAACCTAAATGGGCTGTGGGGAATGAGGTTTTAGAAATCAGAACCAACCCACTGACACTGACAGGGAAATCTGGAGAAATTTGGATCCAAAGAGAAAACATGTTGCTGTTTTCTCCTGAAAAGCAGCATAGAACCAGATTAACGGGTCATTTTAACTCCATATTTTCCATTCCTTTTAACTCCATATTTTCCATTCCTTTTAACTCCAAATTATCCATTCTTTTTACTCCATATTTTCCATTCCTTTCAGCCATGCCGTATCCTTGTGGATTTAAGTGTTTCACCTGTGAAAAGGCCTCAGATAATTACGATTTTGATGTTTGTTGATGCCAAAATAACCAGAGGAGTGGGAGGCTCTGGGGTTGGGTCGTGGGGGCGAGGTGGTGGCCAGGTCCTTGTGGGTTTTCTCTGCTCATCCCTGCTCTCTGCCAGGAAGGAGGGATTGGCCATGGGAATGGCTGCCCGGGGAGGGGCTGGAGTCACCATCCCTGGAGGTTTGTAAGGACAGCCTGGATGTGGCCCTCACCATTTGGCTTCTGAGAAGGTGGCAGCACCTTCAGGGGGGATTGGAAGTGCCCCAGAAGTGCTGCCAGGAGAGCAATTAACAAATTAGGCCTTGTTTGGTGAGATAAATTAGGACAGAGGCTGCTGTTAAGAGCTGGACGTGCAGCACAGTGGTTTTGTTCCCTCTGGGGCCTATTTCTAGACTTGTGTAGTGCTTCCTAATTTGTGAACTTCCAGGTCTCATTTTTATCTGGCTATTATCTTCCTTAAATTTCTTTGTCAGAGGGCCTAAGCATCCTGCTCTTTCATATTTATTGGCTTGGCTGGTTATGGTGTTGTGAGGTCCCCAAGACGAGGTGAGAGATGAGAATTTGACTCCATGTTCTCAGAAGGCTGATTTATTATTTTATGATGTTATGTTATGTTATGTTATATGTTATGTTATGTTATGTTGTGTTGTATTGTATCCTATCATATCATATTATATTATATTAAAAGAAATGATATGCTAAAACTATACTAAAGGAAGAGAAAGGAGCTGTCAGAAGGTGTCACGGACATATTTAATGAAAAATCCTTTTGCTAGGATCTTTTCTCCTGAGAAGCTGAGAGGCCTCAGAAACTAAATGCAAACAATAATTATCTGCTGCTGTGGAATGCAACAGGTGCATCTGTGATTGGTCTCATGTGGTTGTTTTTAATTAATGGCCAATCACAGTCCAGCTGTCTCAGACTCTCTGGTCAGTCACAAGATTTTATTATCATTCCTTTCCTTTGCTAGCCTTCTGATGAAATCCTTTCTTCTATTCTTTCAGTATAGTTTTAATATATAATTTTCTTTTAATGTAATATATATCATAAAATAATAAATCAGCCTTCTGAAACATGGAGTCAAGATTCTCATCTCTTCCCTCGGGCTTGCCTGCAAATTCCACATTTGGTGAGCCCCAAGTGAGGAACATTGCCACAAGAAGTCTCGACAAGAATGAGTAATAAAAACTCGTGGCAGACTCAGAGAGTCCGACACAGCTGGCTCTGTGATTGGACATTGAATTAAAACGATTCACATGCTGGGTAAACAATTCTCCAAGTCACATTCCAGAGGAGCAAAACATGGAGAAGCTGAGGCTTCTCATCTTGCCAGGGGAGGAGGTGATGAGGAGGAGGGTGGAGATGTGGCCCTTGGGGCTGTTGAGGTTCAAAGTACTGATAAATGTGACCTGTTCACCATTTGGCCTCTGAGGAGGTGGCATCACTTTGAGGAGGGATTGAAAGTGCCCCAGAAGTGCTGCCAGGAGAGCAATTAAGGAATTAGGCCTCGTTTGGTGAGATAAATTAGGACAGAGGCTGCTGTTCAGAGCTGGAGGTGCAGCACAGTGGTTTTGTTCCCTCTGGGGCCGTGAGCCTGCCTGGAACAGGAGCAGCTCTTTGCCTCAGCGGGACAATTCCCAGAGTGTTTCAATCCACCTGATATTTTGTTATCAGCACTGATAAAGCTGCAGTGCTGCATGTGAGCTCTGATTCCAGGGGAATGAGCTCTCCCAGCTCCCATTAGCTCCCTTTGTAGTCAGCACTGGGCACTTTGGCTGGGTAAACACAGCTGGAACGAGTCCACAGCGACCTAAATGTGCTGCGGGGGTCGGGGTTTTACAAATCAGGGCCAACCCGCTGACACTGACGGGAAAATCTGGAGAAATTCGCATTTAAAGAGAAAAAATATTGCTGTTTTCTCCCAAAAAGCAGCATAGAACCAGATTAATGGGGTCATTTTAGCTTCATTATCATTCCTATTAATTCCATATTTTCCATTCCTTTCAGCCACGCCGTACTCGTGGATTTAAGTGTTTCTCCCAAAAAGCAGTGTAGAACCAGATTAATGGGGTCATTTTAACTCCATTATCATTCCTTTTAACTGCATTATTATTCCTTTTAACTCCATATTTTCCATTCCTTTCAGCCACGCCGTATCCTCATGGATTTAAGTGTTTCACCTGCGAAAAGGCCTCAGATAATTATGAGTGCAACCGCTGGGCTCCGGATGTTTACTGTCCCCGAGGTAACCAGCGCCATGCCACCCCACCTGTCCCTGCCAGGGAGCCCCATTATTCCCAGAAATGTGGGATTCTGGAGTTCATCCCTTCAGCTTTTCTGTCTCCTTGCAGTGGATGAGGTTGAGGACTTGGAGCTCTTCCCTGTTTTCCTCTGGCTCAGCTGGGGGATTCAATCAGGCTGGGGTTGCTTTCCTAAAATTCCTGAGTGGTGTGGGTGGGAAGGGACCTTAAAGCTCATCCCATTCCATAGGCAAGGACACCTTCCACCATCCCAGGGTGCCTCAAGCATCCAGCCTGGCCTTGGGCACTTCCAAGGCCTTGGACTCTTCCAATCCAGCATTTCCTTCCTATTTCTCCTCCTGGTGGAATCTCAGGGATGCAGGGACAGCCACAACCTCTCTGGGAATTCCATCCCACCCCCTCCTCACCCTCACAGGGAAGGATTTTTAGGGGTTTTATTTCTTTTACTGGTGAATACATGACCAGTTCTGGCTGCGTTCACCTCCCTCCCCTATGGCACGAATCCACATTCAGGGCAGCCACAGCTGGAATTTTGGTATTTTCAGCAGTTTGAGCCCATAAATCCCCTTGGAGTCTGAAACTGGGAACAGCTCAGAAAAGCCCTTTAATAAAATACTCAAATATCAGATCTGAGCTGCCTAGATCTCCCCCTCCTTCTGAGGCAAAGAAGAGAAGCAAAAACATCACACAACATTGAGATTATCCACAGCCCCGGTGAATCCCACTTGGTTGGGTTGTTTTGGGATTTTGCCTTTGGAAAATATTTATTTTGGAAGGAGATGACCCCGCTGTGTTTGCAGCCTGGGTCAGGCCCGTTATCAGCCCAGAATTTGCTTCCTTTGAGCTCAAATCAGCAGCAATAAACCCCCCAGGCTGGCTGGCATTCCCAGATCGTCCTTGTTTGGACAGGAGAAAGGGGCAATAGGGAACTGGGCCCATAAATATTCCGTGTTTTTTAGGGACAAGGTACTGTTTCAGCCAGCGCATGATATACAATAAATACATCAAAAATCAGTATTTTTGAAAAAATTCCATTCTTTGATAAAAATCCTGGACTTTTTTTCCTACTTATCCTGCTGGTGGACTCTCAGGGAAAGGGAATTGAGCAGATAAAGATGTTTTCCAGGTTTTTTAGGGACAAGGTACTGCTTCAGCCAGCACATGATCTACAATAAATACAAGAAATCAAAAATTTCTTATTTTTTAAAAAAATCTGTGATTGGATTTTTAAAAAATAAGATTTCCTATTTCTCCTGCTGGAGGACTCTCAGGGAACGAAAATTGGGCACATAAAGATTGTTCCATGGTTTTTAGGGACAAGGTACTGCTTCAGCCAGCACATGATCTACAACAAATACATAAAAAATCAGTATTTTTGAAAAAATTCCCGAATTTGATAAAAATCGAGGACTTCTTTTCTATTTCTCCTGCTGGTGGAATCTCAGAGAAGGGGAATTGGGCAAATAAAGATTGTCCCAGGTTTTTTAGGGACAAGGTACTGCTTCAGCCACCACATGATCTACAATAAATACATCAAAAATGGTATTTTTTAAAAAGTTCCAGGATTTGATAAAAAGCCAGTATTTAAAATTGGGCACATAAAGATTGTTCCATGGTTTTTAGGGACAAGGTACTGCTTCAGCCAGCACACGATCTACAATAATACAGCAAAAATGGTATTTTTGACAAAATTCCCTGATTTGATAAAAATCCAGGACTTTTCTATTTCTCCTGCTGGTGGAATCTCAGAGAAGGGGAATTGGGCAAATAAAGATTGTCCCATGTTTTTTAGGGACAAGGTACTGCTTCAGCCACGGCATGATCTACGATAAATACAAGAAATCAAAAAATTTCTTATTTTTAAAAAAATCCTGTGATTGGATTTTTAAAAACTAAGATTTTAAAAAATAAGATTTCCTGTTTCTCCTGCTGGAGGACTCTCAGGGAAGGGAAATTGGGCACATAAAGATTGTTCCATGGTTTTTAGGGACAAGGTACTGCTTCAGCCAGCACATGATCTACAATACATACAGCAAAAATGGTATTTTTGACAAAATTCCCTGATTTGATAAAAAGCCAGCATTTCTTTCCTATT